>NC_139339.1:4072361-4654861 GCF_056507025.1 Lutjanus erythropterus | reverse complement strand
CACATACATACATACATATGACCATACATACATACATACATACATACATACATACATACATACATACATACAAACAAACATAAGACCATGCATACATACATACATACATACTTATGACCATACATGCATACATATGGACATACATAAATACATACATACATACATAAATAAATAAATATGAGCATACATACATGCATACATACATATGACCATACATGCATATGGCCATACATATGACATGCATACATACATACATAAATATGAGCAGACATACATGTGTCCATGCATACATACATACATATGAGCATACATACATACATACATACATACATACATATGGCCATACATATGACCATGCATACATACATACATACATACATATGAGCATACATACCTACATACATATGACCATGCATACATACATACACACACATGAGCATACATACACACATACATATGGCCATACATGTGACCATGCATGTTCATATGTATGTATGTATGCATGGTCATATATATGTATGTATGTATGGTCATATGCATGTATGGTCATATGTATGTATGTATGTACATATCGTCATAAGTATGTATGTATGTATGTATGTATGTATGTATGTTCATATGTATGTATGTATGCATGGTCATATGTATGGCCATATGTATGTATGTATGTATGTATGTATGTATGCTCATATGTATGTATGTTCATATGTATGCATGTATGGTCATAAATATGTATGTATGTATGTATGTTCGTTCATATGTATGTATGTATGTATGTATGTATGTAGGTAGGTATGTATGTATGGTCATATGTATGTATGTATGCATGTATGCATGGTAATATGTATGCATGCTCATATGTATGTATGCTCATATGTTGTTACACTTTACAATTACACTTTACACATTTATTTCAGTGGGTTGTTCCTAAATGGTACAATGTTGCCTACAGGCAACATTTAGCCAAGAAACTTTTTAAATTCTTTTTATAATTCTTTTTAATTTAAAATTTTGAATTGTGACTTCTTGATGTTATTGAATATTTTTGCATGTGTTTATGAAATAAACAACGTTCAAATTGGAAAAGGAATGTTCTTTTTCACTTATGCACCATTATAGTACAATGTTGCCTACAGGCAACGAACCCCAAAAACTTCCAAAAATAAAAATAAAATTTCTTCAGATTATGTTTATTTAGTCTATTTTGAGACATAAAAACACTCCAAACATTTTTACCCTCACTGGCATCATAATGTGTACCATAGAGGGTTAAATACTCAAGTCACCATGTAGATCCGAAATACGTAGTCAGTTTAGCCCAATAACATCTTGTTTCTCCACCATCCCAAAACCATATCTTTGTGTCCCAACTGCTATTTTTATTGCATACAGGAAAGTGAAAGTTAGGTCCGCTTTATAGTTATCCTAAAGTTATGAGAGTTTTGAAAGTTAGGATGTTTGAATAAAACACCTTTCCGTGTCCTTCACCTGGCAGGCTGAGCTGATCAGTAAACAGGCCCAGGAGAAGTTTGACTTGAATGGGAACCTGGCCCAGGGGACGGGGCTCAGAGGGCCTCCAGGAGAGCAGCGCAGCTTCGCCTCAGGACTGGTGTACTCCCTCAGCCTGCTGCAGGCCACTCTGCACAAATATGAACAGTGAGCACTGCGGCTTCATCACTGATGTGTTAGGAAGAAAAAAAATTGTTATTGTGTCTCAGCTGCAGGGAATACACACAGAATCACATCTAGATTTTTTTTTTTAGGAAAATCACAATCTGTTGCTGTGCTGTTGTAAAACTGAAATCCTCTCCTCCCTGCTCTTCTTCTAGGTCTCTGAATACCTGCAGCGTGGAGGTCTTTAAGCGCATGGGTACGCTCTACTCTGAAATGAGCTTCCATGAGCGCTCTCTGGATTATTTCATCGACCTCCTGCATAAAGATCAGCTAGATGAGACCGTTCAGGTGGAACCTCTGACCAAGGCCATCAAGTACTACCAGGTAACTAAAGAATGTGGATTTGTATTAAAAAACTGACCAGAGTTGTATGTAAATACACAATCAAACTTAAAGATTCAGTGTACCATAAAGGAAAAAGACTTGTTGGCCTGCTATCAAATAAAACAATGTTTATGTGCATACATCCTTGTGTGAAATAGACATTCAAACGTAATTTTAATTGAATATAACCCTGTTGTATTGTTGTTTCCAGCAACTGTACAGTGTCCATCTGGCAGATCAGGCTGAAGACTGCACAGTGCAGCTGGCCGACCATATTAAGGTAATTAAAGCTGAACAGAATTCTGCATTCTTACTTAATTTTTTATAAATAGTAGCAGTTTTTTCCCCTTTGAAGAAAACGTATGATCCCAATAAGGCAATTTGGTGAAAATTAAATATAGTAATATAGTTTTCTAACTCTTCACATGGCCATGTTTCACCTCCAGTTTACCCAGAGCGCCCTGGACTGCATGAGCGTGGAGGTGGCCCGTCTGCGGGTGTTCGTGGCTGCGGGTCAGGAGAGCTCCGGCCTCGCTGTCCTTCTAAAGGACCTGGACACCTCCTGCTCTGATATCAGACAGTTCTGTAAGAAGATCCGCCGCCGCATGCCTGGAACAGACGTCGTTGGAGTTCCTGCTGCTCTCAACTTTGGAACACAGGTGTGGAATAAAGAAATGAACACACAGACAACTTCCTTTCTGTGATCTATTGAGCCACTCAATAATTATTCATCTACAATATATAATCGACTGACATGTCTTGTCTGATCTGGGAGGTGTCGGAGTCGCTGACGGAGTGCAGGCGACAGCAGACCCGCGTGGTGGCGGTGCTGCAGGAGGTGGCTGCAGCTGGTGCTCAGATGGTCGCTCCGCTGGCAGAACAGGAGGGGCTCAACGCTCTCAAGCTGGAGGATATCGCCTGCAAGGTTGTGGACCAGGTAAGTTCAACTCTCAACAGTCATGCAGCATTCAGCCTGAAACAATTTGTCACTGACAATTTTAGTTTCAGGGCTTTTTGTTTGTTTTAAATTGAGAATTACTAGTCACAGTTTATTTGCAAATACTCATTTGCATGTGATGTAATTTGCAGAGTGCTTGGGGATACATTAAAAGGATAGTTTTGTTTATTCAGAAGTCAGGAGTTACACTTACATATCAAAAAACTACAATAACAATATAAGTATTTCTGAACACTGTTATTTCTAAATCTACACTTCTCTCTCCCAGGTGTACGGCTCTCAAGGCCTGAACGGCCCAGAGTGTCTGCGTCAGTCCTGCAGCTCCGTCATCACCACCATGAACAAGATGGCCACGGCCATGCAGGAGGGAGAGTACGATGCTGACAAACCACAGGGCAAGGTGTGTGTGTGCCTTCACTTACTGACAGCGATGAATCAGAGTTCAGAGAGTGGAATCCAAGTGTATGTCTGCAGTTTGTCACTTTTTACTGTTTGATCATCATGTCCCCCTCGTCCTCAGACTCCTCCAGTGGAGATGAGAGCCTCCACCGTCAGGGCCGAGATGACCGACGCCGAGGGTCTGGGAGTTAAACTGGAAGACAGAGAGACGGTCATCAAGGAGGTCAAGAAGTCGCTCAAGATCAAGGTGACACACTCAGGCAAAGTCTCTGACAAAAACTGCTCAAGAAGTAAAGAGCTCCGCTTAAGTCTGGCACTTTGAAAGGAAAATAATCTGAATAAATGTGTGTCTCTCTTCCAGGGCGAGGAGCTGAGCGAGGCCAACGTCCGTCTTAGCCTGCTGGAGAAGAAGCTGGACACGTCCACCAAAGATGCAGATGAGCGGGTGGAGAAGATTCAGACCAAACTGGACGAGAACCTCGCCTTGCTGAAGAAGAAAGAGAAGTAAGCAAACACATTAAAGCAGATTTAACATCCTTCTTTTCTTTCCTTAACCTTCCTCTCTTGACATCTTCAGGGAGTTTGAGGAGACGATGGATGCTCTGCAGGCTGACATCGACCAGCTGGAGGCGGAGAAGGCGGAGCTGAAACAACGCATTAATAATCAGTCCAAGATGACCATCGAAGGCCTGAGAGGTCCACCTGCCTCTGGAATCGCCTCCATCGTTCAGGGATCTGCAGGAGGTGAATTCAGATCGATCAGATTAGACCACTGTCAGGAGAAGCAAAGGGTGTCGTAATGATCGAGTGTCTCACTGTGATCACTTTGTGTCTGCAGGTCTGCCTCCGTCCCTGGCAGGATCAGTTCAGGTGGTGGATTCCCCTCTCCTCAGGCAGCAGGTTGAAGCTCAGAGACTGGGCATCAAACACCTCAAGAATGAAAATAATCGACTCAAGGTACACCACTGTTGGGATTATTATATTGTGGCATTATTTTACGAGTATAAACCCTGGTAATATTGACCCAGAGTATGTTGAACAAAATTCCCCTGCAGGTGATCAATAAAGGATTATCTGATCTAATCTTGACTTGCAGGCAGAGAAGATGAGAGCTCAGCTGGCCTCCCTGCCTCCGCTCTGCCCTCCCAAACTGCCACAAGTGTCCAAAGAAAGCTCCCTGCCACCGGACGGGCTCAACACGGGTATCTACCGCAGGACCGACCAACTGCTGGCAACGTTGCTCAAGCTGAGCGCGGAGGTCAAAGTGGTGGACGTCACTGGGAAGACGGCAGGTGTGTGTTTGTCTCTCACTTTTAATCACAGTGTTTGGGTGCTGATTGCTGTTCTCATCTGAGTGAACTTGTTTTTTTTTCTCTTGTGTGTTTGTTTCTTCCAGTCAGTGCCAGTGCCCAGCTGCTGGAGCAGACGGCTCGACTGCAGAACCTCAGCGATGCTCTGGACAAACTCAAGGTGACAACTTCAGAATCTGCTCTCCTTAGGGCTGTACCAAATAATAATGTCAACATTATCACCAAAGTTTTGAAGCACTTGGTTCAGCCCTGTTCCTCGTGACCATGTTAATAAGCTGGCTGCAGTACAAACCACAATGTTTGGACACTTTTCTGTTCCAGGGAGAAGTAGCAGAACATGTCGTCTCATACCAGCCTGGAGCAAAGGCCTCCTCCGACTTCGCCACCTTCCCAGTCTCCTCCTTTGTAAAGGTAAAGTTAGTGTATACATGCCATATGTTAATCCTTTCTTAGTCAGAAGATTTCAATTAAATTAAATCATGTACATATTTGTGTTCTTTCCTAGGCCAAGGAGGAGAAGCAGGGAGGAACCGTGTTTGTGGGTCGCGTTGCCATTCCGTGCACTCGTGGACAGGAACAAGTCCACCGCCTCATCCTATCACAGCAGCAGCTGCAGAGAGTGCACCACCTCCTCATGACCTAAAACAACACAACGCTGGCTCACTGCCGCGATCGAAATTGAAGAAAAGCTTTTGTTCTTTATTCTCATTCCGACTTACCCCTTCACTTCAACATTCTCCTCCATTTATTCCTTCTTGCTTTCCACTCTTCTCAGGAAATTGTATCCAACATTTGCATAAGTTAACACTATAGCACTAATACAACTGAGGCACAGCAGTGTTTCTATTGTTGTGAAACTGATAGGTGTAGTCCAAATGGATTTGACTCATGAATGTCACATTATGAAGGTTGTCATGTTTTCATCACTGAAAGTTTGTGTGCACCAACTTTTCCAACTCTTTGTGGAAAAGGGGAAGAAGAGCAACAAGTCATTTTTACTGTACTCGCATCTATTGATATTTTCCCCCTTTGTATCTTTTGTATTTGTAGTCAGCCAATAAAATCAAGCAATTCAGAACAAGAAACTCTTTTATTTAGTTCACAAATTGATGTAGGATTTCCCCAATGTTATTTTTAGGGGTAATGGAAACACTGTTGTCCACATGAGCCTCCAAAATCAATGAAAGTTTCTTGTAGTCCCTTTAACATAGAACTGTAACAAGTGATTGAAATAAGTTAAAATAAGTCACAAGCTGTCCACTCTTGAAATCTGAGCTACAGTTTTAATAGAACACAGCACTGGACATATTTGCTAACCCAAAATGCAAATTAAAAATAATCTGGCCTGAAATATATCTAAAAATATTCTTGGTACTAAAGAACAAACAATCAAAATTATACACTTTTCAATTTTTTATGAAAAAGGACAATTCAAACAACTAAAAGAATACTAATTTAAAATGCAAGAAAAGAACATATCTTTGAGAAAAAAATTTAAACAGTAAAAAAACAAAAGTGTGGGACTTGAAGCTCCACCTGGTTACAAACCTCTAGTATTTGTGCGTTTGAACACAGAAGACAGTTGTGAAACTCAAAGTGCTGCAGGTGAGGCAGAGACTGGAGTAGAAAACACAGTAGGTGGAATCTGCTCATATCTGAATCTTGTTGAACACCTTGCCTCAGTAGTAGCTGCCGTGATGGGAATACTGGCTGGGTCGGCTGTACGGAGCATAGTGGCGTCTGGTGTGACGGCTCCTCATCACATAGTGATGACGGTGATCGCGGTAGGGACCCCTGTGGTCAAAACCTGCAGAACACACAGGACATGTTTAATCAACTCAAAGTTTTTAAATGTGGCCAACTGGTCCCTTAATTCCACTGACCATGCTGTTAAAATTATAGACTTTTCTTTATGGATCTCAGAAACGCTGCACTTTAATGTTGTTTTTTCTTCATGAATGAACACTTCCTGGGCAGTGTAACATTAACGTTATGTTAAATTAGGAATGTTTGCTGAACCCGACGTAGAAAGAAAATGTTCTTGCATGAAGCCCGTTATCTCCGCTCTGTTTACCGGCGCACAGACGTACCGTTTCTAGCCTGTCCATGTTTGTGTGGGTGAGGCAGCGGTGAGAGAGCAGGTCTGGAGGCTCCAGCAGCGTCACTGTGATGCCTCTGTGGCTGCGGGTTGTTCTCGTCAAAGTTCAGGTAACCAAAAGGGGGAGAATCACTGAAGAACTCGTCGTCGCCATAATGTCCCTTTGATGGGTGGTGCTCTGTGGAAGGGAAGTGTGAGGAAGGACAGAAAACACTTTCCCAGTAAGTTCATGTGGGTACTTCCTCTGAAATTCCCTCCACTGTGCAAGAACCTGACATTTAACTGTTTTTCTACATAACTGGAACATGTAAGTTACTTTAGCTGTTGATTCAGGATGACAAAAATCCATGAGACTTCAAAACTGGCCCAGAAAATATTTTAAGCAGTTTTACATATACACGAGGCAAAAAGCTGAATGTGTAGATATTTTAAGTCTTACCCGTATTGGACAAGTAGTTGGTTTGAGGAAGGTAGTGGAAGTTAGAGGCACTCTCTTTGCGACACTTTCCTGAAAAAGCAGCATGACTTCAGAGATGATCACAACAGGTGCAATATTTGTTGAAGGTGTGTGTCAAAATATCATTTTAAATTATCATCATGCTGTGGGTGTCGTGGCCTACACTTCTTACTACAGACTTAAGTAAAAACATCTTCGTTTGGTACAGATGGCCGTAAACACACCATAATCATTTTAGTATGTTTTTCAATGAAAATGGAATAATGATGCAAAAATTATTCCCTCCAACATCACAAATCAAGATAGCAATAGTCTAATTGATCAAATCGTTCAACCCTACATGACTTGAATTCAGAGAAACACTCCAGTTTAAAAGATTTACACTAAGATTGTGCTCATTCTCTAAACTGTCTCTGCAGAAAACCTGATTACGATCTTATGCTGCATGTTGTTTAATCTTACACAAATCTAAAAACAAAGCAACATTCAACAGGAAATCTCAAATATCAGTGTAACACTGGGCATTATACTGATAAAGAACATTAACTGTCCAGAAATAATCCTTATCAACACATCATCATCATCATCATCATCATCATCATCATCATCTAACCTGCAGGTTTGGTGGAACCTCCATAAGACAGCTGTTGATGATTCACCTCATTACGCTCTGAAAATAACAAACACATGTCAACCTGATTTAATGAAATACACAAAGGAATTTTAGTCAAATGTGCAATGTCACAGTCGTCCCGCTCACCAACAGTGGTCAGTGGAGAGGTCATGATGACCCCCCAGGCCTCTGCAGTGTGCTGTAACAGCAGAGAGGTTATCCTGCGGTGGGCGATGGCGTTCCAGTGGACGCCATCTTTGGTGCGGTGGTTCAGGGAGAAGCGGAAATGGAAGTGGAGGTCCAACACGTCCAACCCGTAAGAGTCAGCCAGAGTGCCGCTGTAGAAGTTGGCTTCGATCACATCTTGACGGAGATGAGAGGCCTTGTGCTCAATCTGAGGTGGAGGTGAGGGAGAGTGTGAGAGAGAGAGAGAGAGAGAGAACGGGGGGGGGGGGGCAGACTGTTAAAAGCAGGAAGAGCTGCAGTCTGGAGAAAATGCACAGAAACATACCTACTCAAAATGTGGGGGAAAAAAAGATAAAAATGTACTGAAGATTTAACTTTACAAGCTCAAACAACTCTTCAGTTTTACTGATAATCACACAAATCTCCTGCTGTGAACATATTAACTTTATCAATAACCATCTCAAATCTGATAGAACCAATCTCTCAAACTGCTCTGGTTCCCAGGCTACCAAATATCCATGTGTGGTTATGATGAAGGAGGTTGTGTTGACGTACCTCAGGCACCAGGAAGCCACCTCTGAGCCGTTCTCCTAACGGCATGGTGAGGTTCCATATGAGCAGGCTTTCCTCCGGCAGAATCTCACGCAGCTCGTTAAAGAACTTGTGCAGGTTCTCCCTGTAGTCTTCAATCCAACTGGAGAAGTACCTACAAAACCCAACAGAACAAATTCTGTGTGCACAAACTAATCAAACTGCATCTTTAATGATCAAAAAAACATTCAGTGTGATCTTGTGCCATGCTAAAGTGTGAGCATAACTTTGATTGAGCCTGTGGACGGCAGGACACCACCAGTCACTTACACACACACACACACACACACACACACACACACACACACACACACACACACACACACACACACACACACACACACACACACACACACACACACACACACACACACACACCTGCTGTTAGATGAATTGACTGGGATGACTCACAAATGAACAAATAAAACCTCAACCACATCCCTTTGGAAATGTAAACAAAGCTTTTGTCAATTCAAAACACACTCAGCTATCTCACCACCCACATGCTAACAAAGTCAAGTTTCATATGAAGGCAGGGGTTAGCTGGTTGAACTAAATCAGATTTGGTCGGATACATTTATTTATACATCTTCAAAAATAACATCTTGCAGGACCCACCTTGAAATATCCCAAACGCAGGAGTTGACAATGACTATGTCGGGTTTTAAGCCATGGCGGAAGTCTTCTAGGATGCTCTGCATGTAGCAAGAGTAGATGCGCGTCACAAAGTAGAAGCGGACCAGGTGGTGGGCGGACTGAAACTGTCGGACCTCCCTGTAGTCTGTCCCATTGTGCATTGGACTTAGAGAGCCTCCTTCAACCAGACAGTCCAGTTCAAAGCTCATCTCGCCCTGAAGGAGGACGATATGAGAGTAGAGAGACATGAGGACTGAACATGACCCACCCACATGAAGATAAAGAAATCAGTATAAAGTTTGTCCTGAAAACAAGTGTAATGTTGAAAAACTTTTCCCTGTTCAAGTGGAGCAATGTTGCTACATTAAACTTTTTGAGGTCACATCTTATGACGAGGACAAAAGCAAACAGTTTCTCCTTGATACGCCCAACAAACATCACTCACCTTGGTCCTGAGTTGTCTCGGAGTGAGATATTTGTCCTTCTGCAACAGCATAACAAGGTCCTTATACACAGCCCGCTGAACTGACGATGAGATACAGAGAGAATCAACAGTGGCAATGTAATAATATAAAGGATTTCTTATAAATAATCAGGAGTAATGTGGATGTGAATACTAATCGGTTAAAGGAAAAACATACAACAGCTAGAACAACTAGTACACGGGAACAAAATTGCGTTTTCTCACAACCCCGAGGTGTAATACAGCCTTTAAAACCAGAGAAAGACAACACTTATTTTTCTTTTTCTGTGTTTCTTTGATTTGTTTAAAGTTTTTTCACCTAATGGCTGAACTGAAACTATCAAACTGAACTAATGCACCTTCAAAATAAAAGGAGGAAGAGTAGATGGCTCCCTCCTTTCAAGTTAGGAAACTGCACAGGATTTTTAACCAGAACTTGGCAGATAGAGCATTTGCGATATGATTCACAATTAGTGGGGGTGATCATTTTTACATTGCAATTTTTATTTTCAAATCAGGATGATGTGACATTCGATGGGGTCTGTATCAGATGAACATGTTTATTTACACCTGGAGAACAAGATTAGCAGGCCAGGGCATCTCTGCAGCACTACAGGACTTCATTATAATGCTGTTCTGTCTCACATTTTCCTTCCTGTGATTTGGATACTGCATTCAGCCAGGGTGAGATTCGATAATATTTTGATTTTAGTGATGAACACAGAGGTTTTGATTGACACAGCTGATCTGAAAATTGAGTAAACTCTCAGACCCCACTGAATGGATGGTTAATAAAACTACTTGAAATGTAAATGGGGTAGTTAACCCGCCAGCCTGCTTATTCAAGAGCCATGTGGTGTTTTTTTTTTTCATTAAACCAGCTGTTGAAAACATTTTAAAACAAATCACTTGAGATGGTGAGTTCAAGTGTCTACTCACTGGAGTCTCCCAGCACCACCACGAACTTGTTATGGAGCAGCTGTCTGGCCTGCTGGTGGCTCACACACTTCGTTATCTCCCTCTGTTAATTACAAAGCCGAGCATTTTACTTATTTAACTAAGACACTGTCATCCTGACATTGTACAACAGGTTTTCCAAATGCTTCCAGATGAAATAATCACCAAGATACAGAATTTCATGGTCTTAAATTGGCAGCAGGCGGCTAAAAAAAAATCCATACTTCTGTTGACATTTGCATGCAAACTAAATTAGCTTTCTTTAGCACTTATATGAATATAGTAACAGATACTTACCATTGCTGGATTTAACGGCAAAGCGATTCCTTTAACAGTTGGATGCTAACAAACCGCGCGCTATAGCGGATACAGTGTATTTTTAAGAGTCTAGCCGTTAGTTAGCTAACGTTGGCCAACTTTATTAGAAAGTACGATGTGGACGTTTTCAGTTCAATCATCCAGCCCGCAACGACCTCACCAGCTCCCTCCGCTTCTGAGTTAACCGACAACTAGAACAAACTAAAAGTTAAAGCAGTTTTGTGGCCTCGACATAACGGTTTTAGCATGTTAGCTAGTCGGATCCGCCGCCCTCATCAGTACGGACCACAGGTGACGCTAATTGAGTGACGCTTTTACTGGCCGTCGGAAATATCATAATTCCATGTTGGAAAAAAAGGAAAAAAGAAAAGAAACCTGCTACATTTTAACATATTTTACTCTTTATTATAGAAATATTATATTTGGTTACTTTTTATTAAACATAATTTGCTGTTTGCTAGATTCCACATTCATAAATGTAAGTTTACCAAAAACCAAAAAAATCTTTGTTATGAAGGAAATTGAACAATTGGGTAAATAAATAAATATAAAAAGCAGCTTTGATGTTTTGGGTAAATTTTCTGTCACTCTCGTGCTTTTAATTATTTTTTTTTAAATGTTATTTCTGCTTCTTTTTTTTAAAAAAAAATTCAACTTATGTCAGATTTGTGTTGCTTTTGTTTTTTCTGTGCTGTTCCTCTTGTATTTTCATTGCATGTTTTTTTGTGTGATGTTGATGTTGTCTTTTGATATTGTGTGTGTTTACTGTTAGAAATTTTAAAAAAAATACATTCCCCCAAAAAAGGAAAAAAACTGAATTACAGTCTGTTGAGGCACAAAAAATTAAATTAGCAATAAATAAACTCAAGCCTTTTGACAGTGATTGTAAATTTGATATTAACACACATTGAAATTCCACATTTAAAAGCTCAAACTGTAAAAATATTAAAATTGCAATTAAACATGCTTAATATTTATTAATATTTCCTTTTAAATCTATCTTTTTGTTATTATATTTGCCATTTGTCATATTCAGACATAAAGATGTGCTGGTTAAACTGTGGGATTGATCTGGACATCAAACTTACAGTATAAAATCCATAAACAAGAGCCTCAAATGTCTTTCAGAAAACATTTTATTGTTTAATTGTTGTTGGAAAAGGTAAAGAAGAACACAGGCCCTGCTCATGTCACACTAACTCCTGTCAGTAGAAATCACTGTCATCGTCACCGTAATCTATCATCGCTATTGGATCTTTTTTCTTCTCTTCCTCTTGCTCTTCTTCTTCCTTCTCCTCCTCCTCCTCCTCCTCCTCTTCTTCTTCTTCTTTTTCCCCGTCATCTGTCTCGTCTTCTTTCTTGGCCTCGCTTTTCCGGTGAAACTCCCGGTATATCCCGGTCAGAGCTTTCGCCGCTTCCACAGACACTTTCAGATTTCCAATCACCTCCTTGTCTTCACCAACGCTGAAGACTGGAGGAAACGGAGACACAGAGACAGACACACGCCTCCATCAGCCTGATTCACTTTGTGCTCTTCCTAATATGTGATGACTTACATTTATGATGTTAAATATCTGCTGGTTTAAATCACTGATTTTGGTTTAAAAAAAAAAGGGACAAAAAGCATCACACAAATGCAACACTTACTGTCAATCTGTTGTTCGATGACATCATTTCCTGTGAGGAGCAGTTCCTGCAGGTCTAGAAAAGCATGCCCGACGTCCACGCACTCCTCGTCATCGTCCATCGGCTCGCTGACTACTGTGAACTTTAACCTTTAGACACGACACACAGACGCAGACGCTGAGAGTGCAGAGACATAAACCGATGTCTTCACTCGTACTTTAACGTGTAAAATGAAACTAAAAACGCCAGTGTCATTACCTGCCCTGGTTTGGATCGCTGCCCTCCAACATGGTGTAAAGATACTGTCTGAGTGGAGCCGACTGTGAACCGTCCACGTAAATCACTGTGAGACACAAACAGATTTCAGGAATTACAGTCGGAATTAAAACTTTATAGAAACAAACGCACAAAGCCGCTCTCACCTCGTGTGAAGTTGTAGTGAATCTCCTCCCCCTTCACGGGTTTGCGGAGGGACATGGGCGTTTCCGTGGACTCCATCGGGACGCCCAGCAGCCGATATTCCACATAAACGCGCTGGACTGACTTGTCCAACGCCACGTCAGAGGACGGCTCGAACGCCAGGGACAGAATCTCGACTCTCAGCTTGTCTCCCTGAAACACAATGAAACTCTGTTCAGTTCGTAGACCTTCACTGAGACACTGACGTCTGAATGATTTCAACCACATCCACAGATCTCTCTTTCAGTCACACGTTTTCTTCATACCTTCCTCATTTTTCGTTTTGGTGGAATGATGATGATGTCGCTTTGTGAGGAGCTCGACTCTGAAGACTCTGGGGCGTCACTGTCTGCTGCAGCAGCTGTGTAGAAAAAAAAAACAACATGAGAAGAACAGGATTGATTTCATTTTAAATCCGACTGGCTGAGCTGATAATTACTGCCATGTCGGTGTGTGTTCCAGGCGTCTTGTCTGTATTTTGCAAAGATTTTAACCCAAATTGTATCATACTTGATACATGAGTTTCTGACGCCTGTGCAGCATCAATATGATCAGCACTTTCCTGAAAAACCTGCAATCTGAGACAATCTGTCCTCTGGTGGATTATCAGTGCGCTGCAGGCAGCAGGCAGCCTGCGAGTGAAAAATACCTTATTATCTGTGAATCTCTCAATCATTATTCCACTGATTTCAATCTGTAGTAGTCGACCACAGTCACAAATGCACTGTTAAATAAACTATAAGATTAAAATGTGAAATTTGTGAAAATTGAGATATTAGGTGTTTTTTTTTAATATATGCAACCTGCCGTCTTTGTTATCTCTTGCAGATGTTGCAAACAATTATTAGCATGTGAGCACTCGCTAATAATTCCTTGGCTATCATGATCTGTGTGTTATTTTGATCAGTTCAGATTATATTGACCAAGCTGTTTTTGCAAAATAAAGACGTTCCTGAGTGTAAAAAAAACAGAACCAAATCAATTTGAATTTTCAGAAATGCCTGAAGTATCAAATATGATACAGACAAAATAATAATTTGTCAAATAAACAGTTCAATCTAAAAAAAAAAAAAAGAACTGATTTGAATTTTCTGACAATTATTTGCAGTGTCAGGCAGGTGATGTTTAACCAAGGCAGAGTGAGTCTTCAGATTACTGAAAGAAATGCGTTTAAGCCCATTGTGCGCGTATGAATAGTTACCACTCTCACTCTTCTCCTCCTCCTCCTCTTCCTCCTCCTCCTCTTCATCCATTGACACCTGATCCATGGAGGGAAGGTCCTGAGAAGGAGACATGAGACATGAGCCACATTCACCAGCCAGTTCTCGAATGGTGTCTGCTAACTGTAATAACTCGTGTTTCTGAGAGCTCGTACCCGAGTCCTGGCATCGCTGGCGGAGCTTTTCCTCGACAGCGTGGCGGGTGATTGTCTGGAGGACGTTCCCCGTGAAGATCTTTAATAAGATGACATAACTGTTTCATTATATTTTAACAGAAGTGAAGGGCTGAAACTGACGATTACTTTCATTCTCGACTAAAGAATGTGAAAAATGCTCATCATAATTTTTCAGAGCGCTAACTGAGATCTTCTCATCGCTTCGTTTTATCCAACCAACAGTCAAAAATCCAAAGATTCTTACATTTATTTCATTTACTTCATGAATGACAAAGAAAATCAGCAAGTCCTCAAATTGAAGAAACTGAAAACTAGCAAATAATTCACAGTTTTTCTTGAAAATTAATGCATAATTATCATAACAGTTGGCAAACTATTCACTGCAGCTCTAAAAACTTAAAGGGAGCTTTTGAAAAGAGAAGCAAATCTGCAACTTACTTCCTTGTTGGCAGAGGAGAGGGCGTGGCCAGTCTCGGCTCAGCCGTCAGATGGGGCGTGCGCCGGAAAAGGTCAGGTGACCTCTTGGCGGATCCCTTCCTGTCTGTGGACTGGCGAGCGGCCACAGCGGCGGGCGGCGCTGGTCGTATGTTCTGTGAGCTTTTCTGTACGACGGGTGGAGGCTGAGGCTGTAAAGAGACGAATATACACTGTAAAACATCATACAGGAATTTAGTTCACTTGTTTTGTTAAAGTCAGTCAACTTAAAATATTAAAGCGGCCCAGACACTTAACTTTTTAAAGTTAAACAAATAGTTAATTTTTACAGTGTACTACTTAACAAAATTGTTATTATACTTGATTTATCAGATGTGAATTTGTTGCCAAGGTTAAGTCTCTTTCTGCAATGATTTTGTTTCTCTTGGCAAAAAAAAAAAAAACAAACTTATATTTGAACATTGATTTCTGTGGACTTCTTTACCCAAAACTCCTAATACATGATATCAAGAATTTTTGTGTTGTGAAAGTGGTGTTTTATCAGGTCATATACTCTTCATTTGCAAATATACATAAAATACTGCTAATACTGTCACCTTCACTCTGGGTTTGGCTACGGGCCTCTGTGGCGCTTCAGCCTCCTCTCTCCTCCTCTCCTCCCTCTCAGTGCTTTCCATCACTCTGTCCTGTCGTCCCTGTCTGCCCGGCACAGTGTCCGCCGCTGGTTGGAAGGGGTACTTCCATTTCATCATGACTCTGACCATGCCCCGAGGGCCACCTGCTGGATCCCTCAGAACATAGTCACCTGGCGGGACAGAGACAAGTGCTGAATTGGTAGTTTGGGTCCAGTGTTCTGGTTCTTGAACCAGATTCTAGTTTGTCCTTGAGCCTAAAAGTATCACTAATTCTGTAAAACTTTTGACATAAGATGTAACCATGTGAAAATAAGGAGAACAAGAATGTAACTGACTCTTGGCTAAGCACTGCCCTCCTTAGTTACTGTTGCCCTTGGTTACTGTTGCTAAGTCTGCCAAGCTTTCCATTCTTGCACTGCATTTATACAGTTTACGGTGATAACGGTGGTAGATTTAACATCGAAATTGGAAGTCATTGTTGAAACACAATGTCTTTAGAGAAAAAAACAATAAGAGCTAAGCTAACTCTGCTTAGACCTGAGGCAGCGAGCCAGAGTGAGATGCATCGTCGTTGACCCACTTTGATTCTGCATCGGCCCACATCCTCCTCTGCAGCTAGTAAGCTAGTGTTAGTTAGCCAGACATGCTAACATTCGCAGCTTGTGTTATAGCGGATGAAGACAGAGTTTAATCCATTCATCACACGTGTGCTCTTGTGTTTCATGTTTTCTGAGAGACAACAAAAAAGATGCCATCATCCAGACTCATGAAACTGCATATCACTCTGCTCACAGCCTCCTGCACACCTTCAACATGGACAGAAATGGAAAGTTTGACAGCAGTAGTTGCTAACCTGTGATTGGACAGTTGCTGTTTGGGGCGGGGTTTAGCAAAGGGTCAATTGTCTTACTTTTCTCAATTCAATTGACTTCACTGGCATGACTGCATATAAGAAGAAGATAAACAATAAACAATAAACAAGTTCTCTCTCCCTCACCTCTGATCTCCCTGCCTGTAGCCAGGCCTCGCAGTGGGATGGGGGTCTTGGCCAGATAGGGTGGTGGTACCTGGTCATCGCTGTCATCAAACACATACACCCACAAACTGCTGGACCTGGGCAAAGAATGAGACGAATGTTGTCAATATTTTACAAAGATACCGCCTGTCTAAAGTACTAACTTCAGGAGAACAGAAGATAAGAGTGAGGAGAGTGAATCCTTTTTAATATACAATGAATTTCATACCTCAGGTAGTGCAGCACGTCACTTGTTACTGCCAGTGGGTAGCTGGTGGTGTCACTGAACACTGGGTTAGCGCTGCACTGGACTGTTTGAGAGACGTGAGGCGGCAGGTCGTAGAACCTGTACGTCAGGTATGCGTCGGGAAGAAGTCCAGGCCAGCGAGCACTGAGACCCACACAACGCTCCAACATGACCACCAACTCGTTGGGAATCCCGCCACCATAGTCGTGCAACTCCTGTGAGAAAACATATGCATGAATATATTTTAACATTCAGTTATGGTTGTTTCCATTTCTTCAACCTTTACTTCTGGTAAATGTCTCTTTTCTAGCATTTTTTTGTCTAAACAACCCAACAGAGTAAACTTATACACACATAACATAAGCGGTTGAAGATGGATAAATGGACGGATGGACTTTACAGATCAGAAATAGGAAATGTAAACATCCAGCCCCCTGACACTTTACTTTCTTCAATTCTTGCCCTTCTAAAAATGTACCCTGGCATAAACTGACAGACTGGGTCACGATGGTTTACACTGTGGATAAACTATTTCAAAATCTGATCAGTAAATCACTCTCTTTTACCTCATGACCAACATCTTGCCAGCCTAGAGAGACCTGCACAGGACTCCTCTGCGTGGCTGTCCTCCTGCCGGCTCCTCTCTCTACCACAGTGTCCACGGGCTCCGCAGGATGAAACAAGCGCACCCAGAAATCCACAACACCAACAATTTCACCTGCGGAGCCTTGGAGAGACACAGACAAACATTTTTAGACATGGGTTTATACAAAATTATCAAAAGATGAACTAGTACACAGACACACAAAAAAAATCATACATTACTCACCTGTGATATTGACATGTCCACCGACACGCTCCCCTCTCCTCTCCATGGCACCCATGAGGGACATCTGCCCACTTCCGTGTGACATAAACCGGACCCCTCCTAACGCCTGGTGCAGCTCCACTCTGACCCTTGACCCCTGACCTCCCAGCCTGCCCAGATCTCTGGCTGTCAGAGCGTAGCGGGACGTGAAGCTGTAGTTGGGTTGGCCGCCGGACACCAGAGGAGTGGAATGCACCTCGAAGTCTAAGAGGCTGTAGGTGCAGAAGGTCACAATGTCTTCACCTCTGCCCGCTCCTGGACGGAGGCTGCCCAGAGTACGCAGACCTGCTGGGGTGAAGGTGGCAGACTGGTGGTGCAAAAAAACAAAAAAACAAAAAAGATTTCAGTTTCATGTGAAACATCAAATGATTTTGAATGAATAAACAAAATTCTGGAGCGTTTTTTGGACCTTGAGGTGGATCTCCAACAGCGACTCTCCAGCCCTCAGCTGAGAAAAAGACATGTCATCTTCAATGGGCTGTACCACCTCCTGGTCTCCAGCTGGCCACGTGTACTGTATTGGTATGGTCCGTTTGTAGTTCCTGGGGCTGTATGCTAACTCTTTCAACTGAGCTTTGGAGTACGAACACAAGAATGAAGACTTTTGAGATTCTGACTGTTTCACTTTTTTGCTGCTCACGCTAAGAACCCAGCTGAACAAACTGCAAATGTTAAAACAATCGATCAGCGGTACACTCTTAGAAATAAAGGTACTAAAAAGGGTTCTTCCTAAGGGGCTGAGGTTCTATCCAGGAACATCTGCTTCCTACAAACTCTGTCTTAAGGGAAGGGTTTGCAAGCGTTCTTTGTAAGACTGAAGGTTGCATCAAGGACCCTTTTCATCCAAAAACCCTTTTTGGAAGAAGTACTTCTTCAGTGATTGTTGAAACCCTTGAAGAACTGTTTCATCAAGTCTTCTTTGTACCATAATATATAAAGTTTCTCCGTAGAACTTCTTCTATGGAAACAAGCTGAAGAACCTGTCACGGTTTTGGTTAGCATGTTTATTTCTAAGAGTGTAAACAGCAAAGAAGTAACTGATTTGGAATTCTGTTGGGTTCTCTGTTCTCTGCTGTTCCTGCAGCGTTGTAGTTACCTTGTAAAGTGTTGATCTGAAGAGCTCTTTTTGATAAAAGTTTGTCTTTCTCTGCCGTCCTGCTCCTGCTCTCCTCCCTCTCTCTCGCCATCTTCTGGTTGACTGTGTTCAACTCTTCCTTGGGAAGGAAAGTTTGATTGAAGATTGAAGAGTCCAGATTAAAAAAAAGGGGAAGAAAAACATTTAAAGAAAGTTAAAAATCATGAGTATCAGTGCTGGGCCAAAACAAACAATTAAAATTATTTAAAGTCCATGGAAATAATGAATTTAACTTAAAGGTTAATGATGATTTTATTTTACTGTTTTTCCCCCCCTAATTTGTTAATGCAAAGTACAGGGACACTGGAGGTTAGTCTATATAATGAGGTCAAACTAAATAGTGTGCGATATAGAAGGAGTTAGTGTCTCAAAATAATGACTTAGCATCTCAAAACAATAACATAACATATTAATGAAAAACTTTCTTAAAATAGTCATTTTTTTGGGCTTCCATAGACAGGGACAGTGCATGGACAGCAGTGCAAACAAAAAAGCATATGTGATGCACATCTAGTTGTTCGTCGCTGTTAACAGACTCCGCTTTAGCGTGGATATGTGTGCACCTGCAGGTCTTTACTGATACGGTGCTCCAGCAGGAGGAGGTTTCTGGTTTTCTGTAATTCCAGCACGGTCTCAGCATGCGACGCTTGCATGTTCACCAGGTCACGGGGTGAATCCTCCACCTTCCCATCAGCCCAGAGGAAAGGCAGCACCGCCCTGCTCTCCTGCTGCATCCTAAACGCCTGCAGTCGGAGGCAAAGCACGCCACAAGCTTAAAAATCAATTAATTCTGTCTTTAAGAAGCAAACCAAACAAATGTGAAAATGTGAGCGAACCTTGATCTGCACAAGAGTTTCGCTGAGGTCCTCGACACTCATGTCAAACTCCTAGAAGAGAAAGGATGATGAAAACTGTCAGGATGCACACAGAAAACAAATACTGGTCAGAAGTATATGAGTCAGTTCTTCATCTCTGACCTTGGTGACAGAGTCCAGTCGTTCTTGCAGAGCAGAAACCTGCTCTCTGTAATGAAGAACCTCATGTTCCAGCTGCTCTCGTTTGTCCCTCGTCATCACAGAAAACTCTGAATGAAACGATACAGGACACATTTGGGATTGTGCATTGATGTACTGTTGAGACTCTCTATGCCGGATGAG
The DNA here is from genome assembly GCF_056507025.1 of Lutjanus erythropterus. Taxonomy (NCBI): domain Eukaryota; kingdom Metazoa; phylum Chordata; class Actinopteri; order Lutjaniformes; family Lutjanidae; genus Lutjanus; species Lutjanus erythropterus. Next base: position 4,634,904 of record NC_139339.1, on the reverse strand, counting down.
TTGAGTTTAGTGGAACCCTTTACCTCTGTCTCGCTCCCTCTGCTCCTCTAACATCTCCTTCTCTCGTCTCAGTTTCTCCCTCTCCAGCTCCAGCCTGCCTCTCTCCTCCCTCTCTGTGTGCAGCCTGTCCTCCAGTCTCTGGATGTCCGTCCGGCTGATGCTTTCCCCCGACGTCTCCCTCTTCTGGTCCACTTTTGCACGTTCTTCCACCCGGTCATCAGGGTTACTTTGCGCAGACAAAGTACTAGGAAAGAAAAAAAGGCAAACGTAAAAGCCTGCAAGGAGAAACACTACATGACTTTCAGACAGGGTTTTATAGGACTTTAACTCTTACCGCTCCAGCAGAGTGTCATAGTTTTCTTTTATCAGATCTCTCTCTCCCTCCAGGTCTGATATCCTCTCCTGTAGCTGAAGGAGAAAGGATTAAATTAAAGGATCTGTTTTCAGTCTGGACTCTTACATGCAGATGCAGACGTGGTACCTTGTCTAGAGTCTGTAGCGACAGGGTGGAGGTGTTAAGCTGTCCCTCCAGCTCCAGAGCTCTCTGTCTCTCCTGCTTCAGCTGCTCGGTCAGCTCCTCCACCTTCTCCAGCAGAGCGCCCTGGCTTTCCTTCAGCGATCGCTGACTCTGGGGTGAACACACGACACGCTCAAAGTTAATATGAGCACTTTCTGATTAAGTTATCAGACTGTTAAAGTATTCGTTAAGCTTTTCGGGTAACATTTACCTCCTCCAGCTGACTCTCATATGCCTGGAAAGACAAAAAAAGCAACCAGTTAACAGCTGTGAATAAATGATAAGTGATAAAATGATTATTAATTAACAAAGGGAGAAATTTTACGGTCATGTAACCTCTTGCAGGCTGTTTAACTTCTCCTGGGTGACTCTGAGGGCGGTGCTCCTGTCTGAAAGCTGCTTTTGTAGACGGATCAGATCCACGTTCTCTCTAATAGTTATTCTGACAGAGAGATAAGATGCTTCAATACGATTTACTCTATTTTTTTTAGATAAAATGTTGGTTGTACAAGCTGAGTGGTTGGTGGTAGATATTTCACTTCAAATGAAAACTGATTTACTTAAAAATATACACAAAAAGTGGGAGAACACACAAATAATGTAGTAGTAGCCCTTATATTAGTATTTCTAGCCACCTGTGTCTGTCGGCTTGTTGCTTCCTCATCTCTCTCATGGTCCCTTCGATCTCTTTCTCTTTGTCCCTCAGCGTGTCTCTGAGCGCCTGGGCGGTCAGCTCCAGCTCTGCAACCCTCACCTGCTCGGTCACACTGGACCTCCTGGGAGGGAGAGACAGAGGGGGGAGTCATCGGAGGGGTTTGGGGGTCAGAGACGGGATGGAGGAAGAAGAAAGAGTCGGATAGTAGAACGAAGAGGGAACGATGACATGATTAGCAACTAAAGCAACAAGCCTCTTCTAAAAATGTAAGACGTAGAAAGTACAGATATTTGTGTTAAAACGTAGGGAGTAAAAGTAAAAAGTTGTCAGAAAAATAAATACTCGAATAAAGTACAGAAAACCTGATCAGGAAAGATTGTTTGCATAATTCTTAACTGCTCAAACAACCTCTACAGCATAAATAAGTATTACCATAATTTGTAGAATGTAATAGACCAAGTGAAAAACAGTCTTAAGTTTTGGCAGGAAACTGTTTATATTTACTCTAAACTGCACTTTGACTGGAGATATTCTATTTTTTTGTAGCAGACGGTGACTGCTGAGGAAAAAGGACGTGTCTTGTTGATGAAGATCAATTAAATATTTCCAAAATAATCCTTAGTTCTCGTCTGTTCTACTCCATGTTACATCATACACTTACAGTCTCTCCATCTCTGCCCTGGTGTCGTCCAACATGGGGCCGTAGCGAGGCGGGGCAGTCTGAGCTGCCCTCCTGACTCCACCCTCCACCTCCATACTTCTTCCTGACAGGAAGGAGGAGTGTGTCAGGTTCGATCAATAAAACACACACGCACACACACACCAAACAAACAATACACACACCTTTGCTGAACTTGTATGGCGTTCGACCCCCGAGGTCCATGATGTGCTGCTTGGCCAGGCTGAGTTTGTTCTGTAGCGCTCCTTTCTGGCTCTCCAGCATCGCCACACGGGCCTCCAGCTCCTGAATGGTGTCCTCCATGTCCCTCTCCTTCACGCCGCTGGACCCAGGACGGGCATGACGAAGACGCACGAGTCTGGTGGACATCCTGAGACATGGAGGAAGGGTCGAATCCGCCATGTGAGGGGACATTTACGGTTTTGAAATACATCCTTGTGCTGCAACAGAGATGACTCAAAACAAGAATGTTTCTGGAGCCTTTCTATGATGCTTTTGGTCTTTTTTGCTAATTATTTATCTCAGTTCAAAGGTGTGTTACCTGCGTAGCCTCTGCTCCTGTGTACGCGTGTGTTGTCTCAGCACGCTGTTTTCCTCTTGCAGTCTGAGACACAGGTCCTCCAGGTTCTCTCTGGGGAACCGAAACAGGCGCTGAGGATCCGCTGAAGAGAGACAGACAGAGTGGAGATAATTATTTATGTATTAGCAAGATGAGATATGAAAATATGAGTTGTGTGAAGTGGTTTTACATTTTGTCTTTGTGGCATGATGCTTCTTCCACGGCTTCGCATCACGTAGAGAATCTGAAGGGAAACATACAGACAAATTCAGTCAAGACATACTGGCAATGCAGAACATCTATTTTGTCATAACTTATATTGAAAATTAAGTGAAGAGACTGTGCATGCATACCTGGGACAGTTGGCATCAGTCCCCCCCTCATCAGTCCCACGTCTCTGACTGGGAGGTCCCCGGCTGTCTCGTCCACCACGGGCGACATCACACGTCTCCGCTCAGACTCAGCCGATGAATGATGTCAATACTCTGTACCAGAGGTGCACAGAGGTTTTTCATTATCTGTATCTGTTCAACCAACAAAATTATCTGTATCTGTATTCTGATAGGAGACTGGAAGTGGGCGTGGTTAAAAACCTTTTTATTTTCAAACTGTTGCGCCTACAGTGATTTTAATATTGGCATATAATTAACAATGAAATATATATATTTACACATCCATTCTGTGCTTTTAATCTATTATCTTTTTAAATTTTCAAACTAAGTTTAAGTTTATGAACTGATTACCTCCACTCCACATTAAACAGAAAAAAAAGAGTCTTGTGAACATCTTAAATAGACAACAAGGTCTGTGGATTATTCTGAGCAGTTGGGTCATGATTTTTGGAAAGAGACACTGGTTTCGAATTTTTCAAATGTACTTTTTTGGTGCTCTGAGCAACACAGGATTTGTGTCATTTAGTCTCATGATATTTGAGAGAAGGCAGAAATCTCCACGGCCAATATCTCAGAAACCAGGCAACTCACACCAAAACAGCACAGATAGATAAAAAGCACTTTTGTATTTTTGATTTTGGTGTATAATATAAAAATATCATTAAAATTAAGCGCTTGTGTAAAAGTGTACTTACATAAGAGTAAAAAGTAGGACTCTTCCTGAATAAAAACTGCTCTGTACACACTGCATATAATCTGCAGGTGCTGTCATCCTCAACAGATTTAGGTTCACTGTACATTTTTAAGGAAGAAGGCAAAAACGTGACAATTAAGGAAGATTCATAAATAAAATGTTTGCTGTTTTAAAGTCGCACAACACCAGTAACCACACCGGTGTGGCATAAGTTTGCATTCTGATTTTTCCTCCTACAATGACAGACATAAACATTTAAAAACCATTAAGAAATAAATGTTCCTTACCTTTGTCTGTTGGCCATTCAAAGATGTTTTACCTCCAGTACAGATATATATGTAGTGTTCTGGCTTTGGTCTGGTGCCCAGTGTAACCTGCTGGCTCTCTACATGTGTGAGTCTCCACCCTGCGCTGGGATGATATCAGTTTTAATCCCTCTTCATCCCTTCCTCCTTCCTTCCCACCCAACCATGTTTGGTTCTCTCTTTACAGAAATGTTTCCTGATTAAATTTCTTTCAGGACTCCACACAGCAGTGTTAAATCATTACTTACAGTGACAGTGTGTTTTTGTACGCATGCGTTTAGTTAAGTGACATAGATGTCAGTGTCCAGTATCTGTATAAAGCCTCCTCCAAGACTCAGTCCTGAAGTCTGTCTCAGTGCTCCATCTGCCTTGAGGCTAATCCGATCTCCGAGCTAATCTGATTAGCAGCCTCCCGGGTTTTACGATCTAAGATGTGGCCTGAAGTCAGTTTTGTGTTTAGCCTCTAATGGCTGAGGACGGCTATTATTGGAGTGAGGCAGGTCTAAGATCTGTGCTCAAGGTGTTACTTTTTAAGAATGCATGAGCAAAGTGAAGAAGAAAAAGGAGGAGGAGGAAGAGGAGGGGTGATCATATACAACAGATGCAACGGTTTAAAGTACTGAGGGAGGAATAATAAACAGAATACATGATGCACGTGTGAATAAAGTTATTGTTGTGAATGAACCATCAAACAATTCATCCTTTAACAGAAAAGATTTCAGAAGACAGTGTTTGCAATGATTAGTGAAGTATTTTATTGCACATGCACAGTTTCACTCTTTGTTATTTGAATTTATAATTTAATTACCAGCAGAATAAACCACATCATTGCTTGCTAATATTGTTCCAATAACACTGAATAATAATCATTGATAAATGGTAAATTGATACTAAACCTCAGTTAGTAGTTATTTTACTGTAAACAAACACTGAAGTGAATTTTATGTCATTTTATCATCAACCTGATTGAAATGAAGAAATCATTACATGGCGAGATGGACCAGATACTTTGAACACTGTTAACCATTAATGAGCATTATTTAAAGCTGCAACCGACCACCTTCTGCACTCACTCACTTCATGTTATATAGATGAACTTACATAACTAACTTAATTATTTTAAACCAAAACAGAATCTTTTCCTGAACATAACCAAGTAGTTTTTGTGCCTTTATTTTTGAAAGTCTACCTGGACGTTGCATCTTTATTATTATTACAATAATAATGTAAACATGAAAAGATGATGTCTTTGAACGTTCTCTGGATCGCCACAATAAAGCTGCAACTAATGGCTGTAAAACTTTATAACTGCTTCATAACCCCTCGACTTTGGAACGACCTGCCTGAGGAGATAAGGCTGCAGAATCAGTGACATCTTCAAACGCATTTTTATAGACTTGCTTTTATGTGATTCTGCGTTTGTGTTCTCCTCCCTGTTTTCATTTATTCTTACTGTCATGTCTTTCTTGTTTTACTGTCCTGATCTCTTTTACTGTTTCAGTGTCTTTTGCTTTTGTTTTAGTTTTACTTCAATTTAATTTTTTCCTGCCCTTTTGCTTTATCTGTCACTTTGTAAACTCAGTTTTTAAAGGTGCTATATAAATAAAGTTATTGTTATTATAATAAAGCATAGCATATTTGAACATTATTTAAATTGACAGTAAAATAACTATTAGCCAAAGCTTAATTAACTATCAATTTTCCATTTATTAATATTGGATATAATAAAGTGTTACCAACATAATGACATATAAAACAGACACTGTATAAACGTTTCCCATCATATTGTTATGTGGTCTAAATCCTCGCCTCCACTGACTCCAGTGACGGGGCGGATGATAAGCGGTGATTTGTTGTTGTCGCTGTCACTCATATCAGGGTTAAAAAAGGGAAACATGGCCTCAGTGAATTGGAAGCGTGAAAAGGAGTAGATGTGTGACTTGGCCTCTGCATCGTAGAAGGACACTGTCCCGTCCTCGTAGTCCAAAAACATCCCAACCACCCGCGGCCTCTGAGAGAGACACAGCAGCTCTGCATGTCCCGCACACGCCCGGTACTCACTGCCACTCCTCAGACAAACGGTCCAATAACCGTCCTCTGGACACAGCGTGACCACGCCTTTCCTGTTGACTGACTCTCGAGCCACACCCAGGTCCCACGCTGTTTTGTCTCCGACGTCTACCTCCCAGTAGTGCCGCCCGGCGGTGAAACCCTGTGTGACACGACAAGACAGGCTCAGGTGCTGGAGTGCTGCAGAAATCTATGATATCTTTACAGAGAGTAACCACATCTGTATTTACCTTGGTTGCGAGGACACATGGTGCCGTGTCAAACCTCTCTGGTGTGTCCACCAGGTTCTGTTCGACGTCTCCATCCCAGACCTGTCTCCCATCCTTAGACAGAACCAGCCAAGAGTTGGCTGTCCCGGGGTCCAGATGAACATCATCTGGAAGTAATGCAAGTGCAGTTTCATGCAGTTTAAAACTCTTTATGCACCTCGAAAACACCACAGTGAAATTCAAGTGTTTTCAAGGACTTCCAGCATCTGGAAAACCTGGAAAATCATTGTTAGTTCAGATGCAATTTGATGTAATGCATCAGATTTCCAAACTGTTTCTGTGGGATTTTTTCATTTTGTCCACCTAATGATGCAGTATGTTGTCCTTAAAGGTACATTATGTTTTGATTTTGCTGAGAAAAAGGACAAAGGATATGACAGATGGAGACAGTTACCTGCATACTGCTGCATCCTATCGTGCTCTGTAAGAACATAAGATTGCAAATGTATTCAACATGTGATCATAATAGCAAACGTTGTGTCACAGAATGCAGTGATGTTGATTAAAAATCTTTCTTTTAGAGGTGGACCTTGAGTGGAAAGCCTCGTCAAAGCTGACTGAAGCTGCTGTTCAATGTTGGCCACCGCTCTCCTTACAGTCCCCAAACATGTGTCTGAATGGACGATGATGTCAGAGCAGGCTTTGGCCGACGGAGGAGAACTCAGAGCCGGAAACCTCTGAGAAAAAAGAAGGCGAGCAGTAAGCTTTCTGGCATCTCAGTTTCTACTTTCTCCCTGCATGACTGTCAAATATCAGTTCTCTGCTGTGAGACGACCGCTGACCTGCAGAAGATGGAGGTGGTCCTCAGTGTGACACAGCTGCTCCATCTCACTTCTCCTCCTCTCCAGCTCAGTGATGTCCAGCTCCAGCTCTGCGATGAGCTTCTCCGCCCTCCGCTCTGCTGCCGCCTGCTTCCTCTGGATCGTCTCCACCAGCTCGGCGCGACTTCTCTCCATGGAACGAAACAGAGCGGCGAAGACCTCCAAGCTCTCCGCTATGTCCTTCTTAGAGTTCTCCTGAACACATCAGATAAGGGGGAAAAATGTATTGCTTAAAGTCTCACTGCACTGAAAAACTTGTTTTGACCTGGATGTATGCGCACAGTTTACTATTAGAGAACTGTTTTCATCTCAACTCAAATTTTGAGGCAACTTACTGTAATCAATTTTTGAGTTTTAAATAAAACGGTGGCTCTTTTCTTACGTTCTTATACCGAGGCTGTTTGTCGACTCACTTTGCTGAGCGCCACAGAGTGTTTGATCTCCTCCACTTTCTGCAGTCTGTCATGGATCATCTGCTGAACATCAGCCTCGACCCTTTTCATCTGAGCCTGCATATCAGAACAGGAATCAAAACCAAAACTGGAAAACTGGAAGTGATGGAACGATGGCACAACGACGACGATGAGGAGTTAGGGACCTCACCTTCTTTTCCCGACTCTCGCGCTCTACCGGGACGGTGTTGTGATTGCGGTGGTCGGTCTCGGTGCACAGCACACACACGCACCTCTGGTCGCTCCTGCAGAACAGCTCGAGGAGCCTCTGGTGCCTTTTGCAAATCCGGCTCTCCAGCATCGCCACGGGTTCAATCAGCTTGTGAATTTTCAAGGTGGCGACTCTCAGGTGTGGCTCCAGGTGGCCCTCACAATAAGAGGTCAGACATACAAGGCAGGACTTCAGGGCCTTTGTTTGCTTCCCCACACACACATCACAACGTATGAATCTTCCTGCCGCAGACATCACGCCGTTCTGCCGTCTCGCTCGGATCTGCTCCGACATTTCCTTGGCGAAGGAGTTTTCGCAAAGCTCTGGGCGGCCCTCGAAGACGGTCTGACATTTGGGGCAGCCGATGGCGGGGCCGTCGTCCCAGTGCGACGTGATGCAGGTGAAGCAGAAGCTGTGGCCGCAGGGGATGGAGACGGGCTCAGAGAAAACATCCTGACAGATGCAACACTGAAACTGCACCTCAGACAGGAGGATGCTGGGGGAAGCCATGACCTCAGAAATAAAGAAAGTTAAGCGTTAACCAATTATGGATGAGAAATTAATCATTTACATTCTGAGTTACAGAAAATGGGTTTGGTAACATTCACTTCTAAACTAAATAAAAACATTTACAAAGCATACAGTAAAGGCAACCGAATAAATCAAAGCTTTTATGTTACTGTCATTAATGTTGTCACTTTTAGTGCTTTTATTGCAGCCAGAAACATCTGAACTTCCTTATCCTCAGCTTAAAACAACTCAAATCTGCCTGCTGGCCAAAGTCCAGCTGCACGCACACATGACTCAGCCTTTCATTCTGCAAGATTAGCTTGAAACAGATTGAATACACACATTAAAATCCAAACAGTAACATGCACACTCCTTAATCCTGCAGCTGTTTTAAAGTCTCACAACCCTGTAACTCCCTGCACATTCACCCAGGAGATGAAGACTAATGTCTTCAAATATTAGACCCTCTTATATTCAGTTTAACCTGTCTGGCACAAGACAAAGCAGAAACACAACTGAAATCTTTGCATCCACTTGATCCAAACTACTTTTTGTCCAGGTCTTACCTTGTTGCTGAATATGAAACGTGACCTCTGGGGTAGCAAAGACAAACTCTGGCACTGCGATTGTGAAGACAAAGTCCTCCCCGTTTCCCTGTTACCACTCCCTCTGGGAGTTTTTTTTTCTTTTTTTTCCTCTTGAGCTTTTCAACCACTGTGTTGTTCCAGGGTGGGAGGAGGGTTTGTATTGTGTGGTATAATAGTATTGTATTTGCATTGTTTTGTGTTGCGCTGAGCAAAAACAAGAGAGTATTTGAATAAAGCTGAGTCACATTCATCACTGTACCATTCCACGGCTCTTTAATTTAAAAGGACAGAAACACACAGAGTACATTCACGAACATTATAACAATACTCAATAATATCCAAACACTGACAAAAAAAAAAAAATTACACAACTTTAACAGGGATTATTTGACTAATACAGTAAATCTGATATTTATTTGACTTTTGGGAATAATCCCCGCTACTGTTACAGCTGGAGCAGTAACATCTGGATTGCAGTTTTTGGCACTTCGGCCGACAAGAGTCCCAAAAACTGCAGTTCCTCGAATGGCCATTTGAGGTTTGCATAGACTTCCACACTAAAATAACCAAATTTACAGCAGAAAAAAAAAAAACATGTTTACAGCCTGATACAAGAATGGTTTTGGTCTCTTTACTTAATTTCCCCATCCATCACAACTGTACAGGGAGTGAATTTTTACATAATTCACCCGTTTAGATCATATTAAGGCTTAAAGTTATGCATAATTAAGGGGGGTGCCTGCTCTGAGTGATACCTAGGTGACGCCACACATGGTAGCTGCTTCACTCTTTGCCCTTTTTTGGATCAACCCTGAGTTAGCTGAGTCAGGCGCCACCAAGACGGTGACGGTGACGGTGAGCCGCCAGACTGTGAGCTTCAAATTATCTCTTCAGAAACCAACGGGTGACGTCATGGACGCGCTGTACACTAATTACTGTCTATGCTACAGCAACCCAGAGAGTTAATTAAGACAGGGGCCGGCGTTAGTGAGTCAGAGAAATCTTGCATAGCATGCAATATACCCACAAAACAAACAGTGTTCACATAAAAATACAGTCAATTTTTTTGAGTCAGTAGACAAAACACAAAGCACAAAGGAACTGGAAGCATTACTCACAGCTGGACAGTTTTGAAACAGCTGTGAAACAGGACTGCATTCAAAAGTAGCAGCTTGATTGGAGGAAGTTTTATATATCGTTTGCTAACAGTATAAAATGGTAACAGTATGTTGAATTGTTTCACACAGCGAATGTTAAAACAGTATATAACATGATGATCTGAGATGTGCCTGCAATGTCAGTATTTAAAAAAAAAATCCTCAAAAATCTATGAAGACTGATGAATTCCCGTCACCAGTTTTTTTTCAAGCAAGTCAAAATGGGAAATGTTTTTGCATTTCAAATTCATTCTCGTCCATTTCTATCTTGTCTTTCTTCCAATGGTCTCATGTCTCAACAGGCTTTACCTTGAAGGAGAACTGTTGCGGCAATCCGTATAGTCTCAGGACCTACATTTAAAAACAAAACCAAAAAAAGCCAGATAATTGAACATAAAAAATACAAACCTACGACATTGAAAAAAATAATAATTAACAGCAGTTAATCTCACCTCCTGCACCATATTCTCCAGTTCTGACTCAGACAGCTGAGTCGATGACTTTAATTTGATGTTCAATGCAACAACATAATCTGTTGATACAAATACACTGAATATTAATTTATATACTGATATAAATGGATAATGTGTTGCATTAATTTAACAAAGTATTCAACATCAATCCAAACTTAATAAAATAAGTACTGGTTTCTGTTCAGAATACTACTTTAAACACTTGTTAAATCATGTTTTAAATTCTACATGAATACAAGAAACATTAAATTAAAAAACACATTTATTAAAAGGCCATTCAAAGTGAAGGCTCAGACAAAGTAATGAAAGTAATGCATGTACTTACGAGGCTCTTTTGATGCAGGACGCAGAGTCAGAAAAGGTTTGGGCAAGAAGGCGATTGTTCACATAGAAAGAAAAATATGTTAGGATTAATTTACACTTTAAAACTGTAATGTAATTCAAACTTTAGTTGCTTGATTTTTCAACTGAAACATTCTCAGCAAGGATACAAAAATAACAGCTGATGTCATCAAAAAGCTGCACGCACATTTCTCCCGCAGTCATCCAGACAAATTATCAAGCTGCAAAACTTGAACTAAATATTTTACTAGCACCAAAATCACCAAAATGTCTGTTGAGTATATGATTTTTCAGAATCGATATTTCATCTGTCGCTATAAGTTGTTCAAAATTACAAGCAACTGGTGGCGTCTACAGCTGCAAGCTGTTTGAGGACGCCATTAAAACTGCTTGTGTTTGCAGCGGCCCGCTGACAAGCTGTTGCTGTCTGCCGTACTGCTGTTGCCAAAATGCACATGCAGCTTTCTCATTATTTTACAAACTGTAAAAGGGTCTATATCTAGTGTACTGTCATGTGTTAAAGAGAACACTGGTGTTAAATAGATGTAAATGAAGGAAAACATCTTACTGGTGCCGGCGAAAATGTGTACTCCGCTGCTCCTGACATTCTCAAACACAGAGAAGAGAAAGAATAGGTATGAAGTTCCAGGAGCGAGAGATGAGACTGTGTAAGTTACTGATCCATTCCCGACCGGTGCAGGGATGCTGATCTCTGATGAACCGTTAAACAGGAGAACGAAGCTGACGTTGTCGTTGACTTTATTCCACTGCAGAGTGATGCTCGTCTCATTTTGTCCCGTTACTCTGAAGCTGTCTGTGTTTGGAGGAGCTGAGAAACAAAAAGGTGATGGGTTGTTTGAAATTTTGCTTTAAGTTGTTCCTTCATTTTAGCTGCTCTGCTTTTCATTATTTGCTTTGCTGCTGCTGACTCTTCACAGTGCAACTCTGCAAACAGTGGCTTCCACAACCACTCAAGTTTATTAAGGCTGTGAGGTGATGTGGGCACAGTGATGAAGATCTTACCAGTGACTGCAGTAATGTTTACTCCACTGCTTCTGACGTTCTCAAACACAGAGAAGAGAGTGAATGTGTATTTAGTTCCAGCAGTGAGAGATGAGACTGTGTAAGTTACTGGTCCAGCTCCAGTTGGTGCAGGGATGTTGATCTCTCTCCCATTAAACTGGAGAATGTAGCTGACACCGTTGTTGACTTTATTCCACTGCAGAGCGATGTTGTTCTCATTTTGTCCTTTCAATATGACACTTTCTGGACTTAGAGGAGCTGAGAAAAGGAAAACAGCAGACGATGATTTTATGAACTCACCCCCTTGTTCACTGTACTTGAACTTGAACGGGTCACCAGACTGTGGAATGGCAGGTTCATAACTACAATAATTTTAATGAAATCACAGTTTATGTTTTGGGAAATTTTCAGTCCATTTAAGACTTTATAATAAGTGTGTATTGCATAAAAATCATCAGAGCTGGAGCGGAGAGCAGCTGTGACATCATCTAAAAATCTTCTCTTAAACTCACTCCCACTGGGGATACTAGTCAGCAGTGAGCATCAGACAACACTCAAAATTTCGTTTGAAATTTTCTAGTTTCATTTTACAGTTGTGATTAATTTGCTGTACTTGATAGTAATAAATTTAAATATCTCACCAGTGACTGCAGTAATGTTTACTCCACTGCTTCTGATGTTCTCAAACACAGAGAAGAGAGTGAATGAGTATTTAGTTCCAGCAGTGAGAGATGAGACTGTGTGAGTTACTGGTCCAGTTCCAGTTGGTGCAGTGATGTTGATCTCTCTCCCATTAAACTGGAGAACAAAGCTGACGTTGTTGTCGACTTTAATCCACTGCAGAGTGATGCTGGTCTCATCTTGACCTGTTCTTATGACGCGTTCTGCGTTTGGAGGAGCTGAAACAGAAAACCACAAATTTAAAATTTTATCTGTTACAGCCAGTTAGTAAAAGTGCATTGTCCAGTAACTTCCACCAAGATGAGATTAAAAAAACAAAAAAACTGCTACTGACTGGCTAGTTGTTACCGCATCACTACAACTAATCCAAGAATCATCTGACTGTCATTCAGTTAACTAAATAAAAAATACCTGAACACATCTTTCTTATGCACACTTCTAATACAACAGTTATGGTTGCTTTATAAGATACTGACAAAATTAAATATCTCACCAGTGACTGCAGTAATGTTTACTCCACTGCTTCTGATGTTCTCAATCACAGAGAAGAGAGTGAATGAGTATTTGGTTCCGGCAGTGAGAGATGAGACTGTGTGAGTTACTGGTCCAGTTCCAGTTGGTGCAGCGATGTTGATCTCTGTACCATTAAACTGGAGAACGAAGTTGACATCGTTGTTGACTTTATTCCACTGCAGAGTGATGCTGTTGTCATTTTGTCCCGTCGATCTGACGCTTTCTGCATTTGGAGGCGCTGAGAAAAGGAAAAGAGCAGATGATTATGAACTCACTGCTCCTGCCTGTTAAAATGATCCATTTTGCAGTCCTGCATTAAAAGTAATGTTGACTGTTCGGGGTAAAACGTGAAATAGTTTTACATTTAATACAGGCCTTAAACAGATCACAAAATATTTAAGTGAGACACACAGACATGTGCAGAGATGTGGTCAAAAATAAAAAGAGGACTGCAAATTAAAGAACTTAATTTTGATGTTCCTGGTTGAGTGAAAGCTGTTACTGTTCTAGAAAATATAACATGAAGGTAAATGCAGATGGAGACGATTCAGTGAGTGACTACACTACACAGGAATTAAGTGACATATCTTACCAGTGACTGCAGTAATGTTTACTCCACTGCTTCTGACGTTCTCAAACACAGAGAAGAGAGTGAATGAGTATTTAGTTCCAGCAGTGAGAGATGAGACTGTGTAAGTTACTGGTCCAGCTCCAGTTGGTGCAGGGATGTTGATCTCTGTACCATTAAACTGGAGAATAAAGCTGACGTTGTTGTTGACTTTATTCCACTGTAGAGTGATGCTGGTCTCATCTTGTCCTGCTGACCTGAAGCCTTCTCTGTTTGCAGGAGCTGAGAAAGAAAAGAGATCCATTTGATCAAGAAAGGATGATCTGCAGAATAGTCTTGATTTCATTGAACAGAACTATATATATTTACATGCCTGCTCCATTCATCTGTTGCTTGTTCTTTACTATTATGATAAATATCACTGCTGCTGGTTACTGCCTGCTTTTGCATTTTGCAGTTATGGATGCTAACAGCTAACTAATCCATGTCTTAATATATATTTTATTATCTAGCATGTTGTCTTATGCTCACTCCTAATACAAAACAACAGTGTTGTACTTGCTTCATAAGAAGCTGATGAAGTCAAAAATATCTTACCAGTTACTGCAATAATGTTTACTCCACTGCTTCTGACGTTCTCAAACACAGAGAAGAGAGCGAATGAGTATTTAGTTCCAGCAGTGAGAGATGAGACTGTGTGAGTTACTGGTCCAGATCCAGTTGGTGCAGTGATGTTGATCTCTGTACCATTAAACTGGAGAACAAAGCTGACGTCGTTGTCGACTTTATTCCACTGCAGAGTGATGCTGGTCTCATCTTGTACTGTTGATATGAAGCTTTCAGCGTTTGGAGGAGCTGAGACAGAAAAATAGAAGTGATAAATTTTTCCAAGAAGGAACAATCTGCAAATAGTCTGGATTCCATTGAAAAGATCTTTCTATTTACATCCATCTGTTGTTTCTTCTTGTTTATCACGGCACAACTGTTTGCCTTTGATTCTTGCAGTTATAGATGCTAACAGCTAACTGGTATTGACTGGCTACAACATCACTGCAAACTAATCTATGAACCATTAGACCGCCATGGAATTAACTCTAACACACACGTCTGAACGTATCTTTTATTTTCTAGTATGTTGTCTTTTGCACACCATTATTATAAAACAAGTGTTATGCTTGCTTCATAAGACACTGACAAAGTTAAATATCTCACCAGTGACTGCAGTAATGTTTACTCCACTGCTTCTGACGTTCTCAAACACAGAGAAGAGAGTGAATGAGTATTTAGTTCCAGCAGTGAGAGATGAGACCGTGTGAGTTATTGATGCATTTCCATTTGATGCAGCGATGATGAGTTCTGAACCGTTAAACTGGAGAACAAAAACATCTTTGTTGTTCACGTTGTTCCACTGCAGAGTGATGCTGGTCTCATCTCGCCCTACAGATCTGAAACTTCCTGGGTCTAGAGGAGCTGAAATAATAATAAAAAAAAAGATAAAATAATTTGCCTGGCTGTTTAGATGAGGCATTTTGCATCCCCACATGTTATGGATAAAATGTGATACAGGTATTAATGTTGAACGCCACACTTAAAGAGATCACACACTAGAGAAGAGTGATGTCCTCATAAATACAGTGAGAAACCTGGGTGAACAAAACATTTCACTGTCTTAACAAATACAGCTTTAAGTTAAATTTAAACGCAGGTGATTCAATGACTGAATATTATATCTATCAAATACAATCATATTTTACAGCAGTGCAGAGCTGCTGTACTGCATAACAATGAGGTGACATATCTCACCAGTGACTGCAGTAATGTTTACTCCACTGCTTCTGACGTTCTCAAACACAGAGAAGAGAGTGAATGTGTATTTAGTTCCAGCAGCAAGAGATGAGACTGTGTGAGTTATTGATCCATTCTGATCCGGAACAGTGATGTTGATCTCTCTGTCATTAAACCGCAGAACAAAGCTGACGTTGTTGTCGACTTTATTCCACCGCAGAGTGATGCTGTTGTCATTTTGTCCCGTCGATGTGACACTTTCTGCATTTGGAGGAGCTGAGAAAAGGAAAAGAGCAGATGGTGATTTCATGAACTTGCTTCCCATGGCTGTTAAAATGATCCATTTTGCAGCCCTGCATTAAAAACAATGCCAACCGTTCAGGATAAAATGCGAAAAAGAATTTTGTTAGTGACTCCTGGTTTTCAGATTTTATACAGGGTTTAAAAAGTCGCACAGTATTTGAGAGAAAGAAGGACAGAGAACTGTACTCAAAATGAAAACTCAAATTTGATCTTTTCTGATAAAGAAAAAATTTCAGCATCTTAGTGAATGCAACACAGCTGTAGTGCAACATTTCTTACCAGTGACTGCAATAATGTTTACTCCACTGCTTCTGACGTTCTCAAACACAGAGAAGAGAGTGAATGAGTATTTAGTTCCAGCAGTGAGAGACGAGACTGTGTGAGTTACTGGTCCAGTTCCAGTTGGTGCAGTGATGTTGATCTCTGTACCATTAAACTGGAGAATAAAGTTGACATCGTTGTTTACTTTATTCCACTGCAGAGTGATGCTGGTCTCATCTCGCCCTGCTGATATGAAGCTGCCTGTGTTTGGTGGAGCTGAAACACAAAAATTCAAAATTTTTATAAATCCTCTCCTTTGACTATTAAAAATGATCCATTTTGCATCCCCACATGCCAGGACTATTAGGGACAAGCTATGAAACAGGTGTTTGAATTAAAATAATTCTTTATGAATCCGACTTTCACATTTTATACAGTACTTAAAAATATAACACGATGTCTAGAGCCAGTGGTTGGTTTGCCCACTCCTCCTGTAGGTAAAACATATCTTACCAGTGACTGCAGTAATGTTTACTCCACTGCTTCTGACACTCTCAAACACAGAGAAGAGTGTGAATGAGTATCTAGTTCCAGCAGTGAGAGACGAGACTGTGTGAGTTATTGATCCAGCTCCAGTTGGTGCAGGGATTATGATCTCTGTACCATTAAACTGGAGAACGTAGCTCACGTTGTTGACTTTATTCCACTGCAGAGTGATGCTGGTCTCATCTTGTCCTGTTGATATGAAGCTGTCTGTGTTTTCAGGAGCTGCGCAAAGAAAAAGAACAGATTTTATCAAATCACTTCCCCTGCCTGTAAAATGATCCATTTTGCATCCTCACATTAGCAGGAATGCTAAATATGAAGGCCAAAATGAGAAAACACCTGTCATCATAGGTTACTATATATTATTGAGACTGCTTCAGACTTTAAAGCTCCAGGTAGGGGGACCACCTTATTGTTAACTGGTGATTAGCACACTGGCTATATTGCACAGTAATAAAGTGGCCTTACCAGTAGCTGCAAAAATGACAAATCCACTGCTTCTGACGTTCTCAAACACAGAGAAGAGAGTGAATGAGTATTTAGTTCCAGCAGTGAGAGATGAGACTGTGTGAGTTACTGGTCCAGTTCCATTTGGTGCAGCGATGATGATCTCTGTGCCATTAAACTGGAGAATAAAGCTGACGTCGTTGTTCACTTTATTCCACTGCAGAGTGATGCTGGTCTCATCTTGTCCTGTTGATGTGGAGCTGTCTGTGTTTGGTGGAGCTGAAACAGAATCGGAGCAGCAAAAATCAAAAATGCACCGTCAGTTTAAGTGTCCTATCCAGAACAAGTCAAACAATTCTTTGCATTACTCAGAAAAACAAATTATCCTCTTTTTAATAAACTGAGGAGACGCTGTATTTAGATGATTTACTGCAGTGCACAGCACAAGCCACTAGAGGTCATTCTCTCCATTAGTGGACAAAGTAGAGTAGCGTGAAACTCATGAGTGCCACAGAGAAGACAAGTGGCAGATCGATTACTCTCTATGGTGGCAGAGAGTGAATGTAAAGTCGTTGGTCTGGCTGTATATAAAAGTGATATATCTCACCAGTGACTGCAGTAATGTTTTCTCCACTGCTTCTGATGCTCTCAAACACAGAGAAGAGAGTGAATGTGTATTTAGTTCCAGCACCGAGAGATGAGACTGTGTGAATTATTGATCCAGCTCCATTTGGTGCAGGGATGTTGATCTCTGTACCATTAAACTGGAGAACGTAGCTCACGTTGTTGACTTTATTCCACTGCAGAGTGATGCTGGTCTCATCTTGCCCTGTTGATATGAAGCTGTCTGTGTTTTCAGGAGCTGCGCAAAGAAAAAGAACAGATTTTATCAAATCACTTCCCCTGCCTGTAAAATGATCCATTTTGCATCCTCACATTAGCAGGAATGCTAAATATGAAGGCCAAAATGAGAAAACACCTGTCATCATAGGTTACTAAATATTATTGAGACTGCTTCAGACTTTAAAGCTCCAGGTAGGGGGACCACCTTATTGTTAACTGGTGATTAGCACACTGGCTATATTGCACAGTAATAAAGTGGCCTTACCAGTAGCTGCAAAAATGACAAATCCACTGCTTCTGACGTTCTCAAACACAGAGAAGAGAGTGAATGAGTATTTAGTTCCAGCAGTGAGAGATGAGACTGTGTGAGTTACTGGTCCAGTTCCATTTGGTGCAGCGATGATGATCTCTGTGCCATTAAACTGGAGAATAAAGTTGACATCGTTGTTGACTTTATTCCACTGCAGAGTGATGCTGGTCTCATCTTGTCCTGTTGATGTGAAGCTGTCTGTGTTTGGTGGAGCTGAAACAGAATCGGAGCAGCAAAAATCAAAAATCCACCGTCAGTTTAAGTGTCCTAAGTCAAACAATTCTTTGCATTACTCAGAAAAACAAAAGATCCTCTTTTTAATAAACTGAGGAAACAATGTATTTAGATGATTTAGTGCAGTACACAGCATGCACCACTAGATGTCAGTCTCTCCATTAGTGGACAAAGTAGAACAGCTGAGCAAACAAACAGGTCAGAGTAGCGTGCAACTCACGAGTGCCAGAGAGAGGACGAGTGGCAGATCAATTACTCTCTATGGTGGCAGAGAGTGAATGTAAAGTCGTCGGTCTGGCTGTATATAACAGCGATGCTTGGGTTTGTCAGTGAATAATGTCTGTATGGCTGCAGCTTTACAGAACAAAGCACAGCTAATGAGTGTGTGTTGTTTCCCCGAGAGCTAAGCTGAGCTGTTTTATGCAAATGTCACCATAGTACCACAGAAAAGTTTCAGAAAGGTATAATAGTATGAAAAAGTACCACCCAAGACTACCCTGCAGGTACAGCGCATAGCAAAAAGTGACATATCTTACCAGTGACTGCAGTAATGTTTACTCCACTGCTTCTGACGTTCTCAAACACAGAGAAGAGAGTGAATGAGTATTTAGTTCCAGCAGTGAGAGATGAGACTGTGTGAGTTACTGGTCCAGCGCCATTTGGTGCAGCGATGTTGATCTCCGTCCCATTAAACTGGAGAACGTAGCTCACGTTGTCGACTTTATTCCACTGCAGAGTGATGCTGGTCTCATCTTGTCCTGTTGATATGAAGCTGTCTGTGTTTTCAGGAGCTATGCAAAGAAAAAGAACAGTTAATGATTTTATCAAATCACTTCCCCTGCCTGTAAAATGATCCATTTTGCATCCTCACATTAGCAGGAATGCTAAATATGAAGGATAAAATGAGAAAACATGTGTCATCATAGGTTACTATATATTATTGAGACTGCTTCAGACTTTAAAACTCCAGGTAGGGGGAGCACCTTATTGTTAACTGGTAATTAGCACACTGGCTATATTGCACAGTAATAAAGTGGCCTTACCAGTAGCTGCAAAAATGACAAATCCACTGCTTCTGATGTTCTCAAACACAGAGGAGAGAGTGAATGTGTATTTAGTTCCAGCAGTGAGAGACGAGACTGTGTGAGTTACTGGTCCAGTTCCATTTGGTGCAGCGATGTTGATCTCTGTGCCGTTAAACTCGAGAACATAGCTGACGTCGTTGGCGACTTTATTCCACTGCAGAGTGATGCTGGTCTCATCACGCCCTGCTGATATGAAGCTGTCTGTGTTTTGAGGAGCTGAAACACAAGAAGAGCAGACAATGATTTCATGAAGTCACTCAAAAATAGAATAAAACTTGAGCAAAAGCCAGTGGTTGGTTTGCCCACTCCTCCTGTAGGTAAAACATATCTCACCTGTGACTGCAGTAATGTTTACTCCACTGCTTCTGACACTCTCAAACACAGAGAAGAGAGTGAATGAGTATTTAGTTTCAGCAGTGAGAGATGAGACTGTGTAAGTTACTGGTACATCTCCATCCGGTGCAATGATGTTGATCTCTGTGCCGTTAAACTGGAGAATAAAACTGACGTTGTTGACTTTATTCCACTGCAGAGTGATGCTGGTCTCATCTTGTCCTGCTGGTCTGAAGATGTCTGTGTTTCGAGGAGCTGAGAAACAAAAAGTGATGTTGCTTTAAAGCAGGAAAGTTTGTGTGGCGCCAACAGTGATGTTGGAATATTACTGGACACTATACACCCTACATATCTCATATATTACTTTATTATTGTGGTTTATTATGTTGTTCATTCATAAGCTGATATATTTTTACTGGTAATAGAAACTGTAAAGCTTTAGGAGGCTAATTTGTGGTTAGTTCACACAGGCACTCGGGGCAGCCTGGAGGTCCTTTAGGTAGGACACAAGGGGATACGTGTGTCATTCTGTATTCATGGTCTGCAGCATGTCGCCATGTTAAGCCAGAGATATACTCGCTGTTTGACTGTGTACAAGTGAAGGGCTATCAGTAATACCAATATGACATTCATGTCAGAATTTTGCGAGTCAAAGTGAAAGTAAAAGTATATTGTGCTTCATCTCATAATCCGTAAAATAACCAGCTGTATCCTGCTAAAATATGAGCTGTGTGAATATGCAGAATATTATCAGTGTGTTTTTCTTTCCGTAGCCTGCAGAATGCAGCCACGTTTCTCCAATGTGCTTGTGTTTCTGTATTAACAGGGTAAAAGAGAAAGAATAAAAGGATTCTTTTAAACTTATGCACGCCTGGAAGTCTGCTCTGTGTCCAGCTGTGAAACATTTGTGACAGATATTCCTTAAGTCGTTCCTTTGGACTGTTTAAGCCGCTCTGTCTTTCACTTTTGAATTTGCTGCTACTAACTCTGCATAGTGCAAGTCAGTTAATTATCTCACCAGTGACTGCAGTAATGTTTACTCCACTGCTTCTGACGTTCTCAAACACAGAGAAGAGAGTGAATGTGTATTTAGTTCCAGCAGTGAGAGATGAGACCGTGTGAGTTACTGGTCCAGCTCCAGTTGGTGCAGGGATGTTGATCTCTGTGCCATTAAACTCAAGAACGAAGCTGACGTTGTTGCTGACTTTATTCCACTGTAGAGTGATGCTGGTCTCATCTTGTCCTGTTGACCTGAAGCCTTCTCTGTTTGCAGGAGCTGAGAATGAAAAAGAAAATTGATCAGTTTTATCAAGAAAGGAAGGTCGGTGGAATAGTCTTGACTCCCTTCAAAAGAACTAACTACTTACATCCTTGCTAGATTCATTTTTTGCTCTTTCTTTACTATTGCAGCCCCCAAGGTGAAAGAAGAATAAGAGGAGGAAACAAAAAGCAAAAGCTTGTAAAATCTTTGCTGCTGAGTGGCAGTGACTGGCCAGTTGTTGTGTAGTATGATGTCAAAGTGACATATCTTACCAGTGACTGCAGTAATGTTTACTCCACTGCTTCTGACGTTCTCAAACACCGAGAAGAGAGTGAATGAGTATTTAGTTCCAGCAGTGAGAGACGAGACTGTGTAAGTTACTGGTCCACTCCCAACTGGTGCAGCAATGTTGATCTCTGTACCATTAAACTGGAGAACGAAGCTGACGCTGTTGCTGACTTTATTCCACTGCAGAGTGATGCTGGTCTCATCTTGTCCTGTTGACATGAAGTTTCCTGCGTTTGAGGGAGCTGAGACAGAAAAAGAGAAGTGGTGAATTTTAAAGAGGAACGGTCTGCAAAATGGTCTTGATTATAGTGAAAAGAGCTATCTATGTACATGCCTGTACCGGTTTTCTATACATTTTATCATCTAGTGTGTTGTCTTTTGCACATTGCTAATATAAAATAACAGTGTTATGCTTGCTTCATAAGACTAACAAAGTTAAATATCTCACCAGTGGCTGCAGTAATGTTTACTCCACTGCTTCTGACATTCTCAAACACAGAGAAGAGAGTGAATGAGTATCTAGCTTCAGCAGTGAGAGATGAGACTGTGTGGGTTATTGATCCAGTTCCATTTGGTGCGGCGATGTTGATCTCTGTACCGTTAAACTGGAGGATAAAAGCATCTTTGTTGTTCACGTTGTTCCACTGCAGAGTGATGCTGGTCTCATCTTGTCCTGCTGATATGAAGCGGTCTGTGTTTGGAGGAGCTGAGAGAAAAAGAGGGCAGTATAAAGATTTTGTGAAGAGGGTGTCGTTAAAGATGCTGCTCTCAGGTGTTTATATGGATCACTTTTGCATCACTCTATATAATATGAAGTCACTAAAGTCACCCACATCAGCTGCTCATTGGCAGATCTCACTAAGCAGCAGTTAGACACATACTACCCAAAGCTCTGCCTATTCCACTGGACATTTTGCTGTCATTGATGTAATATCACTGCCACTGACTGAAATGTATTAAGTTTTTCTCTCTGCTGCAATCTGACAATGATTAACCCTCGCTTTCATCCACATTTTGCAAAGTCTTTTCAACTGCTTTTCTCCATCTCATGAGACAACAGAGTTTTGCTTGGCTCAATACACTTTAATGTGGTCAATTATCTTACCGGTGACTGCAGTAATGTTTACTCCACTGCTTCTGACATTCTCAAACACAGAGAAGAGAGTGAATGAGTATTTAGTTCCAACAGTGAGAGATGAGACTGTGTGAGTTACTGGTCCAGTTCCAGTTGGTGCAGTGATGTTGATCTCTGTACCATTAAACTGGAGAACAAAGTTGACGTTGTTGTCGACTTTATTCCACTGCAGAGTGATGCTGGTCTCATCTTGTCCTGTTGATATGAAGCTGTCTGTGTTCTGAGGAGCTGAAACACAAGAAGAGCAGACACTGATTTTATCAAGTCACTCTCCCTGGCTGTCAAAATGATCCATTTCACATCCCCACATTAAAAGTAATGTTGACTATGAGGGACAAAACCTGCAGCAGGTGTTTACGCTCAAAGAATTGTGAATCAATGTGTCACAGTTTTTGCAGGACTTAAACACATCACACATTATTTGTGAGCATACTAATATAAAGTGATGTACTCTCTCTATCTTACCGGTTACTGCAGTAATGTTTACTCCACTGCTTCTGACGTTCTCAAACACAGAGAAGAGAGTGAACGAGTATTTAGTTCCAGCAGTGAGAGATGAGACTGTGTGAGTTACTGGTCCAGCTCCATTTGGTGCAGCAATGTTGATCTCTGTACCATTAAACTGGAGAACAAAGCTGAAGTTGTTGATTTTATTCCACTGCAGTGTGATGCTGGTCTCATCTTGTCCTGCTGATATGAAGCTGTTTGTGTTTGAAGGAGCTGAAACACAAATAGAGCAGTAAGAAAATGAATTAAAACAGGATTGTCAGTAAAAGTGTCAGTGTTCCCTCTGGCTCTTAGCTCCACAAGATCACAACGTATTGCAGTCTGAGCGACAAAATAACAAAAACAATTCTTTACTAAGAATATTCTTTCTTTATCCAATTGTCCCTTTTTCTACTCACAGCCATCACACTTAATTTGACAACAGAGATGTACTCAACAATAAATCATGAGCCACAGTGTCAGAAGAGTTTTAAAGAATAATCATTCTTAGAGGAAAATTTGTATTGTCTTTGCCAAAATATTGCTCACGTTAAGTAACTTAACCATGATGTAAAGTAGTGAATTCATGTAGTGAATATTATACCCTGCAGTCTTAGTTTGTCATCATCTGTTTTTCATTGGTGCAGTGAAAAGCTGATGGCAAGTCGCTCTGCAGATAAACTGCATAGAAAAATTAAATATCTTACCGGTGACTGCAGTAATGTTTACTCCACTGCTTCTGACGTTCTCAAACACAGAGAAGAGAGTGAATGAGTATTTAGTTCCAGCAGTGAGAGATGAGACTGTGTGAGTTACTGGTCCAGCTCCATTTGGTGCAGCGATGTTGATCTCTGTACCATTAAACTGGAGAACAAAGCTGAAGTTGTCGACTTTATTCCACTGCAGAGTGATGCTGGTCTCATCTTGTCCTGCTGATATGAAGCTGTCTGTGTTTTGAGGAGCTGAAACACAAGAAGAGCAGACACTGATTTTATCAAGTCACTCTCCTTGGCTGTCAAAATGATCCATTTCACATCCCCACATTAGAAGTAATGTTGACTATGAGGGACAAAACCTGCAGCAGGTGTTTACGCTCAAAGAACTGTGAATCAATGTGTCACAGTTTTTGCAGGACTTAAACACATCACACATTATTTGTGAGCATACTAATATAAAGTGATGTACTCTCTCTATCTTACCGGTGACTGCAGTAATGTTTACTCCACTGCTTCTGACGTTCTCAAACACAGAGAAGAGAGTGAATGAGTATTTAGTTCCAGCAGTGAGAGATGAGACTGTGTGAGTTACTGGTCCAGTTCCATTTGGTGCAGTGATGTTGATCTCTGTACCATTAAACTGGAGAACAAAGTTGACGTTGTTGTTGACTTTATTCCACTGCAGAGTGATGCTGGTCTCATCTTGTCCTGCTGATATGAAGCGGTTTGTGTTTGAAGGAGCTGAAACACAAATAGAGCAGTAAGAAAATGAATTAAAACAGGATTGTCAGTAAAAGTGTCAGTGTTCCCTCTGGCTCTTAAACACAGTCCATTTTGCAGCTCCACAAGATCACAACCTATTGCAGTCTGTAAGTGACAAAACAAAAACAATTCTTTAGTAAGAATATTCTTTCTTTATCCAACTGTCCCATTTTCTACTCACAGCCACCTCACTTAATTTGACAACAGAGACATACTCAACAGTAAATCATGAGAAGAGTTTTAAAGAATAATCATTCTAGGAGTAAAAACTGTATCGTCTTCGCCAAAACATTGCTTATGAGAAGTAACTTAACCATGATGTAAAGTAGTGAATTCATGTAGTGAATATTATACCCTGCAGTCTTAGTTTGTCATCATCTGTTTTTCATTGGTGCAGTGAAAAGCTGATGGCAAGTCGCTCTGCAGATAAACTGCATAGAAAAATTAAATATCTCACCAGTGACTGCAGTAATATTCACTCCACTGCTTCTGACGTTCTCAAACACAGAGAAGAGAGTGAATGAGTATTTAGTTCCAGCAGTGAGAGACGAGACTGTGTGAGTTACTGGTCCAGCTCCAGTTGGTGCAGCAATGTTGATCTCTGTCCCATTAAACTGGAGAACAAAGCTAAAGTTGTTGACTTTATTCCACTGCAGAGTGATACTGGTCTCATCTTGTCCTGCTGATATGAAGCTGTTTGTGTTTGAAGGAGCTGAAACACAAATAGAGCAGTAAGAAAATGAATTAAAACAGGATTGTCAGTAAAAGTGTCAGTGTTTCGTCTGGCCCTTAAACACAGTCGATTTTGCAGCTCCACAAGATCACAACCTATTGCAGTCTGTAAGTGACAAAACAAAAACAATTCTTTAGTAAGAGAAGTTTAGTTAGTTAGTTAGAAGTTTAGTTTTGCATAGAAAAATTAAATATCTCACCAGTGACTGCAGTAATATTTACTCCACTGCTTCTGATGGTCTCAATCACAGAGAAGAGAGTGAATGTGTATTTAGTTCCAGCAGTGAGAGATGAGACTGTGTGAGTTACTGGTCCAGTTCCAGTTGGTGCAGTGATGTTGATCTCTGTACCATTAAACTGGAGAACAAAGTTGACGTTGTTGTCGACTTTATTCCACTGCAGAGTGATGCTGGTCTCATCTTGTCCTGCTGATATGAAGCTGTCTGTGTTTTGAGGAGCTGAAACACAAGAAGAGCAGACACTGATTTTATCAAGTCACTCTCCCTGGCTGTCAAAATGATCCATTTCACACCCCCACATTAAAAGTAATTTTAATACAGACAGACAATTTTATCGCCGTGTTTTAGGCTGAACATGCAATAAGCCAATCAAAAAGACATCTCTCATCAACTTTAAGATGTAGGTTGCTAGGAGTGCAAGCGGTGGCAGCATGAAAGGATTTTTAAGCAAGGAGACAGATCTCCTGGTTTGAGAAGGTAATAAAATATGGAGGCGACAGGACGTCACCAAACCAGGTTTGATTTGTAAATAGTACATTAACACCAAAGCTAATACAAGACATGAACCATAAATGTCATGCAAAGATGTGACTGCTTACTGAAGCAACTTGAAATCGTGCTGTATTTTATAATCCATTATCATCATCAACACTAATATGCAGCTCCGCCGGCTGAGGGGTGGTGATAACCTGTGCACAAAATTCCACACACATCCAACGGGTATCTCCAACCAGCATCAGGCTCTGACAGAAGCTCACAGACCTGCTGATTGCTATCTTGTGCAGGCAGACCTACTGCACCACAAACAGGTTTTAGACGGTCTAAGGCACAAGCGGTTTTGCTTTCAATTTTAGACCTCGCATCCGTGTCTGCACAGACCAGACCAAACTGCCTGGTGTAAGATAACAATGCCATCTGCACCACCACAGGGTGCAAGAGAGGGCCTTTTATTTAACAATGGAGGTGAACTTGACAATAAATAATGGTGGTTTGATCCCATGATCTCACAAATCCAGCTGCCTCGCAAAGTAAAATCTTAGTTGTCCTACAAGCAAATGATGACTCACTCAGCAGATACAACACACAGAAAAGTGACATATCTCACCAGTAACTGCAGTAATGTTTACTCCACTGCTTCTGACGTTCTCAAACACAGAGAAGAGAGTGAATGAGTATCTAGTTCCAGGAGTGAGAGATGAGACTGTGTGAGTTACTGGTCCAGCTCCACCTGGTGCAGGGATGTTGATCTCTGTCCCATTAAACTGGAGAACGTAGCTGACAGTGTTGCTGACTTTATTCCACAGCAGAGTGATGCTGGTCTCACCTTCTGTTACTCCGAAGCTGTTTATGTTTTGAGGAGCTGAGAAAGAAAAGGAACAGTGTGAGATTTGATGAGAGACGTTATGTCCAGAAAAATAACTACATTTATTTTGGCTCACTTTAAACAGTAGCTTGTGTTTTCTTCCTATTTTTCTCTGCACTCTCTATGACCTAGATTCTCAAACTGTGATTTGTGTACCACTGGTAGTACACAAGTTCACTCTGGTGGTATACAGAGAAATGCCAGACAAATATTTTTTAAATGAAAATTTAAAACACCTCCCAGTGCACAGTATGGTACAAAACTGAACAAAGTGGTTTTGTGAGGTGGTTCATAGTGTAAAAAGTTTGAGAAACAAAGCTCTGTAACATTTTCTGAGCTGTCAGTATTATAATAGAACCTCTTTCTACTTTAAGCTGTGCTGTTGTGCAGCAACATATAATGAAGTTGCCTCACTTCGGACCAATAGCTTACCAGTGGCCGCAGTAACGTTTATTCCACTGTTTCTGACGTTCTTAAACACAGAAAAGACAGTGAATGTGTATTTAGTTCCAGCAGTGAGAGACGAGACTGTGCGAGTCACTGGTCCAGTTCCATTTGGTGCCATGATGTTGGTCTCTGTACCATTAAACTCAAAAACGAAGCTGTCAGTCATGCCCGCTTTATTCCACTGCAGAGTGATGCTGGTCTCGTCTTGTGCTGTTGATCCGAAGTTTTCTACAACGGGTGGAACTGAGACAAAGAAGACAATTTATAGGACAGAAATTGCATCAAGTGGCACTAATTGTGTTATAACTCATCAGCTGCTTGATGTGAGACATAGACCGATCGGCCACAACATTAAAACCTCCTGTTGTAATATTGTGTAGGTCCCCCTCGTGCTGCAAAACAGCCCTGACCTGTGGAGGCTTGGTCCCTTTCTGACAATCACATGCCCATTATACTTTCAGCCATTTGTGCCACAGTAAGCTATTGTAAACTGTCTTAAACCAACGATGAATCTGTCTCTATAAAATACGAGAACAGAAATAAGATGCATTACTTGCTGTGTAACAGATGAATGGGAAGCTGAGGTTGCAGTTATCATCTGACCACAGTCCTGAGTCACTGAACGACGTGGCGACACACTCGTCTCCACCAGAGTTTGGCTGACCGGGGCTCCAGTGTCGAAACAGAGAGGTGCTTCCATCTGACCACACTTTTTCCCGGTATAGACCGATCCACACAAAGTCCGAACCTGCCAGGCTCGTGATGATGTTGTTTTCTGTCAGATTTCGAATACTGAGGGAGAAATAGTAGCATATACACATTGAAGATTGAGCATAAAAGAGTGTACACTACAATACATTTTTCGTGATCATTTGGCAATATGATGCCTTACGTGATCATTTAAGGATTTGGTAATGTGTTCAACCACATGGATGACGTAGCCATTAAGCAGTTAAGGCATGCTCCTGCTACTTCTACTACTAATGCTACTTCTAATCAAGACTCCACGTTTCTTAGAGTCCTAAAACTACAGATGAAAAATACAGAACTTACAGGAAAAAGAATTAAAACATAGTAATAAATGAACAGACATGGGTAGAAATGGGGAAAAGGACAGAAAGGACAAAATAAATCAGTAGCATGTCCGATCTGATGAACAAAACAGTTAAAAACTTAAGTTTAGTGCTGTACCTGACAAGATCAACATAATTCTCCCTGCAGAATTTTTGAGCATTGGTCCAGTTGAGGTTTATATTGACCTTTACAAAGGATGCTGTGCCATTTACTGTACCTGGAAATATATGGATGAGGAGAAGTTGTAAACAGTGTCAGGACTGACTTGTAGACGACATTCATTTCAGTGTATGCAGGAGAATCAGTAAAATAAAGTATAGATACCTAAATGTTACCTGCACATAAGAAAAACAACCCCTATTTTCAATAAACTTGAGGTGTCGTTTAAAAGCAGAATGCAATGATTTGCAATTACTTTACATTAAGTGGCAAGAAGCTTCTGGAAATGCTAGACACAAGATTATTACGCTATAAGAAAACTCACCATTGTAGCACACAAAGGGTCGTGTTTGGTTGCAGTCACTGTCTCCCCAGGTACCAAAGTATGGACTCCCAGTAAAAAGCTCCACACAGTACTGTTGTCCTCCAAGATTGTTGGGCTGTCCAGTATACCAGTTTCTAAACTCCGTCTCCCCGTCACCGTAGAAACTGCTGTCATTCAGGGACCATCGCCAGCTGTTTAGCAAATCATCACGGAGACCTATCCAAGCTTTGCCTGTTCAAAAAGATGTTAAATATATACCTAAACCACCTAAACTGATACTGATTTTAGTTTTTATTATATTTTTTGGTTTCCATCATTTAACTTAATCAAGAAGAGAACACATAGCAATCTTCAGAGCAAGTAAATACACAACATTTCTATTCTTTACAAACCCCAAAATATATTAATACAAATATTTTCCACAGAGCTGAAATGATGTTTCTCAAATCCAGGCAGCACAATAAGTCTCTGACCCAGAGACTGTAAGAGGTCAGAAAGATAAGTTTCCAGATGAGCAACCTGACCCATTTAGCCAAAAGAGCCCACCGGTAACATCCCAAAAATAGGTGTAAGGGGGCAAGGTTGAAAATCCAATCCAAAGATCTCTGAAAAACATCTTAAAACAGACCCTCAGAAATCTGACAGGGTAGGGTTAGTCAGTTTAGCCTTTGACTAATGATTCCACTGGTCATGAAAAATAAATAAGTTTAAATTTTATAAGTTTTTAATTACCTAAAAAGTAATCAGAACCAATAAAACAAAGCAATAGGATTTAAACTACACGTAATACTTTATTTATCAGTATTTGGTGACCCGTCTCATTAACACTGGAACCTATCTTGTATCCTATCATTGGTACGATCACTGTTGTGTGTTGATCAGAGTTGTGATTAAAGGTTTGGGTTGCAGAAGATTTTCAGATTTCAGATTGGGCCGTGGCATTCCTAAGTTTGGGAATGGCTGCCTTAGACTGATGAATGCAGTGAACTACATTAAACTGTATAAAACAGTGCCTTGCACTAAAAGAGGACGAGTGCGGAGTTTCAAGTCTTGTTATCAAATTCTCCCTCCAGGTCCTTCTCCTTCAGTGCCTTGAGAGGAGTTGGTGAGGTTTTATAGTTGAGCATATAACTGAAATTACACCCTCGGAGGCCTTATTAAGCCTTATAATGGGCTTAAGGTGGCTGACTCTGTCCAAGGCATTTCATTGCTTAGCTTCTGTGCTGGTACTCCTGCCGCTTCTCCAAACTGGGGGTGTGCCAATTTATATACAGTACATATGTGTTATGTGTATATTAAGGACTTGCCTGAGTAGTTTGATGTGGTGCTGAGAACGGCGTTGACGTCAGCTGTGCTCTCTATGGTGGCCAGGTCAGAGTAGACCTGCCTGCAGAAGCTCTGAGCTTCAGTCCAGTTCCGTGGTGAAGCTTCAAAGAAGTACTTACGAGTTTGGGCAGAGGCAACACTGGCCAGTGCTCCTGAAACAAAGCATAGTTTTCAGTGAATTACTTTCTTATAAATTACTTTCTTATAAACTATGTAGACTATTTTCTTTTATGAATATGAGGAAGCACTATGCATCAGTTGGATTCAACAACATTACTGTGGGGTTTTACAAAACTTCTTGATGAGTTTTTAGACAGCAAACAGCCCTTTGTAAGGAATTCAGATGTTTTTGTATACTGTTTTTACACTAAAAAGCCCTTATAATTAATTCATACTAAGTCTCTTATTTATTTGTAGTTACTGCTAAAAAAAGAATCCCTGCTATTTCATCGACTGGCTTACACTTACAATGACCCTGAACCAAACAGCCGTGCTGCGTTTAGTGACTGATGCCTTAACAATTTCACCACCGCATCTCGAGCCAGATCAAGTTTCAGTCTGTCTCAGTAGATCAGTGATGACTGTCAACCACTGATGATTTAAAAAAAAAAAAGGAACCGGTTCAACGACCTGAGCAGAAAACATTAGCGACTGAGGCTCTGGACCCCAGGAGGAAAAAACAGGAGTGAATAAACAGTAAGAAATATGTTCGACTGAGTCTATAGTTACATTTGCAGTGTTCAGAACTGCCTGAGTCATACAGCACACACCCTGTTCTCTTTCTATTGTATTATACACTGAGCTTCTTTACCACTGTACCATATTTATAACTCATCAAAAGTCCACTTACACTACAAAAAGCATATAAACTGTGAATAAAAAGACATTCAAAAAGTAATTACCAAAGAACAAATCATAGAAAGTTGAGAAAACTCAAGATTTTATGGCAACTTTTTCTTGTTTTATATTTTTGACCCAACTCAGACTCTTCTTCTTTTCGTCTTTCGATAAGCTTTAATCTTTAAGTTAAAAAACAAACAAACAAAAACTAGTATTTGAAAAGGACAAAAATTTAGGATAATCAAACAAGAAGCACTGACCTGTGAGCACAAAGATGATCAGCCTATAATCCATGAGTCACACCTTTGAAAAATGAAAATAAATTTCTTCTTAAATGTGTAAACCAGTTCCATTAATTTTTTGCAATAAATCCATGTGGATATGTGTCATAATATAGACACAGGTTTCCCTGAAAAATATAGCACAGTAATTTATTTTACTTACCATTATCTGTGTAACCTGTTTCCCATTAAAAATACAGGACAGACCTTAACTGGAGATGCTTTACTGCGAGCTGATTGTACAGCAGCTGAGTACAAAGTACTGTGATGGTTATTGGTCCTCAGATGATCAGCACATAAGCCTGTCAGTCTTTAGTTGTGGGTGTAGTTAGACTTTAAAAAAGACAAAAAAAAAAAAAGAAGACAGTGACAAAACGACCTTCGTGCAGGAATCAGGAAGTAAAGGCTTAACCTGACAATTTGGTGCCTTCGTGTTTTTCTCTTTAAAAGGCACTGATCGGAAAGGTATGCAGACCTTGTCAGACTCTGAACCTGTTTAACGCTGCCTGCTTCTTCTCCTTTGTGTCACGCTACGCAGAACAGAACCGCGTCTTTTGTGTCATCAACAATAACTGGCTCTCATGAGTAAAAGTGCCACTTTGCATCAACACTCACTAATGTCACCGGTTAACTTTTACTGCACTTTCGATTGTTTCGTGTTACGAAGCATGTTTTAGTGGAAGAATATCGCTTCACTACATTTAAGTTTTCACCCATCACATTTTTTTAAGCATGATGCACATAATTCATGCTTTCTATTTAACAATAATAATAAAAACATTTATTTACATAGTGCTTCACAGGATAAAAACAGGATTCATTTATGATTCTAATATATAATATAACATGAATATAAAGAAAAATAAGCTATTAAACAGCAAACATAATACTTAACATTATAAATTAATAAGACTAAAAGGTAGCAAAAGGTAAGGTAAGGGTAATACAGTTATTAGCCATGCGATGGATCATTACAACCACAGTTGTTACACCATCATCTTCACCAAAATTAAATAAAAGTAACACTTACTTTAGTGCAATGTTTTCCTTTTGCAAATGTCATGCTACTTTCACAGTAACTCAGTTTAGAATAATTCCGTCAGTCTTTTCATATTGTTGGAACTAGGGGTGGGGGAAATTTCCGATTCTTAGATGCATCGCGATTCGGACGTGGACGAATCTGAATCGATTCACAAACGTCCAAATTTCGATTATTTAAATCTGTTAATTACAGTGATACAGAAGCTTCTAAATAATGTGGAACTAAGAAGCGCGGTACGCGTCATCGCCGGGACACTTTGGGACGCGCACCTGGAGCGACACGCGCACAGCGGAAAACAAACATGCCCGACCGGCAGCCACCTCGCCATGAGGTCCGAACAGCTCCTTCTAATTTAAAAGCAGCCGTGTGGAAACACTTCGGCTTCTACAATGTCGACGGCGGAAGCGAACTGGACAACAGCCACGTTATATGTAAGTTGTGTCAAGCTAAAATAAAATACTTTGGCAACACAACAAACATGAGAAGCCGTAACTCGATTCCACCCGACGGAGGAGTCGGGGAGACGGCAGGCTGCTGTTGCTGCGGCTACTAGTGGCTACTGTTGGTACTTTCCAGTTTGCACATATTTCCAATAGTTTAATAAAATATAATCGAAATGAATTCTTATTACAAATGCGCTGTTTTTAAAAATTGCAAGTGACGAATGCTTATTCCGTGAGACAAAAAGAAATGTGTTTGTGAAAAAGTGCATCAATATACATAAAGATGCATCAATAATCGTTTTATAATCGAATCGTAGCCCCTGAATCGTAATCGAATCGGCAGGTGCCCAAAGATTCCCACCCCTAGTTGGAACTACTTGGAGTAATGATTAACCTGCTATTCATCTCCCTCTCGACTCTTAGAGGAAGCAGCGCCACACGTGCCGTGGGATTTCCCCTGCCTCCCTCTTACACCTGTAGCCCTTCAACAAAGACCAAAATGATTTTTGTACCTTCTGATGTGTCAAACTGAACGTAACTATAATTATTATTATCGCATTGAAAAGTCGCTCAGTTTGAAGGCCTCCTCTGTCTCATCTTGACTGATTTGATTCAGTTTCTTTTTGTATATCAGCTGATTTTTTCAGTCTTTCAATCTAGTACGTTATCTAACATATGTTGTTTCCCGCTTCCTGTTAAATATTTTTGATCACACGCCACCTGAGAAACATTTTCTTCCTGGACATGTCATCTTTATGCTCTGTGCTGAGGTTATGAACTAAAACACACTTTACTATCGACAAATGTATTAAGTTATACAGTACATCTATGATTCCTGATCATGTTATCAGCAACACATTATTATATTTTCACTGTTCAATGATAATATTTTTTGGAAACTGTTACTGTCCTGTACATCTTCAAATTTGATGGAGACTCATGTTTTTGTGTTTTCTTCAGTATCAGTATATCTATAAAGATCACTGCATGAGAGGTAAATAAACCCAAAATAAAACAAATAAGATTCAGTCTCTTCACTGTAAATGACACAACGCGTTCTGAGTGGCACATCCGTCCCCTTTAGGTAGCAGCACTGCCAACGAGAGGAGGGAGGTCAGAGGTCAGGTTCAGCCACAGGATTCCTCCAAAGCTGCAGAGAATTCACTGCCGTGCTTAAGGACGCTGAGGGGGTTTAATTACCTGACTGAAGAACTGTCTGTGAACAGAGCGTTTCCACTTCCTCCATCTGTTCTGGATTCACCATGTTTGTGTTGTGGGCAAGGCTGCTCAACTTATGCTTCTTGTAGGCCGAGTCCTTCTGCAGCTGAGACAAACACACAGAGGACTTTGACAATGAAATGATGCACTTTTCAAAATAGTCCAATTCTTTTTCCGACATGTTATTTTTCTTGCCCCGGCAGGCAAGCCTCATTGTTGAGTCCTGAACGATCTCTGTATAAATGCAGACCATAGAGACATTTTAATCTTTCAAGATAAGTATACTAATGGTTCATTAGAACACTAACAAAACATGCTACACAGAAAAACTTAGTAGTAGCTACATGCTACTAGCTCTGTTGCTTGAAGACATTTTTTTTTCTGACAATAAAGACAAAGCAACTTCCCAAGCCACTGTAAAGTAAAATATTAAAGACATCAAATCATGGCCAGTTATTCTGGTTTGTTTCGAGATGGTTTTTCAGGCATGTACAGACATCTTGTCATCACATCTTGCTCCTGTTACATACTTTCACATCTGCGAAGTAACCAGTTATACCACATTCTTCTCAGGGACATCTTGAAAGTTCACGGACTTATATACATAACATGCTTGCCTGTATACATGTATGACCTGCATTTGTGCTCCTAAGTTGAGACATGCCGTGAGCGAACAGTTGCCTGCATGTCTGGTTTGACTTCTCTTCAGTATAGAGCACAAGTGAACACACAAACTACACTCTAAAAATTAATACCCTGGCTCAACTTAAAAAAATTAAGGTAATAACTTGCATGGATCTCTTCAAGTAATTCCAAAACAGCTATGATTTGAGTAAATCCCACAAGACTTTTATAGTTAGACCAACTCAATCAGTTTAGTACAACCAACTTGACTTGGTTTGTCCTCCACAAGGTTAATTAAGTTGGACCAACTGCTGCTATTAAGTGGTCAAATCACTTCTTTTCAGTTATTCTAACTTATTTTACTTTCAGTCTACTCAGAAAAGTCCATGCAAATTGTTACCTTAATTTATTTGAGTATTAGTAACTTATTTCAGTCAGAATAAATTACACATAATGCCAGTTTTATGATCAAACTCTTTATTTTAAAACCAATGATCAAATTATGTACAACAATTTTCATACCACCATCTGTGCCCAAAATAAATATATAAATACTTAAAAAATAAATAAATAAAAAATTCTTTTAGTACAGCAGTTTATTTTTTAGAGACATTACCTCTGGACCGGCTTTCTGACAGCTCAAGAAATATTTTTTGAAGCACCTGAAAGTCTTTTTCAGCTCTTTTGAGTAAGTGAGATTGTGTGTATCAGCCCTGTTAACGGGGAATTACACAGGCTGTAGGTACGTCTAGGTCTTCTAAGACCATTTCCTCAATCATGATTCTCATGCTGGCTGAATCGGATATCAGGCACCTCTTCATCACGTCGTTAATGATGCCACCATCATAGTATAAGAAGGTCAGACTCAATGTAAACACCTGAATCATCAAAACAAAAGGAAAAACTATTTGTGTCTGAACTGAAGCGATTTACCTACCAACTACTTTGTAAAGTGATCCTCCTCCTCTTCTCTAAGATACACCACACCATTTTATTAATTACCAACTTAACAAAAATGCCAGCTGCCTACCTATCCACATTATAGAGCAGACTGTTAAATGGAGAAATAAGTTTCAGTAATGCCAAATCAAAGATTACCTCGCAAATGTTACAAGATGCAAAATTAGAACATACCTAATAGGAATATTAGCATATGTAGCCCACCCACTCAATTCCAGTTTGGATTAAGTATACAGTACAGACCTTTACATCAGGTACACACTTTTGCATGGGAGGTGAATTGGTGAGTACTACAAAAATATTACATTGGGATGTGGATACAGTTACAAATCAAAGTACATTTACACCACATTAGTTACATCATTATCAAATATGAATCAATGTCAGAACACAGATTCAATGCAAAATTAGAAACATATTTTTTACATAATCCAATACAATGAAAATGAAATAAAAACAAAATATATATATATCTGAGGTTTTCATTTACTCAGTTTATGGTATCATGTACGTTGGAGCTCATGTGTAATCCTCAGAAAGTTTGTTTCTGTACTCACTGTTCCTTGTAAACGTCGTTAGAGTTGTTAGTAACAGTCTGTTCAAACCCTCCATCCAGCGGCCTGCTGAGCGATGAAGAAAACCCATCCTGAAGCTCGATTCGTGTTCAAAAAACAGGTTTCTTTGCAGTGGCAAACCCTGAAAACCTCTGCAGCAGCAGCATGCAGCGCAGTCTCCCGAAGCACACGATCCAAAAGTTTAAAAAAAAAAAAGGACAGATTAATACCCCGTCTTTTAACCATACATATCCATATCACGTCCAAATAAAAGTTCATACTCACTCAGAAGTTTGGTGCAAGAAACCCGTGTTTCCCACACGCTCGCTCTCATCCGTCCTCCTCCTGACAAGCTAGGGCGAAAATTAGCTAGCTAGCTAGCTAACGACAGTCCACAAGTACTAGCTAGAGCATATGCTAACTTAGCAAAGTTATTCACTGAA
Source organism: Lutjanus erythropterus (assembly GCF_056507025.1). Lineage (NCBI taxonomy): Eukaryota > Metazoa > Chordata > Actinopteri > Lutjaniformes > Lutjanidae > Lutjanus > Lutjanus erythropterus. Next base: position 4,598,561 of record NC_139339.1, on the reverse strand, counting down.
CACTCGCTCCAAAGTCGTCTTATTCCTCTGTTCACACAGGGTACAAACTCTCATAAAAAGCCCCCGGTTTTTAATTTAGGCAGAGACGGTAACTTGACAAAATTAACTAACGAAACGCTCACCGTGTCTTCATTTCTCCGTCGTGTCGCTGTAGCTCAGTCTGCCGCTCGCGCAGAGATTTAGTCCCGCCCCCAAAGGAATACGGTAGGTTACAGCGTTCATCTGAACTCGAACAATGATTGGCTGATAACAACAAATTGAGGCCTGGCTACCCAATACACAAACAGAACGCACACTTGAGGAGTTCAAGGTCCACTCAAACCGAGGGAAATGTCAAAGTCAAAGTAAACATTTCTTCATAGTAATGCCCAAAAGTAATTACATGTACAGCGACAAAACTGAAATACATTCCAAGGAATCATGTAAACGAAATTAGTAGGATAATACTCATATATAAGTGCTCATATTAAATAATGTGATCAACTAAGCCTTTTAGTCATTTAGCTGCCACTGTAAAACAAAATATGAAAAAGACTAGGGCCTAGGCAGGCACGGTCTGGGAGCAAAACAAGTCTGGCCAAATTCAAATCCTTCTACTCATTTTTAAGTTTGCGCACTACATATTTAAGCTGCTCTAACTTAATTCTTTCTGTTGCTGAATAAAGGCAGAAATGTTTGTTCAAAACCAAGATGTTAAGACAGCTTTCTTCATTTTAACTTTGACCAACTTCATAAAATAAGTTATCAGCTCATTAAAATGTGTACATGTAACAAACTTCATTTTTAAGATGAAAAAGCTCTTGATTTTAAGCTATACTTACAAACTCCATGAATCATTTCTTAGAGTGTAGTTTCTGTTGTTATGAAAACTTGACCCTAATTTTCACTGACCAGATTTCCACTATGAGAAATAAACCAGACCAACTATCCATTCAGCCTCTGTTGTGGTGGTGTAATTTAATTTAATTCCAGCAAGGGGTGCTCAGAGTCTGATTTATACAGTAGCCTGTTAATTCACAATGATACCACAGTAAATGTTCAAAGATATAATACACATAACCTGCTGTGAATGTAAACACATCTTACAAATCAGTTCTTTTGAAAGTGTACAAGAGTGAGGGAGAAAGGGTTTTATGTGTATTATAGTAAAAAGGGAAGAAAATAAGACAGCATGGTAGCCTAATTCTTTAAAAAAACAAAAACAAACAAACAAACAAACAAACAAAAACACTCATAGTTTTATGTCTATAATTCTGAGTCTTGAAACAAAACCGAAACAGTGTCCTGGAGAACAGATAAAGATCATTTGAACCTCCTCACCCACATCTCACAATTCTCCCCATGATTCAAATATGACAGATAAGGCTTTCAGTTACAACATGGGCATTATTTACTAGTTTATTATTTATTTATTTTACGGTTTTTGTTTATTACACGCGCACTAACACACACCTTGCTTTTCTCGTTGGAAGGAGCCTGTGCGCCTGTGCGGACCGGAGACTGGAAGCGGAGGCAGATGCTGCCTTCAGGGCTGCCGGGAAAATCTGAATTATGTCGGGGATAATAAAAAACAAAAACACGGAGACGGTAGATGAGTGAGCACGTTGGCATTTTATTTGACGGGGGTGTGTCGTGGGGAAATAGTTGGCCTCTACGAGCGTCAGAGAAGAAATTTTAAAGATGTTGCGTGATTATTGGCACGTTTATTTCATGAATGAACTCTAACTGTATGTGTGAAACAATATTAGATATATTATATATTATATATATAATATTGTTTGCATTTTATTATTCTGATCGCTAATTTTTATGTGAAAAATCTAGTATTTATGTTTGAGGTTATGGTTCTTAACAGTTCTTTAAAAAAATGAGCTTACTCTTAATTAAATTATAAACATTTAACGCAGTATCATTATGCAAAGATTAAGCTATAGTGGCCTGACATATTTTCCCCAGGAGCTGAGGAGGAAGCAGATTTAAGGCAGTTAATATTGGACTTATATTTGTCAGGTCGCCACAAACGTAAATTCAACAAATTTATAATATTGTTGTTGTTGTGTTAGCTAGCTTTTGTCTTTTGGTTCTGCTGCCCCCTACTGCCCAAAGTAGGATAATGCATCCAGTGGGCCTTTGACAATATCTATTAATATTTATTTATTCTATTAATATTTAAGTGTTTACTTCTACTTTTTTAAATTGTGTTTATCTGGTGTCGCTTTATTTATTTATTTTTAATAACATTTCATTGTTTCACTCTGCAGTAAATGTATAGTAATGCCACGCAAATTAAGTTATTATTACTTTTTTAAATAATTATATTATATTAAAGAACAACATTAAACTCAAAAGTCGGCACAGTATAATGTGTGGTAGGTTTATCTTTATCATAGTTTGGCTGAATGACCTCTGCCACCAAAATCGACTGCCTCTGCAGGGTCACTTTCGTTATTAGGTCAAGTAGCTGAAAGCAGGAGCTTCCGCCGCGCACTTGAACGCACCACGACGGCTCCAGTGATGTAGGGAGAGACGGAGAGGGAGAGGAGGAGGAGGAGGAGGTGGAGGCAGACCGAGGAGAAGCATGAAGAATATCCCCGGTATCTGAGCTGACAGACGGGGAGAGCATCTCGCCTTGCCTCGCTCGTCAGGGGCCCACTGGACGCGGAGGGAGGCAGCGGGGCGGAGGACAGGACAGGACCGGACCGGAGCGGACAGGATGGAGGAGAAGAAGCAGTTTCTTTGTGGGGTGGTGGAAGGTAAGAAAAGAGCGGCCGACTTCATAACTGACCTCCTGTCACATCATGTGATTTTTTTTTCTTACCTCGGGGAGATGGTTTTGAATAGATCACCGTTTGACCTAGATTTCAGCTTTGTTTTGTCACTTACTGGAGGTGCAGGGGGGCGTGGGAGTGGCGGTGTGTGTGTGTGTGTTTGTGTGTGGAAATTGACGTTGGTTGGGATGTAAAGGTCTTTTCTGAGATGATGTGCTGCTGATCATCCAGGCTTGAAGTGGAGATCAAAGAGCAGGCGGTGAAAAGCATCCACTAATGTCTGGTTCAAAGGCTGCAGCCCAAGGAAAGGAAATAGTCTGATAATGGCTGGTGGTAATGAAGATGATGATGATAATGATACTAATGATGATGATGGCAGAAATGAAGATGATTTAATATTAATACTGACAATAATGGAGAAGGTGAACTTGATAATTAAAGTAGTGGAGCCCAGCTCATACTGGATTTTTGGGGCAGGTGTTGATGCCAATAATAAGGATTAAAAAATTATGATATCAAGGAAAATATATTTTTCATCCTGAGAATAAAGTCAAAATATCAAAGATAAAGTTGAACCTAATTGTTGATGTTTTGACTTCTTTCTCAAAATAAAAAAATCCATAATATCCCTAATACTGTACCACAATTTACTGATCGATAAAGAATAAATTTAAAGGGTCATTTCACCCCAAATTCAACAATGCATATCTGCCATTTATCTGTGTAGTGGTTCTAGTGGAAAGAAAATAGTTCCAGCAGATTTTACATAGGAAGAAAATAGTTCCTACATGAAACTGCTGACACACTGCTGGTGTTGAAGTTTTAATTTTCTTTCTTTCTTTTTTTGGTGCTCTGAGCATCATAAGTGCTATCTCGTTTCATTACATTTAAGAGAAAGCATAGATCTTTGCTTATGCATCTTTGCAGCTCACACCAAAACAGTCTGGATCAGTGTTCCTCCAACTTTTTATGCTGCGTACCACCTCAGAAAATATTGAGCCAAGCAATCACCGCCTTACTGTTTTGCGCCGTTTGGTGCAACGTTTAACGCGGCTGCACGATTTATCATCAAACTCTCTTAGTAATAGTGGAGGATGTTTTGGAAGCATTTATTTCCGGTCTCTTCTTTTTACCTCCACTAACCATGTTGCCATCACAATTTACCAGTTATCATGCACGTCATATGTACACGCTGTGTGCATGATCATTACTACATGACAGTTACATCACATTACATTTTAGTGATCTCATGTTTTCATTTGAAACTTTGTGGTATTTTCAAATTATGTTTTCAACTAATTTATTTAATTAAAAAATTATATTTCCGATATTCTTCTGCGTACCACTAGAGGGGGCTCACGTAGCAGACAGTGGTACAGGTACCACAGTTTAAGAATCTAGGATCTCGATGGATAAATAGCACCACAAGGCAGAGTCAAAAATATGTATTTTTGATTTTGGTGTGAACTGTCTCTTTAGTGTATCAAAATGATTTCCACAAACCATTAAAGCATGTGATGGTAAACAGATCAGCTACATGGCCTCGTGGAACTTATCAATACTTTGCAGCAGGTGTTTCATCATGTCTGTGATTCAATTTATCGGACGATATTCGTTACATGTAAAATCCAAAATGACACCAGCGCAACGAAAAACAGAAAACTGTCAAGAAAAAGTGTCAAATAGGTGGAAAATGCTGATTAGAAAACTAAAACAACAACAAAAAACATTATTCTGTAAAAAAATATATATATTGGACATCTTCACCAGTGTCGCTAGAGACCCATATAATTATACTACTGATATCATCCGACAGAAATATTGATTGAAATATTGTTGATGGTGACGAAAAACAATGTGATGATGATGATGATGATGATGATGATGATAGTGGTAATACACTCTTAGAAGTAAAGGTGCTAACTAGAACCATAAAGGGTTCTTCAGCCTCTAAGTGGCTGGAGCCTTTTTTACCTTGAAGGTTATACTTGGAACCCTATGTGAAAGGTTCCACTCAGAACCACCTGTGAGAGGTTCTACGGCGAAGCCTTCTATGGTATGGTTCCACCAGGTGCCAACGATTCTAACAAGGACCCTTTTATATTCCAACAGTTTTATTTAGCGCTCACACATGGGGGTTCTGTCGAGAACCCTTTTGCACAAAACACTTGTTCAAAGATTTCAACAAACCTTAAAGAGCCCTTTCTCCCAAAATAGGGCTCTTTGGATGAAAGAAGCTCTTCATGGACCCCCTTGTCTCACAAAGAACACTTCAGGAACCCCGTCTTTAAAAAAAGGTTTCAGCCCTTCAGAAAAGAACCCTTTTAGAACCCTTATTTCTCAGATTGTGATGCTGATGGTGGAGATGCTGTATCTATGATAATAAAACTATGGTTGTTATCAGTGATTAATATGCAAATAAGGGCATGAAAGTGGGTGCAGATATACTCTCTTATATTTTTATGTACTATACAGTTCACTAATATTAAAATAAACTCACTCTGGGAAGTCTGTGACATATGTTTGATCTTCCTCTTTATCTAAACTGATAATGAGCTAATTCTGCTAATTTTTAAAAATGACAAACCATAACAACTCAGTTCACAATCAGTCTTAGAAATAAATGTTTTTCCTCTCATCAGTCAAACAATATGCACATTTTAAATGCTTTATATAAAAGGTGCCGTGCAGATGAAAGTCTTAAATTTGCTAACCTACCTACTTATCTGATACACATTTTATTATTTAATATATTAATTACATCTGTGTCTGGTCGCAGTGAAAAATGCACATCTAAAGTTAGCAGAAACAAAGACGTTTCCTTTGTCCAAAACCCCGAAATAAACGATTGACGGTGATATAAAGCAGAGAAAAGCAGCAAATATTTGACACTTTTGCTTGTTAAATAACTTAATAAATGATTATTGATTATTAAAATAGTTTGGACTAATTCTTTCAGCACCGGTCTGCTTGTCCTCTGTCTCGGTTTTCCAGCTCCATAATTCACAGCTAGTCTGGTTTCACAGCCCTCTGGGACGTGTTTATTTGGGAAATTCATATCACAGTGATAATAAAAGTATGACACATCATGCAGCTCTAGCACAAACACTCACACACATACTGTACACACACACACACACACACACACACACACACACACACACACACACACACACACACACACACACACACACACACACAACTCATTACTAATTCTTGGACCCCCATAAACCTGCGTGTTTCTCAGTCCCATGTGGTGGCGTCCAGCAGAGTCAGTAATTGGGTCTGGCTTAGTGGGGAGTGTTCTGCAGGATACACACACACACACACACACACACACACACACACACACACGCACACAGGTACATATATCATGCACATGCACAGCAAAGTTCACACTCCCCACGGGCACGCAGGAGAAAGCTGTCTGGATTTTTAGCGGCTCCGATTTACTTCTCACTATGACCCACTTGCTGTACACACATATGCACACACACACACACACTCTCTTACACACACACACAGATTGCAGACTTCTTCAAAAAACACAAAGGAGGGAGAGGGACACTGGAGATGCTCCCATTTCTAAAAATAGAAAATGTGATGGAGAGCGGAGCTGGAGATGAATTATGCCTCTGCCAAACACAGAGGGGATGTGACCAAGTAAGCAGAGGAGGAGCTCACATCCTTTTATGAGCCCGTAACGTCGGCCAACAGTGTCCACGAGCTGTGAGCAGTTTGTGATTAATCGCTGTGGAGATAGGAACTAAAAAAAAAAGTAGAGAACCACATGATATGATGTATGCACTGGAACGCACCATGGTGCATATTCAGCGTTAATGCACATCTGTTTAAATATTAAAAGTGTGGGAAGTTTGCAGAGAAAATATCAACATTCATCAAGAATACCAGTTTATGAGTGTCCACCGTTGCACACAATGTTTGACCGATTATTAAGGGAACTTTTCAAAGTTTTGCATATATGTATATTAGTGCCAGGGATTGGAAAAATAAATCAGAGGAGGAAGATTTTATTTAAATTTTTGCATTATGAGAATAAAATTGAAATGTCAACAATATATTTGAAATTCCATGTCAAGAATAATGTCAAAATGGTTTTGATTTTATCCTTGATGTTTCGATTTTATTCTCAAAATGTTCTCAGAATGAAGATATACATCTAAAAAATACTATTCTGCAATTTATTGATCAATAAAATGGAAATTTAAAGGGTAAGTTCACCCCAAAAACAGCACAACTGCAGTCAGTCTGGTTTTCAAGACCAGCCTTACTTTTCATTCATTCACAATCTTCCATCTCTCTCACTCCTCACTTTTCTTTCTGTTGAACCAATCAGATTGTGGCACGATCCCCATCAGCCAATCACTCTGCTGCTGTCACCTCTTCTTCTCTCCTCTTCATTGAGGTTCCCTGTTCTACTGCGGCCTCATCACCCCCTGAACTGTCCCTTTAAATTATCAAAAAGGATTTCCACAAACCATTAAAGCCTGTAATTGTGGCCTTGTGGAACTAATCAATAGTCTGCAGAAGGTGTTTCATTATGTCTGTCTGAAGGTGTGGATTTATTGACATGTGTTCTCATCTCATCTCTTTGGTTCCTCCGCAGGGTTCTATGGGAGGCCGTGGTCCATAGATCAGAGGAAAGTCCTCTTCCAGTGGTAAGTCTGTCGCCACGCTTTAAAGCAGCTTCTACGCCGTAATGAACCTGCGGTCTGTGAGGTTGCGTGCGAGCACAGGTGTCACACATGCCTCGTTAACCTGGTCGGAGGGGATGTTTTTCGCGTTGTTGTTCTTCATCACATGTGTGGCGTGAGCTCAGGAGCTGCTGACCCGACGCCCGCGGCCTTAACCCAGTTCCACGCCTCTATTTCAGACCTGAGAGAAATCACTGGCGCAGAATGACTCCGCAGCAGAGGGCAAGCTCGTCCTCGGGCCTGAGGCTCAGCCAGGGATGACGGGAGGGAGGGGAGAGGCGGGGGCAGAGGGTGCATTTTGTTATCGTGGAGGGACGGATCATTTGGCTCCATAGTTTTCAGCCATGTTAGAGGGACTGTCAAGGAGGGACAGCGACCCGCAACAACTTGATGGACTGTCGTGAAATTTTCAGACATTCATGGTGTCCAGTGGACGAATCCTAATGATGCAGCTGACTTTTCCTGTAGTGGCAACATGAGGTCAACAACTGTGGTTTCAAGTAAAATATCTCAACAACGGATGAATCACCATGAAATTTGGTAGGGGAGACCGGGGACAGTTGCACAAAACTCAAATATTCACTGCCTCCCTCAGAGAGTTCTGCCTACCACATGTCTTAAACTATAATCAGTATGTTTATGTCATCCTAATACAGAATTTATGTGTCATCTTAGCCTTTACAGAGGGAAGATTTCACTGCCCCCATGGCTCTTAATTTAGCAACATCTTTTTTCCATGCAGAGACCTTCACACCAGGGAGCTGCTCAGCACAACCACACTCTGTAGCGGTCGGCCACAGACTGCTGAGCGACACCGGTGTAGTGTCGTAATAAGCTCTCTTCTGCAAACACTGTGACAACAAAACTGTAGACAAAAAAACAAAGCCATTCAAACCAGATGAAATAAAACGTTCGAGATAATCAAATGTGCTATTGTGGAGCAAGAGGCGGTCCCGGGGGACGGTAATCCAATATCAAATCAGCAGGGTCGTGAGCCAGTCTCTCTAAATCTCGACTAAACACAACCGATGCAGCTGCTCACTGAGACCGCCACAAGAGTTTCATCAGCTCTCACAGAAACACAGATTCGTTCTGTTTTAATCAGCCCACGGAGATTTCAGTGACAGTGAACTGCACTCGAATACTAAACAGATCATATCCAAGTGCAAAAAGCAGCAATCATAAAATGACCATGATATATCATCAGAGGTTAAGGAAATATGCTAAACTGACAGTGCCACAGCCTGTATGTTCTCCTTTGTACTCCTCTGGGTACTTGTACTTTTCTGAGTAGATTTTCAAGTCTGTACTTGTGCTTAAGTATTCATTACGAGGTGTAATCTCCTTAGTTACAGGGACAGTAGCTCAGTCTGTAAGGACTTGGCTTGGGAACCGAACGGTTGCCAGTTCAAGTCCCACATGGACTAAAGAACGGAGTGTGGACTGGTAGCTGCAGAGGTGCACTTGAGCAAGGCACCGAACCCTTAACTGCTCAGGGCGCCTGACTCTATGTATGTGTGCAGCCCGCTCGCTCTGACACCTCTCTCAGATGCATGTCTATAGGTCCTGTTTGTGCGCAAGTACAATTTGAATTAATATACAAACATTTTATTTGCATTTTAGTAGCCGATAAGGTGATCTGATCAGGAATGGGCCAATGGAAACAAGGACATATGGACGGAAAAAACAAAATGCTGATTAATGTTTAATCTAAGAATTTAACCAATTAAAAAAGTATTCATGGACATTTGATCAATGGACTCAGCAGTAATTGCACCTCGTTTGACATTGTCTTGTCTGCTGGAGCCGTTTGCAGCCATTTTTACACTTAAAAAATGGACCAAATTGCACCAAATACTTGTTTTACTTAAGTATATTTGTAACATCAGTGCTTTTACTTGTAATTGAGTAACATTTTAGGATTGTAAGAGTACTTTAACTTGAGTACAGAATTTTAGTACTCTCTCCACCACTGAACAAATGTCACATCATCATGATTTTAATAGCTTTTTAAAGTGAAAATGAAAATTCTCATTATTCCCACTAACTGTGAATCACATCATAATATGTCAAAATAATAGCAGCCCTTTTAATGCAACCCTGATTTACTGTATATGACCCTTTGTGTACCTCGTGGTCGTTAAAGAACCAATTAATTCTCGTTGACACGCTGATCTTGCAAATGAGTGGATTTGCATAAATGCCTGTTGGGAGTAGTGACACACTTTTGCGATGCAGCAGCCAATAGTGGCAGCCGACTGCGTCCCTGGAGATAAGTTGTTCCCTCTGCTCTCTGCTTTCCACTGCTCTTAAATATACGGACCAAATCATTACAGCACACTGTTTCTGTTCCTTTCAGTAGCCACGAGCAAGTCACTATAACGAGTCCCTAAACCTGTACTGAGTTTCAGGTGATATATATTTTATTATGAGTCTGTGCAGATGCAGCGAATCTTTTCCCGCTGCCTTAAAAATATGTGACAGGTATGCATGCTAAAATGAGTGCTGCAGTCCTCACAGAGAGTGGCAGCAATAGATAGGGTGAGTTCTGATTTAATATACAGTCTGTGGTTGAAGCAAGTGATGATAACTGGTGCCTCCGTCGGTTTTCTTTCAATGCTGAAAACAAACACCCACTGTTCCAAAAATACACACAGGAGTTTGAGTTCAGTGACTGTCTGCCAGACTCCATTGACATTTTTCCTCAAATTAACTCTTATGAACATCTTCTCCAACTAAAGGATTATAAATGATCTTTTACAACTCATGAATAGACACTCACTTATTCAGCGAACATTCAGCTTTAATTCAAGCTTTAATTTAATTAATTAATTAATTGTTTCCTAAAGCTAAGCAAGTAGCTTTATTGTCTTAACCTAACCAAGTGGTTTATTTTCTTGAAGCTAAGCAAATTCTTTTATTTCCTTAACCTAACCAAACTGTAACAGAAAACTGAATAATATCTAATTATAGAAACTGAATAATAATTTAAAAAACTGAACAACAAATGGATTTGTCACTTTTCGTAGCTAAAGTAAAGGGGTCAGGATGTTTCAGTGTGTTATTAAAACATATATATTTAAGTTTAGTGAACGAGATAGTTGATTACACTAAATGCATGATGTTTTATGTCGTGGCAAACGACGCTTACGGTTAAAGAGGCCGTCACTGCTTCATGAAGAGACTGAGGACGAGTCTGTCTTCCAGAACTTTGTCAGTGTAGCAGCAGCTGAGTGTGTGGGCTCCAGGTTTATTTATAGATCAGCTGTTTTAGACTCGAGTGTGGGGTGCAGGCAAAATTCATACGCTGACTGTTGCATAAGTTTGGCAGAGCAGGCCTGTGGATGTGTGTACAGTATGAAAGCGATTGTGTGTTCGAGGGAGGTAGGCTGCAGCTTTGTGGAGGCGACTTACGCACCATCTGTCCAGGAAACGAAGCAGGGAGAGAGTGAGAACACGGTCCACCCACAAATGACAAGGAAGACAAGAGCTGGTCCGTGTCCAGAGACAGACAGCAATATTCATGTTTGTGTGTGAGAGATGCAGATATTGTTTCACTCCTAGTACTATGCTCTATTTATAATTCAGGAGGTCATTTCCTGTAACTGAGGCAGCCATGGAGCCCCACGATCGATACAGTGGACCTATTTTCTTGCCGCTTGTTGTTTTGCTGTTTTTTTCCCTCCTTCTGTCCTCGCCTCTCTCTCAGCTGTCTCTCTCCAGGGCTCCGACGAGAGGTGACAGCTAAAGTTATCGCCTCAAACTGCGTAAAAGCTGGATAAAATACAGAATAAAGTTTAAAAATTAATGGAAAAATCTGAATAATTGATTTAAGAAACCAATACATCCATACAGGGCATCAGGGGTCACTGAATAGTTTGCTTAGTATGCAAATTATGTAACTCATGTCACATGGTCTTTGCAATCAGCTGAAATCAAAACTTCTACGGGAGAATCTGCCATTATCATCACAAGCTCCTGCAGTCAGAATTAGAAAAAAATAATGATTAAACCTTCATTAAACTAAAAATAGTACTTATTATCATCTATTAAAGTTTAGAATTTATGTTGTTAAGAAGTCCTGGAGGTGCTTGAATTAAAAAAAAAAGTCAGGAAATCTTCATAATATTTAGTAAAAAATACCACATATCCTAAGAAAGCAACTGTCAAATCGCAGTAGTGATTGGAAAATGAAATACGCGATGCAATGACTTAAACCTTCACCCTTTATGTCTCTCTGTGCCAGGATGCAGCACTGGGGGTTGAACACGTACCTGTACGGCCCAAAAGATGACCTGAAACACAGACTGTTGTGGAGAGAAGTCTATTCTCCTGAAGAGGAGGGTAAGAACATTCTGATGAAATATGTGCAGAGTCTACTTTTGATGGATGCTGCATCATTTAGCACAGAGCAGATCGAACGGGCAGGAAGTCAGACACAGAAAAGGCAGGGAGAATCTGGTTAATTTTCAAAATAAAAGACTCACAATCATAAAGACAGACTGGCATAAATCTGAGCAAGTGAGTGAGTGAGACCTCAGTTCAGTTCAGTCTGTATTGCCCTGCCTGGAACCAGACAGTGACCAGACCTGCCCTTGGAATTTCATTCAGGGACAATATTCACTGTCCAAAATATGACATTGTCCCTTTGGCATTACTGGTACATTTATTTTTCATCACCATCCTAAAGGCATCAACAGTTTTTATGTTGTCCATTATATTATTTTTATAGTGCCCTTGAAGACCTTGGTCATTCAGAGCCAAGCTGAATTCTTGTTGAGACACAGAAAAATCAAATGTGATAGAAAGAATCTGGTGATGTTCGTCTGTAATTATAATTTTAAAAAATGCTGGCAAGTGTGTCTCATTTTGTCTCACTTTAAATCTCCTGCCCTTCCCTCCTCCCCTCAGGTCAGTTGCGTACCCTGATTGTGGAGGCCCAGTCGAGAGGCCTGAGGTTTGTTTACGCCCTCTCCCCTGGTCAGGACATCGTCTTCTCTTCTTCCTGTGACCTGACTCTGCTCAAACGCAAGCTGAGACAGGTATGTGACGCAATAAGATAATAAATAACACTTTTTTGTGATTTGAGCCTGTGCTTCTTTTGCAGCAGTGGCTACTTGCACCAGGGTGGACCAGCCAAAGTGGCTATTTGCACCCAGGGTGGACCAGCCAAAGTGGCTATTTGCACCCAGGGTGGAACAGCTAATGTGGCTATTTCCAACTTAGCATGGCAGACACAAGCACCCAAATGTCCGTAGTCAACAATGCTATTGGCTATTTACGCCCTTTATGGCAGAGACAAACATGGCCTTTCCTTTCAAAGTAGTGTTTTTTTTGTTTAAACCCAACTAAACTACAACTTAATACAGAAAAAAGCAGAAACTGGGATGGGAGTTAAACCCAGAGCTGTGAATAGCTGAATAGCTGCCCTGTGCCTATTGTCACCCGGGTGCAAATAGACCCTCTGTTGACCCTCTCTCATGCATGACCTCGCCTCTCTCCAGGTATCAGACCTGGGCTGCCAGGCATTTGCCATCCTGTTTGATGACATCGATCACTCCATGTGTCAGGCCGACAGCGAGGCCTTCTCTTCATTCGCCCACGCTCAGGTGACTGTAACCAATGAGATCTACCGGTTCTTGGGGGAACCGCCCGTCTTCCTGTTCTGCCCCACAGGTACGTGTGCTGAACTGTGGTGTCGGTGGTCTGCAGAACGTTGTAAAACTTGACAAATGTGCAGTGTTTACTGCCCATCCGTGAAGCTCGATGATGAAGTACGCCTCTGTTTGTGTTTCCCTGTAGAGTACTGTGGTTCTCTGTGTTCTCCCAGCGTATCAAAATCCCCCTACCTGCAGACTATTGGAGAGGACCTGCTGCCAAATATAACAGTAGTATGGACAGGTGAGACACACACACATCTGCACAATCATGATTTAACTGATTAAGTATTTAAGCTGTCTTCTTTACCCCACTGTATAATGTGACTGTATTTCTGCAGAGATAAACCACAGTATTTAAGTACAGTTTCTTGTTTTTTTAGCCTCATTAGTTGACCTGCTTAATAATAGCACACACACACACGCTGGCAAAACACAGCACATGCAAATAAGTGCAGGCAAAAGTCCACACACAACCTCCTCCAAAGACAGTGTAGGTGTAAGTCGCCCACATGCATATGGAAGTACAATAGAAAAACACACACATATACACACAATAACACCTTCTCTCCTCTAGCTCAGTTTTTGAACTTTATTTTTCTCCAGCATAGTTAAAATTTTCATCGGAAATGTTTGTTATGAGCTATAGCTTTTACGCTCAGGACTGGGCTGGGGAAACATTTTTCTGTGATTAACTGATAGTTACCTGATGTCAACATCAATCTTCTTACTTTCTTGTGTTAGAGAATCAAACTTAAAGGGGCAACCCCAAGGCTCAAATTCATCTGTTTTCCAAACCTTTAGGCTTCCCTTTGTCAATCTTTCCCCTTCTCTCTCCACAGGCAGTAAGGTCATTTCCAGGAAACTGTCTGTAGACTGCCTGGCTGAGGTGGAGTCTGTCCTCCAGCGCCCTCCGCTCATCTGGGACAACCTGCACGCTAATGACTACGACTCCAGACGGCTCTTCCTGGGGCCTTTTAAGGGCAGAGAGCCTCAGCTGAGGAGCCACCTGAGGGGCCTGTTACTCAACCCCAACTGCGAGTTTGAAGCCAACTACATCCCTCTGCACACGCTGGGGAGCTGGTACAGAGCTGGAAAAGAGGAGAGGAAAGGTGAGGGGATGGAGATGGGTGGAGGGGAAGAAAGGATTAATGAGCAGCTGGAAGAAGGAAGACGTAGCGTTGATGAGACAGGAGATGTCTCGAGTTAATAAACTAATATTGGCTCTGCCAGACCGGAGCCATGTACAGTTAGTCCCATTGCTTCCTGAAGAAATGTTTAATAGGCCAGTGTTGCTTGGCAACTAACACAATTTTAACCACCAGGCAGAAATGTTGTCTGATATTTCTTAAAAATCAATTAACTTGAAGAAATGAAAGCTCCATCTGTTGCCCTGGACAAATTTATTCAATAAACTTTAATCTATTAAAAAACTAGTGATTGTGGTCCCTACAGACGACCAAAATTCTGTGCAATGGTGATCAAGGGTGCTGAATCTTTTGATTGACAAACCTTAAGTCGCACACATTGGGCACTGCAGTGGGCAGCACTGTGCTACCTGCCAACTTTATTTACCAGCGACAAAAAAAGTCAAAAGGTCCACAGGCGTTTAAGCTCCTGCTTACAGGCATAAAGACTTTCAACAACACTGAGATATCTTTTAGATATCACTGAGACGTCACCTTATCAGCGCCAATAACAACAAGAGTGCCACTTAACACCACACAAGTATCCAGCCAAAGTAGTGCAACTAAATGCAAAGGGGTAAACACAAAGCTCTCTTTTCACAAAACCAAGAAACGGCAACAAGAAGTTAGATGACAAAAGGGCTTAACACTGTGAGTAGCACACAAATAGGTTCCCTTAAACTCAGAGAAATACTAGTCCTTAAATAAAAGAAGTGTGGACTATAGTGCTGCAAAACCCTGAGCTGCCAAGTTGTTCAAAACAAAAGCTCTCCTGACAACACGAAACAGTGAAACAAAGCTTGCAAATTTTGCAGACATGTTTACACAGGAAACCCCAGTCCTTACCTATTAGAAAGAAATTCCTAGTAGTCTTTTGTAAGGCGTGCCAGGCTCTGGGCAACTGCGAACGCTGAGCTTCATGAACCACTGGCCTAGAACAAAGACCAAAGGTCCTGAAAAAGCGTACCCTCACCAGAGATTTACCTCAAAACAAACAAGGCAAAATAATAAAGTAGTGAGCCGGTGGATGAACTGAGGAGTTGCTTCAGTTGGTTCGCTCAGATAACCTGTCCCACTGTGGAGCAAACAAAAGAGAGAGACAGACTATATGTCTCCACACCAAACTAGAAAACAGAGGACTACCAAAACCAGGGGGAATGACCAAAAATCTGTGACTGGATGTCCGACCATATCCCGAATGATCGCCATATGTTACGACCCCAAGAGAAGCAGCATGAGGGACGAAAGCAAAGTTGGTTAATTTTATGTTTGTTAAGTAAATAAAAGGAAACAACTACCGCCACTAACAACAATCTAGAAATAGATTGGATTACAGCTCCCCAAAAGAGAAGCCAAAGCATCTCAGACGCCCCCTGGTGGTTGGCTGCAGTAAAAGTCATAAAACCACCCTCCCAATGTTAATAGATAGAACGTGGGTAACAAGCAGCATGAAAATATTTCCATAACAGAGTTAATTTACCAGTTTCATCTACTCTCACAGCAGAGTGGATTCATTTAGTCTGTCTGTTTAGCACAAAGTGCTTGATGGTCTGTATTTGAAGTATTCTGTAAGTGTGGAGCTGTAATAGCTGTTTCTTCACCTTAATTTGACATTTGGTTCACGTTTGTTGTATTAAATTTACTGTGACAGTGAAATACATGAGAAAACCACCAGAGAATGAGAGCGGAAACAAGGGAGTTGGATGTAAAAATGTATGCGAGAGAACCGCTGTAGCGTGTGATGTTGTTCTGAAGCCTGAGCTGGGTGTGTGTGTGTGTGTGTGTGGCGGCAGAGGAATAATTGTGTGGTGTGATGTAGGAAAGAAATGAGGAGAGAGGAAGGTCCCTCTGTGGAGGAGAAACCGGCTTTAGGGGAGGGGATGGGAAAAGAGATGAAGGGCAGGCTGATGTCTGTGATGTGGATGGAAATGGAAGAGGAATTTTAATGATAGCATGAGACGGAGGGAGACGTGGGGGTGTTAGTAGTAAATGCAGTAACTACTGGATTGAGTCTTTTTTTATGAGAAGGATCTAACTTCATGATTACTAGGAGGGCTGGGCAATAAATCGATATAATATCCTGATATGTTTCCAGTAGAGAAAAAGTGTAATTCTATCTATCTACTATCTATGATTACATTTAACAGGACTGTGTAAGTAGGATACATTACAGTTACAAAAAAATAAAGACAATCAGATTATAGTTACACTTAGTAAAAACAGAGATTATCAACAGGATTACAATTATAAAATACATTTCAAAATAAAGAACGATGTACTACCATGTGCAGTGGACACGTTACAACACTTCACCTGTCTCACAACACCGTTCTGGTCTCAGTGAAACCAGCTGATCTGACAGTTCATTATCTCTTTTTGCCATTATCTTGTCTCAACATCATTTTCACATTTTCTGAAAGGGGAAGCAAGGAAAAAACAGAGAAGGAGGAAGTTTCTCAAACTTTGAGGGTATTTAGAGACGCTGGGAACGCTTATCTTTGATGAAAAACCATGAAAAAGTGTATTTTGCATAATACGTGACCTTTAACTGTTGTGCAAATGTGCAAATCAGTTTCCAATGTCGGCAGCAGAACTCGGAACATTATGATCAACACAAGAACACGCTTCAGGTCTAATTAAGCCTTTTTTTCTCCCTTTGTTAGAAATTCCCTCATCTCTGCAGGACTACCAAAATCTTTTGTTCAGCCTCAGCAGACGCTGGATCTGAAAGTTCTTTGAATCAAGGCGTGCAATTTTGCTTCTAAAAATTACTCATGAAGTGCGAAAAAAAAGCCTCTCACAGGCAGCTGACAGATTCATCAGAACAGAGGTTTTCAAAGTGGGAGGTGGGGCCTCCAAACAGTTTCAGGGGAGGCCCAGTGAATGGAATTGAAAAAATAGTACATTAGTTATCAAAAGGAAATCGAGTGAGACTAAGCAAGTAAACTGAGGGAGGGCCTTTTTTTGTCTGAGGGGAAGCCGATGGTCTCCCTCAAGTAGGCGCCTTTTCTCTGCCAGATTTTTGTGTTAAGGCCTGTCTTGTCTGTCTCACCTGGTATGACTTTTGTTTTTTGGTGCTGTGGATTTCTTTATTCCCATAGATCGTTTTTCACACATGACATAGTGTTGCAGTATTTCCAGCGTAAATACAGTCGGGCATGTGGTCAAAAAAATTAATGTAAAGCAAGAATTGCAATGTCATGTTTTACACTCTTAGAAATACGAGCGTCCGCTAGAACCATAAAGGGCTCTTGGGCTCGTCCTCATTAGAAAACCTTTTTTGGTTCCTGGTGGAAGCTTCTACCTAAAACCCAACAGAAAGAGTTATACATAGAACTATCTGTGAAAGGTTTCACTAGAAGTCCCACAGAGGCTTTTTCCACCAATCTGGAACTGGTCCCATTCTGGTTCCCAGCTGGAACCAGAAAAATATCAGGTTTACCTTTTATATTCCAGAAGTTTTAACTTGTACCCACCCCAAGGGTTCTACCAAAAGCCTTTCTATAATATGGTACAAACCTTGATGAACCTTTTCAACCCTTCCAAAAAGGGGTCTTTCATTGAAAAGGGTTCTTCATCGAGCCCTTGGTCTCACACACAAGGAACCCCTTCTTCAAATAAGGGTTCTTAAGAAGAAAATGGTTCTGGTTAGAAGCTCGGCCCTCCAGAAAGAACCACTTTGTAACCCTTATTTCTAAGACTGTAGTGTAAGTCCTTCCGAAACTTGAATAAAATGATGTATTCTCAGTTCAGTTTCGACTGACAGTAGCTCCAGCAGAAAACACAAGACGTCTCTCCTAGTCGTGCATAAAAAGTGGGGGATATGTGCGATGTGTGTGGGTAGGTTTGTCCACAACAACCTTGTCCAACTGGAATGCAAGGAACGTCACAGACTGATTATGTACTGCACCGTTTACTGTATGAATATGAGTAATTCAGTCGGCTAATATATAATAACACAATGTTGTATTTTCTCTAGATGAGGAGTGTGAATACTGTCCTGATAGAGCTCTGTCTGCTGCACTACACGACTGGATGGAGGAACTCAACCAACCACTACAAGCAGGTAAAACATTATTTTGTGGTGCTGCTCGTGCACCATGTTCACACAGCTGCCATTTTCTTCTGACATCACACTCCAGCTCAGTTATCATAGAGAAAATCTGGAGGGAAACTCCAAAACTTTTTTTTTTAATGATCACAGGTCGACAGAGCTCACGAGCAGACCAACGTGCCTCTGCTCCAACATCTCGCTGCAAAACTCCTGACCGATCCGACTGCCCCTCCTCCGTGAGGGGAACCTCTGCTGTGGCCAAACTCCCCGTTTTCCCCCTGAACTCCAGCTCACCCCCGTCGTCGCCCCCGACTAAGGCCAAGGGGGAGAGGGAGGGACGAGAAGGGGAGAAGAAGAGGTCAAACCAACCCGGTCAACCCAGTCAAAAACCTCCGGGATCCAAGCCTGGAGCACCTTCAGGGGGAGGCAGGGGTCAGAAGGCCCAGGGTCGGGGACTCTCCTCCGGTGGGAAGGGCTTACTCAGTGAGTCCCAGGTGCGGCTGCTGGTTGGGCTTCATTATCTGCCGCACGAGCACGGCCCGTCTGCCCAGAAACTGCTTCAGGACCTGACCTGGCTGAAAACAAACTGCCACCTGGTCAGCACGAACAACAAGAAGGCACCGCCTCAGAAGGTCGGAGCGTGTTACGCGTAGATTTTTCGTTGGTAAAATTTGAATTGTGGAGTGCATGACTGATGAACGTGAGTGATGAGACGTACATGACTTTGTATTACGTCTGTATGTCCTCAGATTGATGAGTGGCGAGGTCGGGCCTCCAGGTTCCTGTCTCTGTGTGAAGACATAGCTCAGCTCCACTGCAGCGTGGTGGGTGGAGCCAACAGGGCTGTGCTCTATGACCTTTATCCGTATGTATGGGACCTGAGGAACATGGCGCTGGTGGCAAAAGCATTCATATGCTGGCTGGGTGAGTATAAAGAAGGATGAAAGAAGGAAACTACAAGAATACTATACTAATGCTATTGTACTACTGATACAAGGATGTACTATGTAATGTTCTGCCATAAAACAGTAACATATAGCCTATAGTATATCAGTATAGCATAGCATAGATTAGTGTAGTATAGCATAGCAAAGCAAAAATTAGTAAAATATAGTATTAGTATCATATAGTATAGTATAGTATAGTATAGTATAATAAAGTAAAGTATTAGACTTGCACCGATTAATCGGCAATGCTCGGAACAGGGCCGGTTTTCACGTGACTGGCCCTGACCGGTGACCAGCCGGTCAGCGTCACAAATGCAGTTCTGTGCCCGTCATTGTCACACACGTGTTCTGCACGATGGTCACGTCATGCGCGCAGCAGACAAACTGACCGTGACGTCAACACAGCGCTGATAACAGCTACACACACTGACACACGTCTGCTTGAAGCTGGTGTCAGAGACAGATTCCAAGAACAGGATAAAGAGAAGACAGACAGTCTACAACGAGACAGAGCAGCTGACAGTGTCTCAGAACAGCCTTAAACTCTCTAGCTCTTCAGGCTAATGTTAGCAAGCTAGCAGCAGACTGCTGTTCACAGAGGGACAGTTAAAATCTCACCTCCTGTTCTGGCTGAAGAATAAACAACCTGAGTTGATGTGTCTCCTCAAACATTTTCTCATCCAGACTCGTTTAACTTCTGTGTCTGTTTTTCTCACGGCAAAGTTTTACTGCAAACTGTTGCACCGCGTCAGTCTGCGGTTTGTTTACATCCGTTTCCACAGGAGATCACGTGATATCGCGTCCCGCGAAATCCCGCGAGATCACGTTCACCCAATTCATAATCTTAATATAAAACTATAATAAGGCCTGGTTGAAATCTGGATGATTTTGGAGAAAGTATTAAATGAATATTTAATAGTCAGTGTCTTATTATGAACATATTTACAAGAAAAGCTGCAAAAATGTTTGTGAATGCTGTCAATTACAGTTCTTAGAAAGACTGAAAATCGGAATCAGCCAAAATCGGAATCGGTAGGTCAGACCCCTCAAAAATCGGAAATCAGAATCGGCGAAGAAAGTTGAAATTGGTGCAAGTCTATATAGTATAGTCCAGTATAGTATAGCATGGAATGATTAGTATACTGTACTCCTGTATACTGTAGTATAGTCTTGTATAGTATAGCATAGCATAGTATTGTATCGTATATTGTAGTGTAGTACAGATAGCATTGTATAGATTATCTTTGTATACTATATTGCAGCATAGCATAGCACAGTATAGCATAGCATAGCTTTGTATTTTATTTTGGAGTATAGCATAGCATATCATTGTATACTATATTGGGCTATAGTATAGTATAGTATAGCACTGTATAGTGTAGCATATCTTTGAATACTCTATTGTAGTATAGCATAGCAAAGCATAGCTTTGTATACTATATCATACTATGTATAGCATAGCATTGTATCACATGGCATTTCTTTGAATACTGTATTGTAGTATAGTATAGCATTGTATAGCATCGTGTAACTTTGCACTCTATATTGTACTATCGTATAGTATAGCATAACATAGTATTGTATACTATATTGTGGTATAGAGTAGCAATAGCATAGCATATCTTTGTATACTATATTGTAGTATGGTATAGTATAGTATAGTAAACTGTAATATAGTACTATGCAGTGCTGTGCTCTTGTATTTTTTGTTTTTCTGTACTATACTATATATAATAATCTAACTCCACCCACTGATCTGTGTCACTCAGATGGACGAGTGTTGAGTGACAGCTCCACCCTGGGCACCTGGAGGAACTGCTTCCACTGTGAGACCTCGAAACTCTTTGTTTGAACAAAAACTACCTACATGTAGTCTGTGCTGCACAAATCATTCACATTTAAAGTAAAGCCAGTCTGAACATTTTCCACTGTGAACCCAAGATCCAGTCATTATTTTCTCAGCTCCAGCTCGATGGAGCTGAGCAGAGGGTGCAGTGAAGACTGAACCACCGGTTATACTTCAAATATTTATGGCAGCAGCATAAAAATCGAAAAAAAGAAGTTAATTTCAGCCAGCATCTCTTGAGGTTGTGTAATGCTGTAAAACATGGAACTTTTATGCTGGTATGAATATTTAAAGCTGATTTAACTGTATGATCATTTTCCATTTGCACTGACAACCATCCTCACCACACGATGTAACCACACTGACGGTTTGGCTCTTGTCTGTGGTAGGGTGTGGGAAGTCCACAGGGGCGGACCTACTGGGAGTGGAATCAGAGCCATGGGTGTTCAAAGGGGGTGTGTCTGGGGAGGTGCAGGTGAATGGATTTTGTAAAATATCCTCCCTTTTTTTTTGTCACCGTGTATGTGTGCATGCTCTTATTCTTAAATTCTTAATAATACGTAACGTTGAACCTTGGTCCTTTTATAACTGCCTCTGTGCCTGTGTGTGTGTGTGTGTGTAGATGCTTCTCCCGATAGGCAGCAGCAGTGAACTCTTCACTCATCCTCCTCCTCTCTTCCCTACCTCTCGTCTCTATAACATCAGGCCCTACCACAGCAAGGACAAGGTAGGAGAGGCCACGCCCACACACGTTCTTGTTTCGCACATAATGCCGGGATAATTCTTGGAATGTCATGGATTCAAAGAGGTGCATTTAAGATAGGGAAAGGATATCGGTGAAGGTTTTTGCAGTTACATAAAACCACTCTTTAGAAAATTAATTTGGAAACAACCCAGGAAGGAGGGACATTTTAAGGGCACTCTGACTTAGAGATGGAAAGTCATGGAAGATTTATGAAAATCTCAGTCAGTGCCACGCTAGAATCCTTATAAGTTTAACAGTTTTTAAACGACTCTGTTTTATGTGGGGAAACTGACTGATAAGGGCATGAAATCACAACCTGTATCTCACAACAATAATCATTCTGTGTGTGTGTGTTTGTAGGTGGAGTTGTATCGGATGGTGCGTCAGCTCCACCTGAGGACTCAGGGTGGCCAAGAGTCCAGCACTGCTCACCCAGATGTCATAGGAGACAGGTGTGTACATGAGAGGAGACAGAACAATGGTCTGCACTGTAAAACATTTACACAATGAATATTTATCAGACTAGAATACTATATAAGTGACAATGTACAGTGATTTTGATGGTGGAGAAACTGGAGCAGACACAGGAAAACATGCAAACTGCACCCGCGTGCCACCCATTTGCTAACATTAGCTAACTTAACATGTGACTTGATATGTCGCTTTTACAGGTAAAGGAGAAAGTTGACCAAGGTCATTGGTGCACAGAGCATAATGACCAATCAAAATCAAGTAGTAGCGAATTCACATATTTTCTTTTAAACGGTAATGTCTTTAATTTCCACAGATGTCTCGGGCCGTGCCTGGCGTTGTGCCCCGAGTACAGCTTCATCCTGGAGGACGAGCTGGGTGTGTGCGGCTGTGTGTTGGGCATCTTGGACGTTCGCTCCTTTGCCAAGCGGTGCCAGGCCAGCTGGATGCCTGCCATGAGGGACAAATACCCTCCCAAAGGGGGCAACACACACCCCAACACACAGGTGAATATGTCGTATTAAACTATAACTATCCTGTGTCTCTGAGGGGCAGACACACACAACACACAGGTGAATATGTGGTATTAAACTATAACTATCCTGTGTTTCTGAGGGGCAGACACACACAACACACAGGTGAATTAATGCACACGTGTTTAGACTTAAGGTTACCTGCAGTTACACCATCTGGATCCCTCAGTGATGGATTAATAACCAATGTGGGAGGCATACAGAGGTAAACAAAGCAAATAACGCACACAGGAACGCACACACATACAGATTAATGCCCATGCACACAGTGTACACACAGATTTGACTTTTTTTAAAGAAATGGTAGGGGTGAACATCCACCGCAGCCAGTAAATAACTGTCCCTCTTGATTGAACATAGGACGAGAGATAACAGACTTGGCTGTAGGGTTGTTGTCGCCCATCACGGCATCACAGTTGAGTGATCTCAGGCAAAGAGCCAAGCAGAGCCGGTGGTGAGCAACAGGGACAGTCAGTCCTTGACATCTGTGGAGGATTTAGCTGCCCACTCTGTGCGTCACGGTGCACGCTGACAGTCACACTCTGGATGACTATCATTCACACTGCTGTCACAGGTGTGCGAAGGTAAGGAAAGTTCTCCAGCTGAAGGATTTACAGTCACTCAAAGCCGAGTGAGCCAAACAAGCTTGGAAAATGTTTGACTGGCATCTTATCCTGCTTTATTATTTTTACATAATCAGTTATTACAATAGGTTTATTGTCACTCATACTTTTCTCCCTTGTATAACTTCCTTAATATATGATTTATGACTTAAAAACTCGGAAGAGAAAACCTCTCTGCTTGCAGTTTCGCTTCAGGAAAAACTGCTTACCAGCCTCTCAGACAGGAGGTACATTAGACTAATTACTGAGGTCTACAGTATGTCAACAGAACAAAGACCGCAGGTACTCTGCTGACGTTACAAGACACTGAATGTAGGCTCAAAATTAGTCTATACTGTCTGTTTGTATGCAACTCAATTCAATTCTTTTTTTAGAACTGGTACAACACTGTAGGGGGTCTTAATTTTTATTCTTAAATTATGCTGTTTTATGCCTGAATGTGTTTTTGTAAATATCTGTGTTATATCTAAGTTGACAGAAATCTGAGACACAACTTTAAAGGGCCAGCATTTTAATAAATAATCGATTTTTAAAACAAAGTTGTTAGTTTTGAAGGCTTTTTAAAATTGTTTGAAGTTGTGAGTTGTTGTCTTGGATAAGTTTTTTCTTGGTGGGACATGATTTACTAAGAAAGGGTAAATGATGTTGTTAGGTTGCTGGGTAACTTGCAGGTATCCTGGGCTTTTGAGTGTTTATAAGGGACAATCAGTCAAATATGGCCCATTAGTAACATCTAGTGGCAGCTGTGGGAAACTACAACAACATAAGACTATTTATGTCATGTCCTGTTCGTCTTATTGTGAAGGCATGGAGTAGATTTCCTCTGTTGTCTATTTCTAGATAAAAAACAAACAAACCAAGGTATCTATACTATACTACTATTGTTAAGTCTGTAGATACATGTGTTCAACCACTAACCGTCGTCTTTGTGTCTCTGCCTTCCTTTGTGTAGGACTTGATCCAGCTGATGGAGGAGGACCAGGGAGAGTACCCAGACTCCCTCCTCTATCACTTCCCCTCTCAGCTGCGACTGGACGCCCTGCCCGAGCTGGTGGACATCAGCGTCAGCCGCACCCTGCTCACCGCCCTCCTCGCTGCACTCAAGGCCAACGGTAAGATCATGTCGCTGTCTGTCTGAAACTTTGGAAATGGAGTTCTAGAAGCACCATTATTTCTGACAAGATTAAGGTATATGGTACAATCAGAAATGTGGAAAATATTCACATACAGTCTAAGTATGTTAATAAATTATTATAATGCATTATAGACAGGGGCATCACAGAAAC
The DNA here is from genome assembly GCF_056507025.1 of Lutjanus erythropterus. Classification (NCBI taxonomy): domain Eukaryota; kingdom Metazoa; phylum Chordata; class Actinopteri; order Lutjaniformes; family Lutjanidae; genus Lutjanus; species Lutjanus erythropterus. Next base: position 4,573,729 of record NC_139339.1, on the reverse strand, counting down.
TGTTAACTTTTTTACTGCAGACTAACTTCTGTACAGTTCATTGTTTTGTATGGATATTTGACTTAACGTATAAGAGAATTTGTTTGTGCATTTTTGTATTTAGCTGGAGAGCAGCCGTCTTGAAAAACATCACGTGCATCACGAGCGTTTGTTTTCTGTGCGCAGGTTCTCAGGGTGTGTTCTGCGAGGTGCAGCCGACAGACCGTCAGAGGCTGGAGTTCTTGACAAAACTGGGCTTCCTGGAGATCCTCAGAGGAGAAGCGAGGAGCAGAGAGGGCGTGGTGCTGGGGAGGCTGCTCTGAACATAAACACACACACACACACACACACACACATGGTCACACACACATACACACCACCAGAAACACATGAAGGCACTTGCACACCCATGCAGTAGATACACAGAGGCACTTACACTCAGAGAGAGATGTTGGAAACACAGTATGTACAGTACAGCACAGAGACGGCTGAGCTTTGAAAAAGAAGCGGGGTCTGTATTTTCCACTGTCAAGAGAGACAATCCTGGATTGCTTTGAGTCTGTGTGGCAGTAATGGGATGAACCCAGAGATTTCTGAGGGATTTACAAAATATAAAATAAGCTTTGAGTTTAAACATTCAGCAGAGCCGTGCTAATCTTTCTTGGATTCCACCGCTGGATACGGATTACAAGATTTAGTCGAGTTGCGAGGAAGTCAACAGCAGAATAGTTTGAGACGGGAGCAGAGCATCAGATCACAGCAGCTGCAATCAATATTTTGCTTTAATATGTTACCAAAAACTACAAGGAGATTAAATATTAAACTTAAACTCAGCAGTGACGTGTTCATGGCTTGTTCGCCGACTGGCCACAAAAAAATCACTTCTTGCAGGTTTAAGTGAAAATAAGCTGGAAATGAAACTCCAATGTGCAATACGTATTTTAACAGGCATATGTGCATTTTTTTTTTGGGGGGGGGTCCTTAAGAAATACAGCTGGAGATGATATATGTACATTTTATTGATTTAAAAAGGAACAAGGATCCGTCCTGCTGAAGTACTCTTAAGCAAGACCCTAAACCTTAGGAGCCTCAGAGCTACTGTTCTTAGCCAAACACCTCATGTTCTGGTACTATTTCTTGGCCAGGCGCAGTAACTTTGTGGATTCTTGTCGTTGCTGTGTGATTGCCAGGCAATCAGCGTATATTATTTTCTTATTATTCCACAAGTCTGGGAAATCAGAAACATGCATTTGATACCTTAAAAGCAATATTTTCAAGAACGTTTGATGTCTGGAGTCACTGTGACTCCGGTTGCTTTTGGAGTCTTATGATTGGTTGAAAACGTCTTTTGTCAGGTGGGCGTAACCTTTTGCGTGCTTGTCCCTCGCAACCGGCAATGTCGCTATGAATTTAGTTGGGAATATATGTCGGTACAGATTTCCCTGCATATCGATCCTCGCTCTCAGTCACACACGACCCCAAGCAGTAAACGTTCCCGAACCATTCAGGGCTGGACTAGTCGGAGGAATCTGTTACCTTTAAGCGGAGCCAGACTAGTTGTTTCCCCCAGATTTCAGTTTTTGTAGCTCTGTTTTTAACATAAAGACAAGAGAGTGGTGTCAATCATCTCATCTAATTCTCAGCAAGAAAGCAAATAAAGGTATTTCTGAATAAAGCTGACGCAAAATAATCCCACGCCTGAGCTGCCACAGGCGATCTTGTGCTCTGCTCCCTCTGCTTTGTTCATGAGCCGTAATTATTATGTTAAAAGTTAGGCTGTTGTTTTCTAGCTCGTGTCTTGTTGGTTGAATAGAGTCTGCTAAAAAAAAAACACAAAAAAAAAACAAACTCCAGACTGGACCTGCAGGCACAGCGTCACTGTTTACACTTGCTTAGATTAGATGAATGTTTACATGCATGAAGAACAAAACATTGTGTGGCTGTTCACAAAGTAGGATTACATGTATACTGACATCGACGCAAACATACATTCATGATTTCAACGGAATGCTCCAACGTGGCGACGTTAACGAAGATTTTTTTTATTGGACTTTTCGCGGCCATTGTAGCTGTTAAGTCTTAGGAGAAAACGTGACGACAAAAATGCGACTGCATGCACGCTAAAATCCATCAGAAAAACAATTTAGTCAGATTTTCTGTGCATGGCAACAATCATGCAGACAGATAAGATGCATCACACACACACACACGCACGCACAGACATGACACACACACACACACACACACACACACACACACTTATCTGAAGTTTACACTGGGCTCAATTGGATATAATAATAGATACCTCTCCGCCATTTCATCGTCAGATACTGTAAACATAAGCGGCGAGTGTCGTGTGTGTGTGCAGGTACTTTGTACATGGTGTATGTGTGTGTGAGAGAGTGTGTGCAAACATGTCAGTTACGACAGCTGTGCAGAGGTGGGAAGTAAATAAGAACCCTTTGTTACTGTACTTAAGTGGAGTTTTCAGGTGTCTTTATTTCTTTGTATGACTTTTACTTTTATTCCCTACATTTTAACACAAACATCTGTATGTTCTGCTCTTTATATTTTTAAAACAGGCCTGTTATTTGTTACTAAATGCATTCGAGGGGAATTATTGATTATTTTTATTTTGCATCATTGTGTGCCGCCTCCCCAGCATCAAGAATGATTTCTAAATGGACGGAACAACAACATAAAGAAAAGACTATTCTGTGGTGTATCCATCAGTGCACATCACGTAGGACCTGACGAGACGTAAAAGATAAACACAAAAGATGTAAAGGATAAAACAAGATGTAACAAGCTGTAAAAGACATGAGACAAAGGGCATAACAAGAAATAAAAGATGTAAGAAGACGTCAAAGAGGTAACAAAACGTGAAAGACCTAACAAGACAAACAAAACATAAGATGTATAGGATGCAACAAGACGAAAAAGACGAAACAATGCGAGAAAAATACATAACAAGGCACAAAAGACATACTAAGACGTAAAAGATGTAACAAGATGCAAAAGACCTAACAGGACACAAATGATGTAACAACATTAAAAACACAAAACGACATCAAAGACATAAAAAGATCAAACAAGACACAAAAGTTGTACTAAGATGTAAAAGATGTTTGTAGGTAAAAGGCCGAACAAGACACAAAAGACAGGAGAGGAAAAATGACATAAAAGACATGAAAACAAAAAAAATGTAAAAGATGTAACAAGACAAAAAACTACAACAGACTTAATGTTTCAGAGCCTGTATTTTTTTTATTTTTTCTTTGAGTAAGAAGTCCTTTTTTTTGCACCAGTATCTGTTCTTCTACTTGAGTAAAGAATGTTTTTACTTTTGCCGCCTCTGCAGCTGCATCATTCTGCCTTTACTCTGAACCATAATGAACACAAGCAGACACACACACACACACACACACACACACACACACACACACACACACACACACACACACACACACACACACACACAGCACAGTCATGCTAAAAGAAGCACAACAGCACTCACAATCAAACCTTCAACTGAAAGTATGTAGAACTACGAATGTTCATTATTTTGTAATGCAGCTTAAAAAGACACAAGTACTGTTTGTGCAAGTATTTATATTTCTACTTTTTCTTTTTTTTAATTATTATTATTATTATTATTATTATTATTATTATTATTGTTGTTGTTCTGCTCTATCAAACACAGACTGAGAGGCACTTTTGTATGTTTCTTTTTGTTACCAACCTCATCATCATCATCGCCTGTGAGGTAGTTCATGATAAAAAAGAATTTAGTCCCAGACCTGAAAATGAGGTAGACAAAAAAATAAAATAAAAAAATAATTCAAAAAAAGCACTCAGATAGAAATGCATGATGTAAAGAAAAAATGTTTAGAGAAGACGTTAATGTTTGTGGCAGAATGTGTCACTTCACCTGTACGGGAAAAAAAGAAGAAAATAATCTTTTTAATAATCTTTTAATATTTAGTATTCTTTAATATATTTTGACATGACTGGGGTGTATGGTTTGTGTGTGTGTGTGTGTGTGTGTGTGTGTGTGTGTGTGTGTATGTGTTTTGGGGAATATAGATGTTGACAGGAGGATTTAGATAAAAATAATCGACACAGGCAAAATGAAGCACTGTGAAAAAAGACTAATGAACCACAAATAAAAACCTTCACTTTGTCATTTAATAATAATAATAATAATAATAATGATAATAATAATAATAATAATAATAATAATAATTTGAAATTCAAACAGTTGCCTTTAAAGGGACAGTTCACCCCAAAATCAAAATTACATATTTTTTCCTAGCATGTTGTGCTATTTATCCATTCATCCACCACTAACAGGCTGGAGGAAAAATATTGATTTCAGAGTGAACTGTCCCTTTAACCTCCTGGCCTGAGCAGCTGAGCATTTCATAAACACATCACCTGTCGTCTGTGTGAACTCATTGTCTCACTGTCCGCCTGCACCGAGGTACGTGTACAGTCTGTTTATACAATGAGTTCCAGTGGAGTGCTATGTAGTATGTCTATGCAGGGTAATGAAGGGGTTAAAAAAAATTACTGTTGAATTCAGTCTGTGTTTTTAATCGACGATAAACAGTTAAACTGTCATTTTAAAAACTAATTTTATTGAATTGACTTGTTGATTTCATGCCTATTAAAAGAAGTTTTCTTTCCCTTTAAATTGTCTGTCTTTTTTTTGATGATGAGTAGAAACTGGACAGAAACAGCAAATTCATGAAAATGTTACTCATTTAATAGAAATGCTTGGGTTTGAACACAGAGGCTTATATTATAACTTTGAGGTAACATTTCCAACATTTTATTGCTGAATATCGCCACCTTGTGGACAAAATGTGGCCTGAGGCTTCACGTTCTAAGTTTTTTTTACAGTCACTTAAAGCCCTGTGATGAGATGGGAATGTAAACTATTTATAAAAGTTTATATTAAAAATGTATATGTGTTATCCACCTCAGAGGTACTGATACAGCACTCTGTGTGTGTGTGTGTGTGTGTGTGTCTCTCGGTGTCACACATCAGTGCTCTCCCTATCTGTCGTGTTCCCGGCTTCCCATTGGCTGCGGGAGCGCAGGTTGTGTTCGGGAGCCATGACCTGACCAACAGGGATGCGGTAAGCCGCTAAGCTGCCGGTCAGCAGCAGCATCAGCGTGGCTATCAGGGTAGCTGCCCAACTGCATGCTGGGAGACCAACCTGAGGAAAGAGAGGAGGTTTTAAATAATGAATAAGGGAGAGTCAGAACAAATTCTTCACTTCAGCATTAATAACTGCTTCCCCGTCAGTTTTCCTTTGTCACACATTAAACAGGATTTCATTATGAGGAAAAGTCATTTGCAAATTTTGAAACCGCAAAGGAGAAGAGCTGGACTGCAGCCAAATGCCGACTGTCTGAGGCAACACAACAAATCCTCAGTTCCTTAAAATTGCTATGAACCAATCACAATGTCCACATGCTCCAAAATCTGTCTTTTTGCCATGCAGAAAAGTTTTCACACCCTGAAGTAATGAAGCAATAGACTGGACTGTTCACAATCACAGCAGCCCTTCTGCAGAGCAGTGATGCTTTTCTGCTTAAGACCCTTTTTCTGTACATCATAACATGTTTAACACCATCCAGCAACAGTTTTAGATCTGCAGTCAGTGATAATGGGAAAAAATGTGTCAACATTTAGAAAAGGCGATGGCAACTGAGGAAATTCAGGCTTTTTTATAACGCAGGAGACTTAAAACCTTTGGCTCACAGAAGTCAGAGCAATTATGCTTTTCTGCCTTGAAGAAAAACCTTTTTATGCCAATTTCAGATTTAGTTCCCACCAGTTGGAAGCATGAAATTGTTTTCCAACAATGCTATTCTACAGAGCACGCAAAAAAATGAAGCTAAAATTGAAATCGTCCTGCGCTCGGGGCAAACATGTCGAGGGCTTGAGGAGTGTGCACTTACGGTTCCCAGCAGATTGCTCAGAGCGATGTCAGCATATGCAGAGAGGAAGGCTGCGGACAGAGGAGAGGAGATTAAGCTAAATATATCCTCAACACGCTCACTCTGTATCTTTCTCCAGAGTTTGCCTGCAGTTGGCCTCGATAGGAAACACACCAGAAGCTCCAATTAAAACAAATTTACCTAATGTGTGTGGATAGCTCGGTGCCAAACCGGTCAGCGCTAATGTTCATAGTGAGCGAGATGGACGCTGTGCATAATTTTGTCAGTTTGTCTGCATCCATGATTGGAGGCAAAGGAAGGTTTAGTCTAAATAGATCAATTAAATCAAGCCGAAGTGATAAAATTGCAGAATTATTAACCTCTTCTCTGCAATTAAAGCCATTTGGCACAGAGAAACAGAGAAATTGCAAAAGGATGTGATGGAAATGGGTTTAGATAAGCAGAGATGCAAAGACGGATAAGCAAAGGGGAGTAAAGTGGATGTATAAGAATGAAGGGAAACAAGTCCGTGCACAGCAAAATGAGCCGGCTGAATAAACTAATGTGTTGCATATTAATATAATAACACTTTTTAGTTGTAATTTGAGCGCATTTACCTCCTTAAGAAGGCGTGTGATTTATTCAACAGCATGATTTACTCAGAAGAGCGGCGATGCACTTAGCGACATCGTGATTACTCAAAGGGCTCACACAAATTACATAAACTCACAACCAGATGGCTTTTACACAAGCAGGTGACACATTCGACCCAGTGTGAACTGTGCTGTTTACCAGCCTCGGTTGATTGGCTCCAATCAATCTATGAAAAGGTTCTATGGGACCAGGGGTCACGTGAAAAAGGTCAATTAGCTGAATGTTTTGTTTTTGCTCTGTGTGAGCGTCTTTGGTTTATGTGTATAGCCCAAAAGTACTGAGGATGAGTAAATAAAGTCATTTAATGCAAAGAAAAAGTTTTAAAAGAGCTGGTGAAAGGCTCAAGGTCAAGGTTGCAACATTTTAAATGGGTGTCAGTTTGAGTTATGGTGGGTGGGGGGGCTACATGTCTTATGCTGCATGTCTTTGGACTACAGGAGGAGCCCGGAGCACCCGGAGAGAACCCACGTGGACATGAGGAGAACACGCAAAGTCCTGCCCCAGCCACAAACCCCCCCAGCCAGGAGTCCAACATATTATTTGACATGCACTCTGTTGTGGTTGAAGAACTGCAGACAACAGACTTTAAAAAATCATTATATTTGTTTCAGCACCATGGACAGAGACAATAATAAATACTACATTTGTCTCACCTCTATGGAGAGACTCAATGAGAGATTAAATTTTATTTCAGCACCATGGACAGATCATATTGAAGCAGCTTCTTTTGTTTTTTTTCTCAGTTCTGTCTCCCTCAAGTGGCTGAGCAACATAATCACAGGAATAATGAGAGAGGCCAGAAGGATTTGGATTTTTTCTAAACACATTATACATGTTTGAAAATAGAAAACTAAGCACTGTGTAGCGCTGAACTGTGGAGGTAAACTGTTAAACTGTTGTTCACCATTTATGCGTTCAGGATTTTTGGGGTGGACCTGAAATATGGTTCGGTGACATGCAGGAACCAACACTGATCCCCATGAACCAACACAACATGTAACCATGTAGGGTAACTTATGTAAATATTAGAAAATCTGAAAATTATGTTAATATGGATCTCGGTTTTCTGCAGAAAATTAATTTAAAAAAGGTATTAAGTATGCATGATGCTCACCATGCTAGCTTGACACATGCTTTTGAGCATATTTGTGACAACTAAGCTGTACCGTATTTCAAAACTAGAAGGATGAACCATATGATTAGCAGTATGATATTAGAATAAAGTATTTAGAACAGCAGTCACATGTACCTCAGTCTACATGGACAAACATAAATAAAAAATAATGTGTTTTGCTGGAAAAAAAAATAGTTCTTTTAATATGAACATTGTGTTTTTTTTTACATGCTTTGTACTTGAACTATGTTGGGTACTGTATACAGCAACTGTGTGTGTGTGTGTGTGTGTGTGTGTGTCTCACCACTGGCAATGGCAAAAAGGTGGGTCCTCCAGCTGAAGGTGAAGAAGAGTCCTCCAACGGCCATACAGCCCAGAGCGCCGTTAAACCCCGACAGACCAGAGTACAGAGACGCGTGACGCACCGCCATGGATAAACCTGCACACACACACACACACAGACACACACACACACACACACACACACACACACACACACACACACACAGTGAGGGTTAAGTGAGTCACTGCTGTTGACATCTGGGAGTCACAGAGGGAAAAATGGAGGACAACACACACACATACACACTGGTGTTTGTCTGTTAGATCTGCTGTGCCAGAATCAACCACATGGTGGTGCTGAACTCATGCTGTTGTGTTGCTGCCTTCAGTTTTAATTTGAATCTGTGTGTAACCTAATAAGGGAAAATGTCGATCTTGCCTTTCTACTCCCCCGTAACTAGATATAAAGATTATCTGATCCAACATGGAGGATGGCCTTTTTTCTTAATCCCTGCTAAAAACATATTTTGAATACAGATCTGCCATTAGCAAGCTATTAGTTTGGAGTCTTAAATAACAGTATTTATATGATATGATGTACCACTGAGGAGGAGCTGAGATTTAATTCATTTGTTTTGTTTCTCCGTGAGTTTTCCACGTTCCCGTTCAGCCAGTGGTCATGTGATGATGATGAGCATGAGGGAGGGGAAGTGCTGACGAAGACCCTGCCTGTCTCCTCTCCAGTGAGGCTGAGTTACACTAAAATAAATGGTTTGATGTTTTTTTGTTTCAGGTCTTTTACAGTAATGACCCTTGGAAAAACTCTTGGAATATAAAAGGGTTCTCAGTATAGTTGGGCTCTAGAAAAAAGTCAGGTAATGTATTGGGCTCTTGAGAGTTGGTTCTAGATAAAACCCTTGCAATCTATATAATGTTTTTAGTAGAGCCCCTTGAGTGAGCTCTGGATAAAACCCTTGGAATATAAAAGGGTTCTTGGTAGAACCCCCTGGATAAGTTCTATTTTTAGCATACTCTCATAGGGTGGAAAAATTCTGGATAGAAGCTCACATAGATGGTTCTAGTTATAACCCTTCATGTTGAGTTCTAGGTAGACCCCTCTGAAAGGGTGAAACCTTTATTAAAAGGTTCTCCCAGGTACCCAAAAGGGTTCTCCTCTTGTTTGTATCTAATTTTTCTGAACGTTTTTCATCTTGGACTCCATCATCAGTCTTTCCGTGCTGCTGCTGCTGCAGAGTATTGATGCAGGACTGTAGGTGGAGGGAAACCAGGTCAATGTCTCACCTCTGACTCACATCCACACTAAACAAACACTATACCGTGAGGCTGGAGCTATATTCAGACCGCACAGGAGGGGAAGCTCGCCCAGATAAATCTCACCGAGGCCGGAATTATTGACCTTTTCTCTGCCGGCCTCATGCGGCAGCTGCTCCGTGTCGTTCGGCCCACACGTGAGGGGGAATAACAATAAAGTCACAATGACATCAGGAGGAGTCGAGACCCCGAGTTCAGCTGCAAAGGCCGGCAAGCTTCATTCACAATGACTCAGCAGCATAATGGTTTGCTCTACTGAACTTTGAAATATTTATAACCAGTGGATAGTTTTTGTGTCGCCCTTTCTGGTTGAATCTTGTTGCAGCTCTGACAAAACCATCACCGATGGGCGGGGTCAGAAGTGTGCTCTGTCGCTCCTACAACCAGCAGTGATGTCACAGTGTACTGGCTCACCCTGTAGTTGTTTTCTATGTGTTGCACCTCCAGAATACTCAGAGATAACACGTCTACCAAAATCACACAGGAAGACAATTGCAAAAACTCTCACAAATACACTCAGTAGGGGAAATTATATCCCTGGTTCAGGCAATGTATGCAGAACTATTCCCCAGTCCTCATTTCCAATAATTCTTGCTGGGCTAGAGTCGTGTATTTTAAGATTGCTATTTTATATGGCAAAATACAAATACTACTTTTTGTCTGTCTGTTAAGAACATGGTGGTTTGTGTTGGTAATTATCGCTTTCATAATTATACTGGCAAAAAAGTAAGAGGGATATTAGTACACGAGAGTGATAGCAGTAAAGGTTTCATTTTGTAGTTGTCACAGCGAGATCTTTTCTGAAAACACAGTTCAGAACAAGATTTAAGTTTCTGCAACTTTTTTTTTAAAATTAAATTCCATTTTTAAAATCTGTCAAAATCATATTTAAGACTTTTAAAACATTTAAAAGGCCAAAAAAAATCACATTATTGGATTTCAGACTTTTCAAGGGCCCACAGAAACCCTGAATAAACTGGTAAAGATTTAATCGCACTTAACATTTCTGCTTGCATGACTCCTTCTTTGTGCACACCGAGTCAGAGGGAACAACACTGCATCTGTGTGTGTGTGTGTGTGTGTGTGTGTGTGTGTGTGTGTGTGCGTGTGTGTGTGTAAGCAGAGGTCGTATCAGTCCTGCAGCCCCACCCAGAGCAGCTGCCTGGAGAGGAATGAGCTTTAAAACTGCTTACCGACTGTTTCACTGATATATACACTACTTATGTTTGTGCGAGCATGAACCCTGGGGTGAAAAGTGTGTATTTTTTACCTTCCTGAGTAAAAGTAACACCATGAAATATTACTGAACCCTGTCTGGCTGTGCCCGGCGGTATTTGCTGTAGCAGGCATATATTATTTACACACACGTGCGCTAAGATGAATGTGCTCTTGGGTGAAGGACGAGGAATTATTATTTTGCTCGGTAGCCTTGTTAGTTAAAAGAAGCTGTTTCAAAACCCTGACAATAGTGGCCAAGCTGTAAATGCATGACCATCCACACCAAACAAAAGATAAACGACTGAAATGACAGCAGTATAAATGTAAGTTATAATTCATGTTGTTAACCGGTGGTGCAGCTGCTGCACCCTGATCCTTCCCCGTACTGATGCTGCAGGATTTTTCAAAGAATTCATCTGCAGCAACAGTAAATTTTGGAGACTTGTCTGTAGATAAATGCCCCTGGGGGGGGGGGGGGGGGTATGTGCTGTGATTGATTTCCTCATTAACAGGCATTGTGAGGCTGCAGTTTGGCGAGTCTGGTCCTGAAGCAGACTGACCACACCCCAGCGCTGCCTCCTCGCTCTGTGTCCGCCATCCACCCCCTCCTCTGTCCACTCCCTGTTTTGCTTTCCCTCTTCCACAGCCACCCTCCTTTTCTTCTTCTTCTTCTTCTTCTTCTCTGCATTTGTCTTGTCTCTACACTTCATTATCTTCCTCTCCATCTTTTGTTCCTCTTGTTTCCTTCCTTGCTTCCTTCATCACACCCTCTCACTCTGCTCTCCTCCCCACATAGGGGTGTCATTAAAGACTAATGGCAGTGTGGGAGGGGTCCCCCCAGAGGATCCTAAAATTTTTACAGTTTTTTTACTATGTGTGTGTGTATTTGTGTGTGTGTGTGTGTGTGTGTGTGTGAGTGAGTCACTCCCAGTGTGATGCTGTCTATGCTAATAGAATGAGTCAGAGAGCTTTTATCATATCAAACCTGATATCTCCCTCCTCGTTTCCAGTAGCTGCCTGCATCAAACCACACCGACTAAATGGAGGATAGTGCAATAGGTTGGAATGTACTGTGCATAATGGTTTGTTTTCCAGTGTTAGCGGCTAATGGCTAACTTTGTATTCAGGCCTCTACTCCTCATTCATCTGGCGAATCCTCCGTCATTCTGTCCTTCAGTGCCTTCGAGGGGGGAAACTGTTTGTGGACGCGGCTAAATGGATTGCTCTGTATGTGGGCTCATTCGTTAGCGCTGTCCAGATATCAGCAGCAGGAGCTGCAGAGGGAACTGTTGAGTGAAAAAACTACTTTGTGTGTGTTTGCGTGATTAGTCTCAACTTCCGGCAGCGTTTCTCCAACTAAGAGCCAATTTCAGATGTTTTATAGGCATATTTCTGCAATCCTCTTTCTGTCTGAAGGCCTTTAATGCGTCTATTCATGTGTTCTAAGAATTTTATGTTTGTGATTTATCCCCCTAAGATTACCGTTGGGTCAATGAAGGCCTTTTCTCTTTTTTTGGAAGTTATATCCTTGCTGTATAAACTCTTCAGTCAACTGAGTACAGAAACTACAGTGTGAACAATTTGCAATCAAGATGAAGAGTCTATAACCATGCTAGTTGCTCTGTGAGGCTTCACTAAGGCACAGTTTTTGGCCATTCTGTGTCTCCTGCATGATCGCCCTCAGGTAAAATTATACTCGTCACTGATAAAGACATATAATAAACCAATATGTTAATGCCGTTGTCAATTGCGCCAACTGGCCCAATATAAGCACGCATGTTTGTCTATGTCGATATACATTTCTGTAGTAGATTTTAACATCAACTAAAATGTAGTTACCACTAGAATAGTTAAATAGTCTTAAGCAAAATTAGAAATAGACTTTTACTTCAAATGCATGTGATAGAGCTAATATGACTAATTTTCTCAGCGTTACAACTGCCCCATCACTGTTACAATTACCTCCAGCAAGGGTGCAAATTATAACAGTCTGACTTCTAGCATTAAATACAATATTACAGTCTTGTTTTTCTTAGTAAAAATGCATCAGCTGTATTATTAATCAGTGCACATATGTGTGTTTCTTATACCAAAAGATGACTAGTGCACATCAAGTAATATGTGAGTTATGAGGAAGGTTACAATTGGCCCTGGTCTCCCCTACAGTAACACCCAGTGGTCTTGCTCATGACTGTAAGTATTATGTTGTATTATGATATTAATGCAGGTAATGAATAAACAAAAATACTTTCTTCCTGAACGCGGGGGCAAACTGAGAGCCCTTCACTTCCTCCTCTTTTTTCCTGTTTGATGCTGCTCTACAGTATGTCACACCAGAGACGGCAGATGTGAGATTCTCACTTGAAAATACCTTTTATCTGGTTTCACATCAAATAAATAAATATGGAGCAACTTAAAGAGCTCGGAGTTCAGCAGTGAACCCCAGCTGACTTCTCTACTGCCTCACATCCACTTCCCTCCTGAATTTGATCCCACTTTGAAGCATTTCTACAATTATTTTCCTGTTACGCGAATGCAGCAGGAGGTAACAGCTCTGGCCTACATACAGCCCCTGATCTCCTCCTCTGGAGACCCCTTAGGGGAATAGTTTACACCACAATGGTTTGAGTGGCAGCTCTAAATATGGCCTCACACTCTGCCTGTCCTCTGCGAACTTCATGTCTCTTTTCTCCCTCAGTCTGACCCACGTTACTGTATCTCTCCGTCGTCCTCGCTTCCTCTCACATATAAAATAGACATCGAGAGGTGATGATTAGGATGCTGATTACTCATACAGAGCCGCGGTGAATTCCCCTGCCTGTTGTCAGGGGTGCTGTCTGCTCTCACCCTGAAAAAAATGATTAAACGACGGCGCCAAAGGTCGAAATGAAAGAGACGGTGACGACAGCAATGATACTCAAGTCTTAACTGTTCTGACGGTGCTGAAAGGAAACAATCCTCGTGATGATGATTGGAAGAAATAATGATGATGTCAATGAAAATGATGAAGATGATGATAGTAGGCTGAAGGATGAAGAGGATGATGCTTTCAGCTTTACAGGAGTCTTGTTATGTTATTGCTGATGAAAACCCAACATTTTCCTGCTTTTGCTGCTTCATAAAGCTTTTAAATAACAAAATTATGAGGGACTTTTATTGTGAAGAACTTATAGGAAATGGAGTGTGTTTATACACCGTTTTGACCCAAGCCAAGCATGTCATCAGTAAAGACACACCTTCTAGTGGAGATGTAATCCCAGTCAATGCAAGAAACGTGTATGGAAAAGGGGCAAAAGAGCTGTAGGTGGAAAAAAAAATTCCTTTGACAACTGCAGATTCATGTGACCCAGGAACGTATGCTGATTGTGAACTTTCCCATTGAGAAAGAAAGCCAGATGTTTGTGGATGTTAGCAGGTCTGTCCAGTGTAAAAGGGGTTTAACTTAAACCTTGCTGGTGCGTAAACCCTAGGACAGGGCTGCTAACGACATTACAGCACTTATTTCCCTGTTGATTAAATGCAATATTTAATTTAAACTAGTCGACTAGTCTAAACACTCAGAATGCGGTTAAAATTGAGGAATCTGGATTACAGTTTCAGCGGGTAAACAAACCAGAGCTGGCGTTAGCTACCAGCCTGCTACACAGAGTGGCTAATGTTAGCAGTGCTAGCAGCAGCTGCTGCTCTCCTTTCAGGTTAATGTTTGTGTCTGTGCTTAATGTGGTCACATTATAATATTCCAGTTTATTCTGTCACAATCTACATTCAATGTTATTTCCATTTTCTAGATTAAAACACTGCCAGACCGCGCTGGTTTTACGAGCTGTCATCTGTCTGACTTTGCTGATAAAAACATCTGGGAACACCTGGGCCACCGAGGCATACATGCTAGTGGCCGGAGGCTGCATAACACCTTAGAGGCAACAATTAACTGGCACTGTGCTTGAATAAAATATTGATAAATGGTTTAACGGACTAGTATTTCTGGTGCTGACTTGCAAGGGTGGCAACCTTTAATCATACAGTTGACCAATATCCCTAAATCTTTACAGTCAGCGTTTTGTAGGAACTGAAGGATAATGAATTCAGACCAGCAGAGGAGAGACAGATACAAGTGAAAAGAACAATGAGAGGAACTTTAAAGGCTGATAAGACTTAAAGAGAATAGAGAGAGGACCAGACAGAAGAAAAGGGCTGTTCATGGAGGAGAGGTAAGGCAGAAGAAGAAAGACAGAGCCAAGGGCACAACTTGTTGGAGAGGATGGTGCCGATCCAATACACACGAGCGCACAAACATTTTCAGGCCCTCTTGATCATGTAGGGAGTCCTCATCTCTGATGGATTTATCAGCATCTTTCTCTTTTGTTGCTCCCCTCTCTGGCACTACTTTTTCTCTTTCGCTCAATTTATGCCCCCTGCTTTTTTTTCTCCCCCTTTCAACTCTTTATCCCTTTTCTTTCCTCTCCATCTCCCTCTGACACTTTCCTTTTTGTCTCCTGACACTGATCCTTCTTTTCCCCTCGGGGTCTCTGTCAGGCAGGATTAAGTTTTGAATCTGACCTTGTAGCACTTATTCACACTCTTAACTCTCTCACTGTGTGCCCCGGCTTCATTTGTTTCTGCGCGTGGGTGTGTGTGACTGAATTTACATTTAGTCAGGGCAGCCGGTTCACCAAGCTCCAAGGTGAAATGCGCATTTAATGACACCAAAAGTCACTAATAAAAATAACAATTATAACAAGCAAGTACAAGATTCAAACAAAGAATGAAGACGGTTAAAGTGTGACTAAAATAAGAAGAAACACAGAGGTAAAAAATGCACAGGATTAAAGCATTAAATTCCCTTTATATAGCAGAATTTTAAAGAAAAGATTAAAGAGGAAAGGACTTTTTTAGAATGAGGATCTCAAGCTGCACAGTGTATCATAAAAGACTAACATACAGTATCCAAAATGTAGTTAGGAGCTGTTTCTCGCCAAGGATAAAGCTGGTATTAATCCATATTTTTATTTTTAGTAACAAATCTCATAATAAGTCTGCCAATACATCTGAATTTCCCTACTGTTCACTCAGCCCCATTTATCCCTTCTAAAGATGTAGATCTTACAAAACAAAATGTCACAAATGTATAATTTCATTAAAAAAAAGTTTTCTGTAACAGATGTGTCTGTGACTCTGCCCCCTCAAAGTTCACCAAAGTTAAACTCGTTATCAATAAAAAAAAATGCAAACTAACAGATAATTCCCTTTAATTTATGTGTGTGTGTCCAGGCCCCTTATTGGAGGATGGACAGAAAAGAGGTGGGACTTAAGAAGGGTCAATTGTCAACACCAGCTGCTGTATTTAAAGGGCCTCCTTCTAAAATAAAGTCAGTGCCCTTGGTAACACATTATGTGATGTAGTAAATGTAATAATATTAAAGAAACCCCACTGGCAATACAGTAAATTACTACTAAAACTTCCCAGTTAGCAGTGTCTGCACAAAAATGGAGCCCACAATCAGAAGCTTTATCCTTCAGATATTCAAAGCAATAAAATTAACACTTAAACTTGAATGCAGCCAGAAAAGAGGAGCAGGACTTAATGTATTATACCCTGGTCCCTTGGAATCAGTTAAAAGCCTAACAGCAGCATTTTAAATTTGGGGAAGATAGAAGATTGTCTCTGGTGGAGCTCTGGATGAAAGAAACAGAAGCACAGTTGACTTTTTCAGTTCGGCTGCAACCCTGAGCTGGAGAAAAATGAAATTCACTCGAGGAAACATAGCAGAAAGAAGGAAGAAGGGATGTAAAGAAGGGAGAATGTACAAATGGCATCAATAGAGACCCTGATTGCTGCGTTGCTCTTATGCATTTAACTGCCACGCTCCAGCAGGCTGTTTCCTCTCGGGCTCCACACAAACTCACCACAGTCACATCTCTCTGATTACTTTCTTGTCATACTGTTGTTTTATTGCAGAAGCGTGTGCATGTGCGTGCGTACCTGTCACTGTTAGCACGTGTCAGCGGGTTCGTGCAAGCCTGTGTATGCACGAGCTCACTCCCACTCAGCTGTTTTTTACAGTATGACTCATAGCTACAAATGCACGCACACACACACACACACCAAAGTATTTTAGGACTCTGTATTGTAGCAGCAGACGGAAGCAGGGGGGCAGAACCCTTTTAGACTTCTAGCATTTGTCATTCTCTGTCTCGGTGAATGGAGTCACAGTGAGGCAAATGTAAAAGGCAGACACAGCCACAGGCCTTTGTGTTTGTATATAAGCCAGTAGTTATCCATGCCGAGGCTAATTGTTCTGTGTCTTTCAGAGCGGCTGCCCACAGGCTGCTGCTGCTGCTGCCTGTCGTACAGTTTCATATTCATACGCGCTGCTGACATTCTGTTTTATTTAACCCCGTTAAAACGTACCGTAATTCCACATTTGCCATGCAGGGAGCTGATTCTGCCATCTATAAGAGGTCCTGACTGCTACCTAACATTAAGGTTAATGATACTGCATTATGCTATTGGCACAGGTATGATGACTCATGCCGTGTTAACTGCCAAACATAGTGTCAGTAACCAAACAAGTATGACATTGCTTTTATTCTTATTGTTTTATTGATTATTGTTCCTCATTTATATTAATAAAATGTACTATAAGACAATTTAGGATGGGGTTAAAAGTTATTTAATTTTTGAACTGTAAGTTTGTATACTGTGCTGGTAAGGTAACCCCGTTCTTTCAATCACATTGCTCTTTGGGAATGGGAATGTGACGGCACTGACAGCGTTTCGACTATTCTTAGGAGGACACCCGCTGTGACCCGTACACTGTTACGACTAATCTAGCTGGGTAGCCTCAACGCGTTCAACTAGCCGTAAAACAGTTTAACTTCAACTTCAACATGGTCGATAAACGCTGTCGTATAAAAGGCTCTAATCGCTCAACCAGTGAACAATTAAAATAAATTCTTTCCCAGCATGGAAATGAAGGACTTCACCTACTAATCAGCCAGCGTTGCTAAGAAATACTGAATGGTTTGAGTGGCAGCTGAAGGAGATAATGCATAGGTATGATGAGTGAGATTGGGTAGGGTTAGGGTAAGAATATCAGGGTAAGGGTAGCTCACTTGCCAGTGAGTGAGTGTGTGCTTCATGCACAAGGGTTGGGGCCTTAGCAGTGGCTCTCAATCCATAGCTATCCTGTCGATAAAAGGATAAAAAGCCCCACCAAAAAAAGTCCAACAAAAAAGAACACCAAGGGAAGCCAGTCAGAGGCAGAGCAAAGTGGGTCATGCCTTCACCATCCTGTGAAAAAAATCACTTTGGTCTACTTGTTGAAAAGAAAAGCAAATTTTGGAGATTGTCAAACGATGTTGCTGAGGAACCTGTAAAATAAATCTGTTTATAGTCACATCTTAAGTTAGCTAATGTTTGCAAAATGCTCGCTAACTAACTAGCTAACACTTGCAGATAGAGCTAGAGGTAGATAGCTAGCGATTTGCTAACATTATCTATCAGGGGCTCTGGTTTTCTGCCACAGTCCAAAGACATGCAGCTCAGGTTAATTGTGTGAATGTGAGTGTGAATTTTTGTCTGGAGTCCTGCCCAGGTTGTACCCTGCTTCTTGCCCAAAGTCAGCTGGTTATGGCAGGGTAGGTGCTGTTAAATAATGGATGGATTTCCAAATCGGGGACCTCACAAGAGACAGATTAAAAGACAGAATGGGGGCGACCCTGTGGCTCAGGCGTGGAGACAGAGAGAATTTGAGTCCAGCTGCGAACCGTTGTTGCATTTCTCTCCCCTGTCCCTCCCCTTCCTGTCATCTCTCTACTGTCTATAACAAAGGCACAGAAATGCCTCAAATACTACTACAACTACTTTTTATTTGATCCTTCCTGCGCTGTAAACACAAATATCTTTCAAAATCTACACCCACAGCTTATATTACAGGCCTTTTGTTATGAAAGTTGTCTCCGAGCCAAAGCTGAGATCATCCTGATTATATCATTAGAGGTTATTTTCTTAACAAAGCTCCTCCAGATCCACAGAAGAGTGTTACACAACTGTTATTTACAGACTGACTAGTACTCCCCATGACTACCAACCTGACATTTATGTGTGAGATTTTAGGACTTTCCTTGTAAGTAATAATACCAAAAGTGTGTGTGTTACAGTGAGATACTGGCACTGAAAAATACATGGTAGAGATATTGAAATGTCATCCCAAAACGTCATTCCTGCGTAGTTTAAAGGAGAACTATGTAACACCCTTGCACCCAAAAAATGGGTACTGCAGTCTAAATTATAAGTATTGGAGTGACTTGTTTCCTGCGGCCTCCAACTCAAAGATCTGCAGGTTGCACGGACACCAGTCTTACTTGTTTTGGTGGAAATTTTTTTGGTGGAGAGTTGGCGGCATTATAATGCTAAATCCCAGTTAAAGAAAATCTAGCTTGCAAATCTAAGCCCATTATTCCAAAAACAAAAGCGCACTGCTCTGACAATTCACACTCTGGAAACAGGGTTCCAGACTCCATTAACATATCGCTCAGTTTATCTGTTGTAAACATCTTCTAAAAATATTTCTAATGATTTCTTATGACTCACAAACAGATACTGACTCATTCGGCAAACATTCAGTGATAATTTTAGCTCCATGTAAAGTACAGAAACATGAAAAACAAAAGCAAAAGGAGAACATACTGGCTGTAGCATTGTTGTCAGAGTTAACATAAGTGGAAAAAAAAACAATTGAATCGCGCGGCTCTTCTAGACTTTCCAAATGTTATCGGACAAAGTGGATAAAATTCTGATCATGAAGTGATTCATGTTGTCGAAATGCGGCATGAAACTTGTTCGTGAGTGAGTGAGTGATTCATGCAACCGGAGACCTTCAGCTCGAAATACAAGCTCCAAAATAGCTGCTTTTCTCAAATTTAATTGATATATTTCCAGTATCAAGTATAGAGGTTATGTAAGAATTGCGCACTAGCTAGTATGAGGCAGGAGGGGCGAGTCTCAAGTTTCAAACAACTGATTCATGACTTAATTCAATTTTGCATGTTTCCTTAATCAGTGCAGTAAATCATATCACCAATCACAGCACGGTGATGGCAACCAGTGTCAAATTCTGTGGAAATATGGAGGAAACAACTGAAGCTTTTCTGCTGCACCATGTACAGTGTGACCTACAAAAGAACACAATAAAATCCCCACTTTACTAACTCTCCCACTCCTCCCATGTGGGAACTCAAAAACACGGATGGAGACTCACCAGCTAACGTTCCGACCGCCGATCCCAGCAGAGCGTGCACGGCCAGCAGGGGGGAGTAGAGCAGGGCGGCCCCCAGGATCAGGAGGGAGGGCCCCAGGGCTCCACAGGCGAAGATCTGACCCACGCCGAGAGGGATGCCACGCATGACCTGAGCAAGGGACGAGAGGAGTTAGAGGAGGGTTTTACACGATGGAGCGTATTGCCAATTATTAAACACGAGTTTTATGTTCAGGTGTAAAATCCCGAGAGCAGAAACACTCTCAGAAAACACATGAAGAGAAAATGTGTGGAACCTATCCAGTCAAAATCAGCCTCTTTTCTTTGCCCAGTTAAGCACGCACACACACGCACACACACATATGCTGCTTTCCCAACAGTCAGTGAGAAGTGAAGCGTTTCCATGGCGACGTGATGGGTGCACCTGCCCGTCGCTGATATTTACAAGTCATAAATGGTCTTTAATTATGTTGCTGCCGCACAACTCCTTGCACGAACGTGCTCCTGCGTGTATGTGCACGGGTGCGCAGGGAGATTATATACGCGGCCGCGATGGCGGTGCAGCCGGAGCGCCATCCACGGCAGAGTGAAAGCCGAAGACATTAAATATAAATAGGACCGACGTCATCGCCATCTCAGGAGAGGAGCAGGGGAAAGATGGGAGGAGGGAACGGAGATGGAAGAAAAGGAAGGAGGAGAGCAACAGAACATTAAAAAAAAGGAATGAAAAGGGGAAAAATAGGAGGAGAGGTGAATGAAGGGGATGAGATTGATCCACAAAACAAAATCTATCACTTAAATGTGCCGTCCTCGGAAATGTGGTTACATAGACTACTTGTTTACTGTTGGATTACAATGGTGGAGAGAAAAGGAGGATTGAAAAAAGTGATGCAGAAAGTGGGAGAAGGAGGAAGGAGATTAGCATGGCAGAGCAGAGAAACGGGGAGGAGGGAAGCGGAGAGATGAAAAGGAGGATTTAGAGGTTTCAGATCTCCCAAGTAACAAACCAGAGGGAATTTATGAAATGAAAGGGACGGCGTTTATGAGGCGAGAGACGGACAGATGGAGGGAGGAAGTCTTAAATATAGGAAGAAACCGAGCGACGGAAGGAGATACTGTGAGTCAGGGAGCTGAAACTTGTGGAAAGTACTGATGTTGTGTGAGGGACAGACTGCGCCACGGGGCGTGATGCTTGTTAATGGAATCGTGTGTAAATCTTGACTCTATATTCAGGACACCTAACAACGCCAGGAGGGTTTAGGCAGCGTGGCTAATCTAGTTTTCACAGTCAGTTTGCAGATCATGATGTGCAGAAATGTACTACATCCTTCTCCGCTCTTGGTTCACACCGTGCTTCGAAAACACACAATGTGGTAAATTAATCCAACACATTTAGACCACGTTCTCTGTCAGACGGTTTAATATCATCTTACAGGCCTAGTTAGGTGTCGTCTCCGTCTTCAGTATAATGTTAAGAGGGTATTTCCAGGAAGAAAGAATGAAGCAGCATCATCCTGGAGACAGAGATAAATGTGTTTTCCCACTTTATAAGGAGCTCTTAAAATAAAAAAGTACATCTACAGTGTTTAGGTTAATGTGGTGAATGAATAAACTGACTTTTACATTCAGGTTTGATGCAGCAAACTTCCCCAAGTGGAACCAAACTGGAAACTTAGACCACAGGGACACTTCAAATGATTTTCTAAAATGCAGTTCATCCCCAAGTTGGAACCTGAGATGTCAAGCCGAGGCAGAAGAGCGAAAAGCTGCAGTTCCTCAAAAGGCCACTTGAGGCAGACTCTTAACAGCAAGTCAATCCCCATATTAAAATGCCCAACTGTACAGCAGCAACAAGTTTACAAAAAATTGGTCCGAAAATTTGATTTGGTCTCTAATCCATGACAACAGGGGGAGATTTATTGTTAAAGTTATGCATTGCATCACGCTAGGTCGCTGCTTCATTCGACCGCCTCAGCTCCACCCACGCTGCGCTCTTTGCCCGTTTTTTTCATATTATCCTGGAGTTAGCTGAGTCACACACTACCAAGATAGCGAAGGCCAGAGACACCACACCGTGAGTTTCAAAACAGCTTTAGAAACCTGTAGCTCACTGAGGCTCCGTCCGCTATAGATTTTACAGTCTGTGTTTATTACCAGCTGCCGGTATTGTGCGACTTTGTGAGTCAGGTGAGGTGGTGGATACACCTACTGTGGTGGAAACTACCACAGAGACTATCTGAGTAATTTTACAGGTATTTATACACCTGTCTGTCATGTAATAATGTAGTTCTGAGTGTTGAGTATTCACGGGTCAAACATGTTGCTGCTGCTGTTGCCAGGTGGTCTATTTTTTTTTCTTTTTGTCAATCCGTTTCTCTCTTGCACATCATCTTGCTGCTGTTCACAGTTTCTGTTTCATCGCTGCACAATGTAGTGACATGACTGATTATGATGGGATTAAAGTCATGGAGGTGCTCTGGAGAAAATTAAATTACACCTCCTCTCCTCATTCCCATCTTAACAGGGCTGAAGAAAATAAGAGGAAGAAAATGTCCTTTTAAGGACACTACTGGCTGCCACGACTGGAAAGCTGCGTAACACACTGTCGTAACCATGTCATGACACGTGTCACGAATATGAAGGAGACTTTAGGAAAGTTGTGACTGTTGAGATGTCTTTGTCATAACAACTTGACATTAAACTGTTTAGCATTATGTTTTATTAGACTGTCAAATGTTGAGCTGATGGACAGATAGCAGTTAGCTACTTGTTGCTAATTCTTGCAATTCTTGACGGGTCGCGGGGGACTGGAGCCCATCCCAGCTGACATCGGGTGAGAGGCGGGGTTCACCCTGGACAAGTCGCCAGTTCATCGCAGGGCTCACGTAGAGACAGACAACCACTCACTCTAACCTATTACGCTGCATGTCTTTGGACCGCGGGAGGAAGCTGGAGAACCCGAATAGAACCCACGCGGACACAAGGAGAACATGCAAACTCCGCACAGAACTCCCCAGCACAATATTACGCGAATTGACTGATGATCTCGCATCATGTTGCTGTGTTCACCAGCTTGTCCCTAACTCTGTCTGTTTGTTATTTGGCGCCGGGCGTCTTGATGCGAGTGGTGAGAAGAGACCAAACAGTAAAGCTGTGGACCATAAAACCTAAACAATTAACTGAATGATGCTAAATCACTCTGTAGAGCTGAGAGGAACACAGATAATGGTCTCTGTGTTCATCACTGAGTGAATCTGCCCACATTACACATATTTACTCATTGCTACTGTCGTTTGAAAATGATTGCAACATTGTGCATAATACAATATCATGTGTTACTCTGCTAAAATATAGAATTTGAATGAATATACAGTGTATTGTATATTTACAGTATTTTGTTTGTTGTCATTATATGCACAAATGCTAGCAAGTAATCTTTATGTACATTCATTACATTTGGAGGATGATACAGAGCTCGTCTGACTGATTCGGATCACATAATCTGCTCTGTCAGCTTCCAAACAAAAGCCTTGAGATTAAAATCCAGTCGCTCCTCAAGCATCCGAACGCCAGCTGGCTCACGGAGATCAAACGACGACCGCGGCAGCTGGTAAGAGTCTGGATTCTTCCGCCAAAGTTTCAGCAAGAAGCGGCTCCAGGCGAGCGCATCTCATTTATATTCAGCGGTCGAGGTGAACTATCTGTTTTCTTTACAGTGTGTGCTGTGCAACAGCTTGCATTCTAATCAAGTGGACTTTTCAGTGAGGTGTAAATTTTTGGGCCTCTGGGTTTTACTGTTGTTGTTTGTTTTCCTCTCCCTGCACAAAGGTAACAGCGGCTGTAAAATCACCCTGAATGTATCCTTCCTGGAAACACTCACACTGTTTAAACCTGCACTACCGTGTCCAAACACAAGCTCTGATTATTCTGCACAATCAAAGAAAATGAACAAAAGTAACATTAACGCTTTTATTTGCAATACGAGTGCAATGTAATGCAACGCCTTACAACCAGCCAGTGTGACTTTCAATCACTAAGAATCGTTAATTAAAACAGTTTGGGCTGATTATAATTTCCGAACAGGAGCTCCATCAGTGACTGTTGCTAAGTAACTGGTGAGTCATAGCTGGCTGATCTTATACATATTGTGCTGCTATCAGTTACTTCACTCTGGAGACTGAGCTGCTACATGCACGCACACTAACACACACACAGGAAAGTTCTGCTTGGTTTTTTCATACACCCTGTCCTTTCTAATAGTTCCCTTTGAGACTACTAATGATCTGCACCTGTTTTTGTGATCGTGTGACTTGACGGCCGTCTGCAGATGTTACTCCGACGGATCCCCATCGTGATGCAGATGATGAAAAAGCGCAAACTGAGCCTCAGAGAGTCCTTTCCCTCTCATCAGAGCAGGGAAAACCCATCAAACATGAACAGCTTAATACACCAAAGAGGAGACGCAGCATCTTGACTGTTAAATCAATACTATGTTGGTCATTTGATCGTGAAAAGAAAGCAGGAAAAACCTCTATAATGTGGAATCGTTCAAAAGGATCATGTCAGGAGTTTATGCAGCTTTCTACAGCATAAACATTCCTGTGAATTGCTGCATTTAAGATTTAAAATGTATGTGATCTGCAAAACTACAGACTATATTTCTAATACTGTGCTTTGCTTTGGTATGTGGATGTCCAGACGTTTTTCTTATTATAGACTATTTCATATTGCTATTATGCTGCAATATTAATATAGATAAAACCAAAGTATTATTATTAAAATTATTCCTACTTGAATGGATAGTTCACCCAAAAATGAAAATTCAGTAATTATTTACTCACCCTCATGCTGATTGAAGGTCAGGTTTAGTTTTTTAGTCCACAAAACACTGCTGGAGTTTCTCAGGAAAACAGTGTTGCAGAATCTCCCAAACAATGGAAGTAATTTAATTTATTATTCTGCTGTATGCTGTTTTCATACTTGACTGGTTGATTCATGTGATTAATCACATCACTGTCACTTTACTGTGTAACATGTTTTTTTTTTTACTTCTATTATTATTTTAGTCTTACATAACTCTTCTTATTTATTTTTTATTTTCCCTCTATATTTGTCCTTATTGTTATCATATCATCACGTATTAAGTGACAAGCTCATTTAAAAATACTCATCAAACAGGTTGCAACTAAGGTCTGACCTTTCACTGGACAGATACCCAATCTAATCTTATCTTATCTTATTGTACTATACAGCATTTGTCCCCAAGACTTTTTGTGGTCCTCAAAATCACATTTCAACATGTTAACTTAAATCACAATTTCAGGGTTTGTACACTTTTTCCAAAGTCAAATTCAAGCATTTTTCAAGCACTTTCAAAGTGAGTTTTCAAGCTCTTCCAGCACCTTAAAGCCGTGTTAAATGACATTTTAACCTGTAACTACATGTGTTTACTCAAGTATGTTACTTAAGTATAAATTTGATCAATCATGATTTATGGTTCTGCTTTTGAACAGCGACCCGCTTCCCGTATGATTCAACACAAACATTTAATTCAACGTCGGATCGCCTTACCTCTGCTGCAACGAGCTCAGTGCCGTTGGGTTCCAGCGCCCCCGGTGGCGTGGCCGTGCGGTGCGGGAAGTAGGGGTTGTCCGGACCGGTGCAAAGGAGGTAGAGGACGATCGTGATGTTGAAGGGAAACACGGCGACGGGAACGTCCCAGCGGTCCAAAACCTGGGAGAGACCACTGAACAGGAAGACACTGGAGACAGGGGACAGGGGGTGAACTTGTTTACATACATGCTCTTTGCAGACATGTGCAGTGTCCATATTCTGTTGGGCTGCTGGAATATTTTCTGGAAATATGTGTAAAAACTCCTAACTGACATTAGCTATAGTGTCTGTTGGAGTGATTATCATATGGTTATTTAATAATTAATAGATAGATTAATTAATCTCTTGATTTGTTTCTTGATTTATTGTTTTATGTGTGTGTGTTTGTGTGTCTTACCATGTGGCTGACCCTAAGCAAACAGGCAGCAGCAGCCACCAGTACCAGTCTCCAGCTGAGCTGAACACTCCCATCAGTAGAGACACCAACATGCCGTTAAAACCATGGAGACCTCCCGACACCTCAGCACTAAACACACAGAACAGGAGGATTCACTCTTCACAAATACATCCTGCGTTTTGTATTTATTCTATATACACAAACATAGCATGGCTTATAATTAGCAGAGGCCTCAGGGTGACATTAAACATATTCAGTGTGTCAAAATTAGGAGCCCCAGTTCAGCTGGAATTATTTTTAATACCTTAAAACAAGGTTGTGCATTAGCATATATTATACTGTGCATGGCATAAATATTAGGACAGGAACTAAAATAAGAATTGTTAGGCGGTGGGTGTGGGTGAACGCAGTGATATCAGTCATGGAGCTGTTGTTCTCATGAATTTTAAGCAGGATCCTCCATCAACTTTAGCCATAAGATCGAGCAGATTACAGGATTGTGTAACAGGGTCGACTTCCCAGCAACAGAGATGTTTTTATTGAGGGTTCGACTGTTTGAAAGGGTAATTTTTCTGTTGTGTGGTTTTGAGTGTCCTGGTCATTAAATGTGTGTATACATACATGCACTTTCTTTAGCTTCTATACCAAAGGTGTCAGGAATTACCATAAAATCTACATTTATAAACTCATGATGAACACAACAAACCACTGATAAACACTGATTTATAGCAATATAGAAGTACATCGCAGCCATCCATCCGTCTCAAACTGCTTATCCTGAGTTGGGTCGCAGAGGTAACAGTTCCAGCAAGGGGACACCAGACTTCCCTGTCCTTGGCCACATTAACCAGCTCTGACTGGGGGATCCCGAGACGTTCCCAGGCCAAGGTGGAGATATAATCCCTCCAACTAGTCCTCGCTCTGCCCTGTGGCCTCCTCCCAGCTGGACGTGCCTGGAACACCTCCCTCGGGTTGCGACCAGGTGGCGTCCTTACAAGTTGCCCGAATCACCTCAACTGGCTCCTGTCTACACAAAGGAGCAGCAGCACAACTCACCAGCTTCTCATCCTGCCCCTTAGGGAGATACCAGAAACCCTCCTGAGAAAACCCATTTCGGCCGCTTATATCCATGATATCGTTCTTTCGGTCGTGACCTACCCTTCATGACCATCGGTGAGAGTAAGAACGAAGACTGACCAGTAAATCAAGAGCTTTGCCTTATGGCAAAGGCAAAGACGGCAAAGTACATCACAGCAACAATCAAATTTACTGAATGTAATGTAAGGTTTCTCACCACCTCATGATGAACTTGCACTGTTCACTGAAATGCTAGGGGGCATTTTGCAGTAACTTTAACCGGCCAGTAAGGGGCAGATCAAAAACTGCAGTGATGTGCCATATTTCCCATCATGCATGGCTTGAGTAGTTTGCAGGTTAGCTATTTTATGTTCCTAAATGAATTGCTTTTGTTCAGAACATGGTGGCTTATGTTGGTAACTTCCTGCCACTTTTGTCCCGCCCCTTTTTGGAGCCTTGAAACTTTCTCATAGGCTGTTTCCTGTACTTAAATATGATATTTGCCAGACTTGTGTGTTGAAAAGAAAACCAAAATTTTAAGATAGTTAAAAGATAATGCTGAGGGACCTCTAAAAGTGACATATATTTACAGTATATAGTCATATCTTCAAGCCATATTATGTAACATTTATGCATTAAAATGTAAAGTTACTTGTGTGTGTGTGTGCTTATGTTATCCCAGATGTTTCCAAAAACGTTCAAACACCTAGAATCCAACAATCCAGAATTTATTCAGTGCTTTTCCTTCTAGCTGCTGCCAGTTAGTTGTGT
The DNA here is from genome assembly GCF_056507025.1 of Lutjanus erythropterus. Taxonomy (NCBI): domain Eukaryota; kingdom Metazoa; phylum Chordata; class Actinopteri; order Lutjaniformes; family Lutjanidae; genus Lutjanus; species Lutjanus erythropterus. The sequence continues at coordinate 4,546,080 of NC_139339.1, read as the reverse complement.
CACTTTTACAGGTCATCCAGCAAAAATTGATTCCCTTTTCAACTTAGAGCAGATAACGTAGCCTGTCAAAGTACAGAAAAACATGAAAAGATAGGTAGCAAGCTTGCTCAGCAGTTACTGGAGCACAGAGCAAAAAAAAGGCGGGACTAAGGAAGGGTCACTATAAATTTTTCTACTGGTTTACAGTTTTAACCATTAGTGAGGTGGCTGTTACATTTCTTGATCCCAGCTGTATTTTGCTGCTGCTAAACCTGTTGTTTCCTGTGTTGAATGTAAGTATCCCACCTGTCTTGTCCTATGATAACAGCTGTTAGCGTAGAGGCCAGTACCCCCAGAGTTCCCAGCAGGCCCTGCCAGGGGGAGGCCCAGTACAGCGCAGCCAAGATGAGAGCACCACTCAGCGGGTTGTTGGCCAGAATCACCCTGGCCACCCCTCTCAGCCCCCACACCGACAGCTGCAGCACAAACAACTTGTCTGAGAACACAGAAAGAAAAACAATTTACACATTTTCCTTGGCAGCATTTTCTCCTCAAACCTTTTGGGAAAAATAAATATTTCCAGCCCCCCCCCTCAAAATGTAGTAAAAGTGGAACTAAAGACGCAAACACAACACAAAACTTGTTTCTCAGTTGGGTTCCTTGACGTGAACGTGGGGTTTTATAAGACAAGTTTAATGATGTTGTGTTTTATGTTTGAGGAAGAGTGCAGCAGCATTCATCGTGGGAGTTGTGTGATGATTACATCTACATATTTTAATGTCGGCGTAAGCATTTCACCCCCATTTATTCATGATTGAGACAGCTTAACTCAAGTGTTTGAGATTTTTATCTCGTTGAAAAGTTTTGTATTTAATCACATTATAAAAAGACTTGATGAATTATGTATTTTCAAAGCAGTTTGATAAAAGTCCAACAATTTCATACATTTTATATTTGGGTTTAAGATTAGGGCGCAGCAGTGAGAGTTTTCCTACCCTGCATGTACTTATCCAGGTGCTTCATGTCCCCGTTACACAGCAGCAGACCGTTTAACGCACGCCGACTGAGGCTGGCACGGCTCCTGCTGGCCTCCACCTCCGCTTTGGTATCAATCCACATCCCTGTAGCTGCTGGACCACACCACTGCAGATCTGATGAATATGTTGCAGAAGTGCTGGAAAACCCCAGAGTTCCACTGTTCCACTTTGTTGCGTCTTTTTGTTCTTCTCACTCGTCTGCTTGTTCCCCTGATGCTTCTTTCTCCTTCTCTGTCATCCCTTCTTCCTTTTCCCTCCTCCTCCTCCTCCTCCTCCTCCCTCTCTCTTCTCCGGTGAGGTTTAAGGGGATGACTTATAAACTGGTGGACTGGGTAACGTATTCACCCAGCTCTCGGCCGGCCGCGCCAGAGAAGAACAAAGTCCAACACCATCGGGACTGGACAAGGAGAGGAGGATTGGTCCATCCCCTTGCTCAACTCACCTCACCTTGTCCCTCTGTCCCAGCCTCGCCGACATCTCTTCACCTACTGTTTGTCCATTTAAGCTACTCATCCACTTTTTATTGCAGTGTGCACATCAATGTTTGTCTTTCCTTCATTTGTAAAACCATTAGTGGGTGTTTTGTTATCTAAAGTTTATCCAAAAGGTGTAATGTGTAACCAGGCTATCTCTGCTGCTTTGTCTCCTTAACAGATTTAGGAGCAGCGGTGAACTCAGGCTGTCTGAGGGACAGGGGTGGGGGGGCTGAGGGCTCCAGCTATATGTGGTGGGGCACCAGTGCACTTAAAATGGTGCACTGAAAGGGCTCTAGGCCACTCTAGAGGGCACTTCTTCATGTTTTATCTTTAGTAAGGACAACATTTGGCCATTCTAGAGGGCACTTTGTCATGTTTTGTCTACTTGAAGGACACTCTGGAGGAGACTTTCAAGGACATTGGGCCACTCTAGGGGGCCCTTTTTCATGTTTTGCTCTCTCGAAGGCCCCCCTGTGGGCACTTTATCATGTTTTGTCCTGTGGAAGAGTACCCAAGCGGGCACTTTATTGAGTTTCTTGGACACTAAGCCATCCAAAGGGCACTTTTTCATGTTTTGTCCACTGGGTGTGCATCCTAGAGGGAACTTGATCTTGATATCTTGGAAATTGGGCCACTCTAGAGGGCACTTTATCAAGTTTTGTCTCTTGGAGGGGAACTCTAGAACGCAGTTTATCATGCTGTATTGGAAATCACATTTGCGCATATCAACTGAAATCACATTTTCAGGGTTTGTGCACTTTTTCCAAAGTCATTTTCAAGCACTTTTCAAGCATTTCAAGCTTTTCCAGCACCTTAAAGCCGTGCCATTTTTATACACAAAATGAGCACAGAGCAGGTTGAACAGGCAGGAAGTGAGACACAGAGCAGGCAGGGAGAATCTGATTAATTTTCAAAATAAAAGACCCCGTGCAGACTCATGATCATAAAGACAGAAGAAAGTCTTGCAGCCGTGCAGAAGACGGATCAGAACCGTGGTGCAGACGTACTGCGCTTGGTGGAATCAATCGGTAAGTGGGGGAATCAAGGAAAAAAAGACTGGGAACCACTGCATGTTTCATGCTTTGTCTACTGGAAGGGGACTCTAGAATACCCTTCATCAAGTTGTCTTGGACAGGGGGTCATTCTAGAAGTAATTTCTCATGTATTATCTACCACGGGGGAATCCAAGAGGACACATCTTCAGCATCTTTCAAACATGGGGGCGCCGACTGGGGCGGGTTCTGCCCTGTCCCCCGCCTCAAGTCCACCAGTGTTCAAGAGAGTAACATTTTGTTGACATCAGGTTCTTCTAGAACTTCTGAGAGGCCCTTATTTTACTTCTGACTTTCTGTTGACACCGATTTTAACAAGCTCCTCACACTGCGTCTGCCTTCTGACTTCTGCCTCTATTTTGTTTCCTCTTTAAGAACAGGTGAGAGCACTCGGAGTGCAGAAACGGTGTTTACGTGGGCGCGTACACACCGCAGCTCTACCTCTCGCTGTCACCTTTTGCCAGCTTTGGGGTGACACCCAACTCAGCGAATGACCCAAATGGAAGAAAAACGCTTTGATTTCGCTTCCACTTGAGAAATGCAAAAAAAGTGACTTCCGAGAGGTGTGTGCGGTGTGTGTGTACATGTATGGCATCCATTAGCGCTCTCAAAGTGCAGCGAGTGAAGGCAATAACAGCGTGTCAGATACCATCGCGGGGAGAATCTTTTCAGTGTGTCTCAGCCGGTGCAGCAGGGATTCAAAGGCCTTGTTTTTGCAGGTGGAAATTGCCGCGCCATTCAAGAACCCCTGACAGCTCATCCCTCTCTCTCCTGCTTCCTCCCTCGCTCTATCCATTTTTTATTTGCTTCAGTAAATACATCCGCCTCCCTCTGTCTGTATCTGCTCCTCGGCTCATTCCATCAATCACAGGCTGTGAGGCGAAGGAAAAGAGCTGCAGACGGACCCTCACGCCAGAGAGGGCTGTAATAAGACGGAGAGATGCAGGTTAACGTTCGGAGATCAGACTTTGACCTGCGTATCGGTTTTGTTAAGGTGAAGCACACAGACACAGACACACACTGCAACCCACCATACTGAGAGCCACAGTCATTTTAAGTACTGTGTGTCTGTTTGATTCCAGACTCATTCAACACAGGTTAAAGGTCAATGACTGCACAAATACAACATACGGTGAAGCACGCAGTAGATCATGTGTCACCAGCAGGGGTGGAAGTAACTAATTACAAATACTCAAATTCCTGTAATTAAGTAGTTTTAGAGTACTTGTGCTTTGTAAGTAGATTTTTTCAAGTCTGTACTTTTACTTGTAATTAAGTACTCATTACTCTATTTAATCTACTTAGTTACTTTTAAAATAATAGTTGAGTACCGAGTACAGTTTCAATTAATACCCAAACCTTTCATCTGTTTTCTTGTGGCCAATAAGGTGATCCGATCGCAAACGGACCAATGAAAACCATGAGTTACAAATGAAAAACAAGAGTCCTGGTTGGAGCCGCTGTAAATCACTTCTTTGACATAAAGTATCAGGGGAAAACGTCAGCATCTTCACAGAACGTTTCAATAAACTTTTGTGGGTTTGAACGGTATTTGCCCGAACACGAGACTTAGTTTGGATTTTACTGAGGAAAAGTAAGTGAGTGGATGAACACAGACGAGGGCAAAGTGCAAACCAAACCAATCAGCACCCACACTGTGAGCAGGACCTCGTACCTGCAAAGCAGCACTGAGCTACATTCACAGTAAAGTCACGGCTCCCAGTTAAATCCACTTTATATGAACTAAATCAGTGCATTTCTGCAGTTTCTGCACTGCGTGTTGGTTCCAAATATGCAATCTACCAAAAAGCATTAGTGTCACGTCAAGACTGAGAACAACTCAGAAGCACCAGCAACCGTTCAGAACCTGAAAAGTATTATTTTATTAACCTCGGGCTGATTCTAAATAAAAACAAGATAACAATCGAAACTACTGCGAGCATTTGGATTAGCTCACAGAAACTCCCCAAAGCCACTAAAGTATCTAATTACTGAAGTGGCTGAAAGAATCCAATCTCCAAAACAAATGAAGCATGAAGCCCTGATAACATCACAAATGAGGTGCTGAAATTACAGCCCATCTGGACTTCAAGATGCAATTTTCACACTGTTCATCATGGTACTTAGCTGCAGAGTTTTCCCAGAAGTCAACAGCAAAGGGCTACTCATCTCAAAGCATTTCCCTGCTGTGTAAACACAAGATTACTGAAACGCCACAGAAGACGGGAGGAGTGCGAGAGTGATGACACTGGAATCACGTCGTTCTTCTTCTACCTCTCTGTCTCTCTCCCCCCCTGTTACGAAGCTCATGCTGGAGGCAGGAAAAATGCGTGACCCGCTCATACGGACACACACAGGCTTTATTTTATTTTTGCCACTTTAGGTGCACATGATACCTGATAATTTAATCAGTTTCCCACTGCACTGTGGAGGCAAGGTGAGCTGCCAAACAGCATCCTGTCTTGGCTGTAAAACTCTGAAATATCAAAGTCTGAACCACCATTGGAGCCGACACACCCTTCCTGTCTGGAACGCTGGTGTGTTACTGGAAGTTAGCAGGTATCAAACACAAAATATGACAAGAAAAAATTAAAGCTTGTAACTTTTTACAGTTTCATAATGACTATGAGGTGCTGCCATTTTTGCTGCTGACTTCAATTGGAGCAGAGCACAGTACTGATCAGGGTTGGAATTGTGCTTTCGAGGTCCCGCCCACCACACCCGGATGACTTGAGACTCCAAACACTTCATGCTGGCTGCCCCAACGTTTTCCTATGTAGTCGCCAGACTAAGCGGTACTGCTACCCTTGGCATGGCGCATCGCTTGGATCTGCCGCTGACCGCTGCGCTTGAACTTTGGCCTCGTTTGCCGCTGACCTTTCAAAGCGCAACCAGTGAGATAACAGCTGTATGTGACGACGCAGGCAGAAGAGACCACAGATGTTTAGAAGCGACACAAGTGGATGAGAAAAAGGAGGACCTGATGGTTGAGTCTTGAAGGTCTCGTGAGAGTGATAATTTTAGCATTGGTGTCACGTCATAATGAAGGAACAACATGCACAAATCTCCCGAGAGTTTTGTAAATCATGGGTTCCCTTCCAGACACGACTGAAGAAAAGTGTTTTTGGGAGATGACACACACCACAAGTAGTTGCAACCCATCAGTCTATTACTCCTCCACCTGATACACAATGCAGAGTCATGCAGTTGACTAACTAGCCGGTGAAAGTGGTTCAGTTTCATTATGTTACACAAGCATTGCTCTAAATACTACATATGATTCATTTATTTAAATGCATGCTCTCTTAATTACTTTTTCTCCTAAAATGGTGATACTGTAAAAAAAGGGCTGCAGTTCCTGCACTGTTTATGTAATACAGATGTAAACAATGTTAAATTAAAGCAGATCGTCAGCATTTTAACCTCGTACTCTTTGTTTCATTTCAAACCCAGCGTGCTGCAGTGCAAAGCCGACACAACAACAAAATGGCTCATTATCCTAATACCGTCTGACTGCTCTGCAGATTAGTCTCCCTCCACCACCTTGACGATTCAACTTCTTGCCGGAGATGCTGACTCTGAACTATGCAAATGTTCTCACACAGGGATGAAAACGGTCTCCGTCAAGCTGATCAGTGGGGCCGGAGTCTTGTTCAGCCTTTTATTTGATTTGTTTGTCCTGGCCCGCGGGGATCTGACCATGACCTGCTCCTCGTTTAACACGGTTTATTTGATTTTATTTTGTTTGTCCTCAACACAAAGACATCCAGAATAGTTCAAAAACCCTGACTAAAATTCTTCAGTTGACCTTTCTGAAGTTCCCTCTTTTGTCTCTGTGCTCCAGTAACAGCTGAACACGCTTTCTACCTGGAGAAACTTTAGTCAGTTTTCTCCTTTCTTGTACTTAGATATGCTTTGTTCAAGGGTTGTCTTTGTTGAAAAGAAAACCAAATTTTGAAGATGGTTTGTACGCCAGTGTTAGCAAAATGAAAGATAACTATCCAGCTGATGATTCATACATTAGCAATTGTTGAAACACAGGGGCTTTGATTCCTTAGAGAAGTAAACAAAAGCAGATTCTCATTTATAGCTGACGACCGTGAATTTTGTTTGTTAAAATAATGACTCACAAGCTACTAGGTTAGCATTAGTTAGCCGGACACGCTAATGTTTGCATCTTATGTTAGAGCCGATGAGTTTAATCCATTCTTCGCACATGTGCTGCTGAGAAACGACAAAAAAGACGCCACCGTCCAGACTCATGAAACACAGAGTACCGCTCTTCTCAGCCACCTTTCGTATTTCTTTCAAAGGAAAAAAAAATCATCCAACCAACTGTTAACGATGTAACCTGCATTTGTCTGCTTGTATTTTTCCAACATTAGTCGGCCTGTCCAATCCTCATTTTTGTGAAGACATTTTACCATCCTAACGTTCTCAGGGCACGCTCACACAGACAGCAGCGTCTTAATTACCGAAGCACAAGTATCATTGCAATCGGCTCTTTTTCTTCACAGTCTATTAAGGAACGCATCAGAGAGTAAACTGACAGACGGAGGGGAGAAGGAGATGAATGACTGATGCAGGGATCCGTCATGCCGCTCCAGTGAAGAGCCCTCTGGGTGACGAGTGGAGCTCCTTCATGGTCGTCACACCATTCCTGTAAAACTGTTCTCAGTTCAGTCCTCGTTTCCACCTGTTCTTCTTGATCTTCTCTCACATCTTCTTTCTCTCTAATGTATGTACGTAAAGTCATATCTATTACACCTTTTGTCCCCTTCTTTTCACATATGCATTTTCGAGCTTCATTTTCCTAACCTCACCTCGAGGAGCAAACCTGCAATGCAGTCACTGCATAACTGCTCTGAAATCTGGAGTAAAACCCTGAGGGACAAAATTCATAATCAGTGCTTGATGATCATTTCACTGCTGCATGTTTGGATCGTGAATAAATGGACTGAAATGGGGCTATTTAAACACTTGGTATTCTCCTGGGAGCGGTGCCTTATAGGTCCAGCGTCAAACAGAGGGTGCTTTTCACTTTCACTTCCTCGCATCACGACTTAGAGGTTGTGAGATCCCTGAGTACATGACACTGCAAAGCAAACATGTCCTGCGGGTATTTTCCCTGATTAGTCCATTAAAAAGTGTGTGACAGCGATCCCACAGTAACAAGCCTCAAATCATCACTGTACCAGACGCCTCCTTTTCATTTTGTCTCTACCTGCTTGTGTCACTATTTACAACAGTCTAATGATACTAATAATACTTATAATTAGTTATTTCTTAGAGAGCTGCTTGTGACACCAAAGAAACTCATGAGGAGGATTAAAGTGCTGCACATATTTCTGTCAGTTAGTGGAATTTTATTTCCTTGTGTGGGTCCTGATGATGCAGGATGACGATTGCCAGAACCGTCCGGTCAACAGCACGCCACTTGATAAAAGATACGCCAGTATTTCCTCGCTCTGAGCTCCTCCAGCTCCTCCTCCTCTCTCCTCGTCTCCTCCTGGTTATCTCGCACTGGGTCGGCGATCATCAATTTTTGGGTAAGCTAGTAAATCCATAACCTAAAAAGTTGTTTATTAACCTCAACCTTGCCTTAAGCCCAAGATTAAACATTCAGGAGACCTCATGTCTGATTCTAAGTTCAAACAGATGATTTTTAAGTTGTTGTTTTTTTTTTTGTGATCATGGATTTATGTACACACACTTTTTTCAAAAATTAAAATGTCTGAAAATACACATTATAAAGTCTGTGTTGTGCCTTCTAGTGGTAAGACAGGTAAGAAGCAAAAACAGGACATACGGACAGGAATGGTGAAGATGGTGGCCGGCTGGAGACTGGGACTGAGGTGAGGGGGATGAATCCAGGTGGAGGCTTGGCAGAGAGGATTGTGGGGATGAGAGCTGGCTGTGGGGTTTGGCAAGACAGACAGGCGATCCTAGAGATGGAAGTAAATCTCACAATCAACAGGCAAACAAACAAACTTACAAAGACTGAAAGGCAAACAGAAATTAGCTTCAAGCACGAGTGGTACCGTGATCTGGTGTGGACTGGCTGCCGGTGCAGAGTTCTTGCAGAGAGATGTGATTGTTTGATGGCAGGCAGGTGTGCTGATTACCGATGATGGACTGGTGTGCAGTGAGAGCAGAGCCGGGAGCCGGAGTGAGGTGGGGAGCTCGCCCACACACGTAAACAGGGTGCCAGACAGAGCGAGGCAGACAGGAGCTCTGGGAGATACAGTGAGAAACGGGAAAACAGCAGAGAAAACACCGAGGCACGACAGGCGGCTGTGACGCTCAAGAGGAGCACTTCCTCTTGAAGATCTTTGTTTGACTACAACTCCAAGCTTTTGATTGCAGTATTTCTTGTTTCACTTATTCTCTGTTGTTGTGAAGTTTATGCAGAACTGTAATTTATGAAGTCTGTTATGTAACATAAACCTGCTGAGGGACTACAGATAGAAATTGGCCTCTGGCTGTGATCTTGCATATTTACATGTAAACGGTCATTAATATGCATCATCCTCATTTTAAATAAATAAATAAACAAGGCAGAGTGAGCTGTCTGGAGCACACTTTGCTTCATCTAGGTTGCAAAATGTAGATAAATATTTTTATTTAGTGCCTTCTTGCTGGGCATCATCCTGATGCTTTTGTGCATGCTGTCGAAAAAAATAGACTTGAATTGTAGATAAACGCTTCAGGTCGTGTTTAAGCTTGTGACATGCAGCTGAGACCTGAGCTGCATGGAGCTGCTGCAGACAGTGGCATTGAAATAAGAGGATTTCTGCTGCATGAGATGTCAAAGACTTTTCAAAAAATACTTTTGATTGCAGTATGGAATACATATTTTTTTTACATCATATTTCTCTTTTACATTTTCCTCTCTGTTTTACTGGGAGTAACCCGATTTCTCCTTGGGAACAGTAACGTCTCTCTGATTCTGATGTAAAACATCAAAGACAGAACATATGAAGCTCTGGCATCATTTGAAGTTCACTCTTTTGGAAAAACAAATTATTACCCAGCAGACACAATGACCTGGAGATTATTGCGATACTCACACAACATTCAAGCGGCTTTCTTTTTATCAGTCACACATAACTTCATTTTAAGATGTTTTGTTTGTTACTGATTTTTCAGAGTCGTTGAATCTGCCTGCGTGCATGTGTGTGTGTCAGTGTGTGATCTCTTGTGTTGCGTAGTCACTGTGTGTGTGTGTGTGTGTGTGTGTGTGTGTTGCAGTAGAAATACAAAGACTCTGTAGTGGTGGACGGTGACTGATTCCACAGCCACAGTAAATAAATCTAGCGTGGTTGGACAGTCTTACTCTGTGTTTCTCCTTCCATGTGTGCTCCCTCGTTCGGTTGTGCAGAAATGACGACAAAGCTAATTCAATCAAATTAATATGCGACATGAGAGGAAACAGACAACATGGAGGCGGTGAGTGACTGTGTGTGTGTGTGTGTGTGTGTGTGTGTGTGTGTGTGACTCACCACCTGAGACTGCTGAGCTCCTCACCAGGCTCTGATGCACCAGCTGTGTGCCGTGTATATATGACTGTATGGTGAGTTTATAGGCATGAACCTGTTTAACCGCAGTGGCATCACACTCAAAAGCAGGAGAGTGTGTTCAGACTGATTATTTCTATGGTTACATGATTGTAAAATTGTATTATATCATTAAAAATTAGTCATTTAAATTAGTTTCATTTTAAAACTCAGTTTCGCAACTTTTTTTGTTTACATGCATTTAATCCTAAGTGTATCTGAGACCTGATAACTTTCATAAAGTGCCGTATGTTTCACCATGTATTGACTGATATAAACATAATCCTTAATCTGTCCACTTTATCAACCTTAAACTTTGGTATTCAACATCCTGGGAATGGATCTTTCTTTCTTGGACACATCCTTCTTGTTCTACTTTTAAGCCTCAATTTTTTTTTTTTAATTTTGAATTTCTAGGTGTCCGTTATGCTTTAAACATTGAGTGAGTCAGTACCCACAGATAAGATTTTAGCCTGATTTAATTAGTGTTATGGGAAAAGGTGTCCACACAGGTTTTATGGGGTTTATGTGGTTAGGCTATTTAACAGCTTATTTGCAAAAACAGATGTACAATATTTATTATTTTTCATACATCATGTCTTCTTTGGAGCACTCAGTCGAACAGGTGTTAGGCTGAGATATCTCAGTCCTTGTTCATTTTCATAAATTATGGTTCTCTGCTGGAAAACAGTGGGTTGCTCCCTCCAGGTTGGGAGTGAATTGCCGCCCCAAGCAAAGGAGTTTATGTGTGTCAGTGTTCACGAGGGACGGTAAAATGGAGCGTGAGACTGACAGGCGGATCGGTGCGGCTCCAGCAGTAATTCGGGTACCAGATCACTGTGGTGGAGCTACGATCCAACCCTCGCCTATGGAGCTTAGAGTAGAGCTGCTGCTTGCTGGTGCCGACAGGAGGCAGCTGAGGTGGTTCAGGCACCTTGTTAGGATGCTTCCCGGGCGCCTTACTTTCCAGGCACGTCCAACCGGGAGGAGACCAAGAGGTAGACCCAGAATTTACTGGATGGATTATATGTTTCCCACCTGCCCCGGGAGATGAAAAGTGTTACTTGGAAGAGGCACATCCTGCTTAGCCTACTTCTAAAATGGATGGATGGATTTACAGATTTTTTCTTACTATTCAGTCAGGAAAATATCAATCAAACTGTATTTATTTACTTTTGCAAATTAACTAGGTGCAGGTTTTTCCTCATAATAAATAAAACAAAAATGGGTGGATTTTATTGCCCTCAGATTGAGACAGGCTTGCAGTGTATCCTTGTTTGCAGTGTTTATGTTATGCTAAGCTAATGGGCTGCTGGCTGTAATTTAGTGTATAGACATCAGCTTACTGTCAGCAAGAACAAAAACAGTATTTCCTCAACAGAAACACCCAGTCATCATCATTTTATCAAGTTTCCAAACAAAACTTGCAGAACTTTTCATTGGACCTTCATTGCTTGCTCTGTTTCTGTGTGAAGAGAAAAATCAATCCCTAGTTGTGTTTTTTTACCAACCTGTAGCCACTTTAACTGTGTTTATATAGTGAGTGAACTGCCTTAAGGGTTAGAAAAAGAACTGATCAGAAAAGTAACCGTATAAAAAAAACAAACCTGACCCGAGAGAAATAATCAACTACTCTGTTTGACTTTATCTAGTGCGGAAATGGAGTTTCTGCAGGGAAGTTAACATCAATTTAAGGCTCCAATTCACCTCTCAAGATTAAAATCAGAGCAGCCAAATTGAACCAGACTTCTTCAGTCAGTTTCTCAAAGGATTTCCTCTAAAGTGCCCTTGAGCCAAAGCTCAGTTCCAACTGTAGTGGATTATATGTTCCTGCAGTCCTGAAGCAGTAAATGTAAACTTTAAGTAAAGTAAAATGAATGTAAACTGAATTGTTCTGATCCAGTTAAGAGGACTTAAATACCCATGAAGTCAAAAATGATCTTTCAGTGTTTTTTCCCCACATATGTGTTGCACTGTACATGACCTACATGCCACCATCTGGCCCATCAATGACAAAAAGTAGCTTTGCATTTTTCATTCTCAAATATTTTTATTGGTATTTCTGAGTTTGTCTTTGCCTGGAAAATGATTAAAAACTGTTGATGTCTCATCCTGTACTTAGGGGCGTACACTAAATTTGCATCCAATGAAATGCTTTCTTGCTTGTGACACAGCGGAAGACGGAAGGAGAATACATCCAGTTTTTCTTGGTGCCGGGCATCACTGTACCAAAGTACAGCTTTGTAACTTTCTTCACTGATTTGGGTGAAACTGCATCATATTCGATGGAGAAAATATTTTCTTGTTTGTCCTCTGATGTCCTCTCTGTGAGTTTCCTGATGGACAAATAGCTTTAGCTTTGGGTACTTGTTGCTAAACTACTTACCTGTAACTCGCTACTGTAGTCTGTTCACTTTTGTCAGACTGGCCTGGTTGTCCTGGTCTGGCTGTGTTCACTGGGAGCGGTCCAGGAAGAGTCAACCAGTAGGAACGCTCTCCTTCCTGCATCCATGGACCACTTTAGCTGCTTAACACTAGCCGTTTCATGAGAACTTTAAAGAAAGGTATCAAGTATCCTGATGGTTCCCGCTTCGCTCCTTCACTTGGGAATTCCAGAGTGGATTCAGTTTCCACGTCTCTTAATGTGCCCTTGAACACGACACCAATCAAAGTTACTCTGACCTCTCTGTGGAACCGATGGATGTTCGATGTGGTGGAGCTTTGACCACAAGTACTTCAAGATGTTGGTGCAGCTCTCTGCTCAACAGAGCAACGTCAAACCTTTATTCTTAAGTTTTCCCTTATTTTGATTCACTTCAGGTTGCATTTTTTGGTTTCAGAGTCAGATTCAAGTTGTGAATTTCACTCTGAAAGAAGCATAAACAGACTGAGACTTTGATTCAAGTGTTTATCCTTCACGTAACTCAATAAAAGAGTGCTGTGTGTTAAAAATGTATACTGCTCAATATGAACTCTTTATGATTTATTAGAAATATCTACACATTTTCTGTGGCCTTTCAAGACTCCAAACCTTGATATGAAGTCCTTGGTCTTGAAATATTTTTTTTTCATTGAGTTGATGTCAGCTGTTTGATCTCTGGCTGTGAAAACAGCAGTTTTCGGTGAAAGCTTGACAGGGAGTTCGGGATGCTTTTCCCCAAAAGGCTGCGTGTTAGATCAGCATTTTATCTTCCTTCCTCTGAGCCACTGCTGAAAAATAAAGCTGAATGGAAATAAATAAATATGCTGAAACCGGGCTGGAGAGAAAACTAACAGCTCTAGTTCGGGCTTTTACTTTGTGTTTTCATATATTTTCAACTTGTTTATTCCTTTCACAAGCAATTTGAATCCTAGGATTGCCTCAAAAAAAAATCTCTTCATTTTAAAACACATTCGGGAAGTAAACAAGAGAAGGTAACTGGAGGAGCTGGAAGAGTTTTATTACTCAAGTTTATTGCCAGAGGAAAAATGGGATGATGAAAAACTCTACAGTGGAAATTCAGGTGATGCTGTCATACATACAATTTATAATTAATATTAAAATACCCTCTGCTCCTGGTGAGTGGGCAGACTGCTCAACTAGACTCTGTTAAAAAGCAGGTGTTTTATGGTCGGGCCATTTGTTTTCACAGTAAAAACTTCACTTACACAATCACTAACCCGTTGATTCTGCTGGCTGCATGTCCGTCCAGCAGCGTTTCAGAAGCGTCTCAGCAGCGGAGTTTTACATTTTTGGGTTATTTGTAGTAAGTTAATTTACTGCTTTTGTTTTTCTTATTAAGCTGTGCAGTTTACTCTGTACATGATATACTTCAGTATAATAATTTCACAACATTATTATGGACTTGCAGAATTATGTTTACTCTTATAAATGGTGTTTTGTTGACTCTGCTGTGAAACCCAAAGAGTGAAGTTGGGTGTACTGTGATGTCAGGACGCTTTGGTTCAGATTAAGTACACAAGGAGAAGTTGTAGCAGTTTACTACGAAGAAAAGAGGGTTACAGACTGGTGGCAGCGGTGTTTTTTCTTCGTCTTTGGATTAATTAGTCGAGGCATTCAACTAGTTTGCGCCCGCCAGGACTTAAATGGAATTTCACGGACAGTTTCCTAAGTCACTGTGGTCTCAGTGGAAGACATTGAGGACAGCGAGTCTCTCGCTGATAATGACGGCACGACCAAGAAAAGAGGCAAATAGGCAAACGCCTTGAACTTACTCTTCCCAAGATTTACCGATAAGGTGTGTTTTGAATTGGGTTGTTTTTAAAAAGTAGGTCTGAAGAAAACAAAGTTTGGGAAACACCGTTCTAGAGCACATATATAACAAAAAGTCTCACTACAATACAAGCCAGTTCCTCCCATCCGTTACCCAGAAATCAATGTTTAGTAGTTACTTTATGTAGCAATGAATAACACTTGACTGATATCAGATTACACGTTTGATTAAGCCCAGCTTGTGATACAGTATCTGCCCACACATCTTCATTCAGCTGCAAATATCTCAATTACACAAGCAACATGCTCTCAGAAGTCATTAAATTCTCCTGTGACCTGGTTTCGCGCCGTGTACTGTTCACGCCGATCTAAAAATATGATTTTCTCTCTTAGCTGATGACAATTCCTTCAGACAACCATGAAGATGAAAACGTTTTTTATCTGACAGCGGCTCAACCTTTTGCATCCTCAGAGAGCGACGTGATTGAGACGAGTGACACTGTTGTGTCAAGGCGGTCGATGGCCTTCCTCCTTCCCTCCAGCGGCTCAGCAATTAACCAGCAGCAGCAGATGAAGACAAAAGATCATTACGGAGGCTAAGCCCTAACGATCAGCTCTGTGCGTGTGTGTGTGTGTGTGTGTGTGTGTGTGTGTGTGTTTGTTTGCCGTCTGTGTTTGTGTATCTCTTCCTATGTCAGTAAATGCGTAGGTTGTGCTGCCATCGACACAGGAAATCATTAGACCCTGCTGCGCTTCTTAAACTCCAGATCCTATACGCTCCATACCTGCTCTCCCTCTTAATGCAAACTGGGAAATTCAATCAAAGTGTGGCAAATTAAAGGGACAGTTCCCCCTAAAATAAAGGCACTCGGCTTGTGGTGTGCCAAAAAAATACATTTGAAAAATTCAAAACCAGTGTCTCTTTCCACAGTTACTCAGTATAATCCACAGACCTTGTTGTGAGCAGTTTTTATGTAGGAACTACTTTCTGAACTCTGGTTTTGAGTGTTTCAAATATATATTTTTGGTACTTTGAGTGTAATTTAATCCCATTATATTGGAGAGAAGGCAAACATCTCTATAGACAATATCTCCAAGACTCTGCAACTCAAACTAGATGCATAAATCACACTACAGGCCAGGGGGAGAATATGTAGTGTTGATCTTGTGTTGAACTTTCCCTTTAAGCGTAATATTTAATGACTCAATTTAAGACTGGAGTAGAAAAGCAAGGTTGAGTTATTTCGCCTGGTAACCCGAGAATCCATTCCATTGCATTTTAATGTAGTAGGAAATTGCTTATTTCTGTCTTTTCAACACCTCTGGGATGCAGCTTCGGCACAATCTGTCAGCCTCTCTGCCTCTTCCTCTGTCCATCCGTTCAGATGATGTCTTTACTGTCAATGTCGTTTCTGTTCCTGACAAACCAGCGCTGACCCGCACCGGGAAGCCCACAGCAGCTTCTCGTCTCTGGGGGTCACAGGCCCGGACTTACCCCCTCAAATCCAGTTGGCCTCTGTTAAATCAGGAGCACAAGAAGTGGAGGAGGATGGATTAGTGGTGTCAGCGTGAGAGTTACAAGAACCACAAAAAAAAAAAAAAAAAACCTTTCAATTTGTTGCCTCGGTTTACGTCCGTGCAGACTGAGGACTTCTATCTAAATGGGCTGATTAACCTCAGGGCGCCCATTTCGTGCCTCAGCTGCTGGAGATGAAAGTTTGAAAGTGCAAGAAACAGCTCACTTCGAATTTTATGCAAATGAAGTTGTGTCACAAACAGCCTCTTCACCGATTGCAGTAGCACGTCTCAGCTGCTAATCTACTGAGCCCGGCACCCTTGAACTCAAGAGAGCCGCTTATAACTGAAGAGGTCTCTGACCTGATCTCAGCTCCACATTGTCACCCGATGGTCACCAGTCGTGACAGCTGGGCTGGTATTGTTTTCGCCTTGCAAGTCTGTGTGTATCATTATGGCAAAATGTGGTCCTGGAGACGCCATAGTGTCACAACAGTGCAAGACACAGTCATGAAACTCCAGAGGTGTGTAGTTGAGCTTAAATGAAAGCCAAGTTTGAAGATGGGTATGGACCAACGCATGGATAATGAGTGCTCATAATTTAGTAATAACTACTGAGAGCTCATGGGTCAGATCGTGGCATTGTCTCGCTGAAAATAAGCAGGGACATCTCTGAAAAAGACAGTCTGGATGCCTCACTGCAGGTACAGACTGTGGCGGTACGTTGCTGGTTGTGTCTGGAAGGGGACTCATATTTTCGGTCAAAGTGTTGAAATGTGCTGCGGGCATCAGATTGAAATTGAGTGAATATCAGTTTGAACAATTAATTTCTAATTGTCTTTGTGCTGTATTCAATTGAAGTTGAAAATGATTTGCAAATAATTGCATTCTGTGTTTGTTTACAAAATGCCTTTTTTGGAATCAGAGTCAGGGTTTAGAACAGAATTTGAAAGAGGTTTGGGATCGAGGTGCTGCAGCTTTGGCCAGTATGAGAAAAATAATGTGTTTTTTGAACAGTGTGTAGTGGAAAAACAAATGAAACTTAAACTTAATGTGGGCACTTCAACACGTCTGGAGAAATGTGTGACCGTGGACTGGGAAGCAAAATGAAAAGCCAGATTTGTTTCTCAGATTGAACAGCCAGTCTTGCAGACCTTCATCATCTTCATCGGCTCGTATTTCCACAGCTGCCTGCAGCAGAGACCGGGCTGAAGGTGCGGCTAATGGTCTGCGGAGAGGAAGGCAGAGGAGGAAGATCAAAAGCGCAAACCGAATCCGAACATGGAGGATTGTGCGAGCGCGTGAGATTGGTGCGAATTTCACGTGTCGTTAACAGACGTCTCGCAGCCCGAGGCGACAGATGAAGGGAGCGAAAAACTTCCTTTTGATCTCCCCCATTCCACCTCCCTCCCTCCCTCCCTTTCTGTTTCAGTGTTTCTCCACTTTTATTTATGGCTCCCGTTCAAACCGCTCTCCCCCCTTCTGCGCAGACGTCCCAGAACATCCTGTCTTCTTGCTCTTCGCGTCATCTTTCAGATGCAGCTCTTGTTACCAGCAATCCACCCTCCTCACCACATCTCCTGTGGTCAGCAGGGGCCTGCCATGGAGAGACATCACTCACACACACACACACACACACACACTCACACACACACACACACACACACACACACACACACACACACACACACACACACACCCTTGATCTCTGACCCTGCTCTCCTTCCCACCACCGTCAGCTCCTGCCATGTTGCAAAACCACAGAGTTTGTATTGATTGCCACTCACTTCTCATCCGTCTTTCCCCTGTCAGTCTTTTCAGAAACATACAATACAGCGTGAGATTCCTTTATTTTCATCCAGGGGAAAAAAAACAAAACAAGAATATAAAGAAGTACTGGCAACACTGACGTTAGACGCACATGATTCACCTACTGAGACGTTGCACTGCATGACAATACATGGACGTGAACACACACACACACACAATCCCTGTCGTCAAAAATGACCTTAAAAAGGAAACAGAATACGTAACCACTTACGGCAATCGTGCAGCGTCTCACACACACACACACGCACACTGCTCATATGAAATTCCAACCATGTTTAAGTCTAAGCTCAGTGTAATCAGCAGCTTAACCTTTTGCTGACTCCCTATCACTCTTTCTCAGTGTGTGTGTGTGTGTGTGTGTGTGTGTGTGTGTGTGTGTGGGTGTGTTCAGCTGTGAATAATTGCATGTTCTCAATCTGCAATCTTCCATGGAAAAAAAAAAGAAAAAGAAATAATCTGCTGTGAGTCTGTTTGATAATATATCACAGTTTAAGCAGAAATACTTTCCCCGCTGACTGTGACGCAGATCAAAGAGTCATAAAAGTTCACTGAACAGTTAATTAATGCTTCTTCCATCAGTGTCAGCAGTGATATGACATCACAGGAAAAACTTTATTGATTTTGATCATTGAAGCTTCTTACTGTAAAGCACTGTATCAGATTTACAGGGCAGAATAAGTGTGTTTTTATTAGTTTATAATCACCTGAAAATAAAAATCATTGCATTTTTTGTTACCTTGGAATGAGACATTTATCAGAATTGCATCCTCATCCAGACGCCGTTTACTGCTATCGGACACTTTAGCCTCAAAACCAGTTGCTGCTTGTTTACAGTGAGGAAACACGGGCGTCTGAAAAGAAAAGACCTTTTTCGTGACTTTCATGGTCACCGTAGGTTCAGGATGAGACGAGATGGTCGCAATCTGCAAGCTCACCACTCGATGCCACTAAATCTTTCACGCTAGTCCTTTAATGGTCACTTTTATTTACATTACAGATCATATAATTTCACTGACACTGAATCAGAGACACTCATTTGCATGTATTACTTTTACAGTATTTCATTTTTAAAAATAAGTATTGTTGAGTGAGAACATGTTGTCTATAAACATCTGAGGTGACTGTGAAGTTACAACTGATTTATAGTCAATCCTTTGTAAATGCTTTATAAAACTGTGGAATGCATCTATTAATATTATTTGGGTGTCTATTTGTGATTTGGCACTATGCAAATAAAACTGAACTTAAAATAAAATTGTAAAACTTCAAATTTACATTACATTACATTACATTAGGTGTCATATATTCTGTTCTGAAGAGAAGCCAGACAATTACTCAGAGTAAAAATCAGGCCAAACTCCAAGGAATGCTTCAAGAAATCGAAGCATGTAGTTAGAGAACCTCGCTTTAGTCTGGCTGACGAAATGAACCGAGTCAATAACGCAGCCTGAGGCTAACAATGATTCTGGTGCCTGCAGGAAAACCCTGAGTTTTAGGAAAATTATTACTATTGAGGGATGCTAAAAAAAAGGCAGGTACTGAGAATAATAGAAGGATTGTGAGAGACTGCAGTTTAAATGTTGTAAGACAGTCCTTTAAGTTAGGCTGAGGAAAGACATGATGGATTGTTCTCATGCAGCTTGTCTATAACAAACACAATTTTTCACTCTCAAACGAGTGTTATTAATCTGCAGAAACATACTGCGCCATGAACAAGCTGACGTGTGCGACTGAGTCTGCCGGTTGATGTGACTGTTTCTGCATTTCTCTGACTTTAAAGAGTTTGGGAACCTCTGAGCTGTCTTCCTGGCCTGTGATTGGCCAGGTCACAATATTTCTAAGGCCTGAAAACCGAGCCTTGCCTGACAGAAGACTTAACTGTAAAGTCACTTCCATATTCAGTTTCACTGATTTCCCTGAGGGACGGGGGATTTGATTTTCCCCTGACCAGTTACTAAAGACCAGTGATGTGTTTGCATATCATATCTCCAGGCAGAACTGTACAATAGAAGGTGTTAAATATTCTGGGTCTGTATTGTTCTGTAAAAACAAAGGTTGGACCTTCAGAACTGAATCATGTTTGAAAAGTGAAAACTTATCAGTTTTTCCTTTCAAGCCCATTATCTTATGCTGTCCACTTCCTCTGCCTCCTCGGCCGGCTGACAGAGCGAGACCGCTCGGGCTGGCCGAGGTATCCGCCCCCTCGGTCTCTCCTTCCCACTTCTGTTTCCTTTCTGCTCCGTCAGTCTCCTGCCTCCTGCCCGACATTCCTCCTCCATCTCTCCCTCCATTTGTTATCCTCTCTCTCCATCTCTCCTCGCTCGACGCCACCACCCCCGCCACCCTCCCACCTTGGAGCCACTACAGCGCTCTGTTGCCATGACAGCGAAGGTAATGTCAAGGCGAGAGATCAGCGAACCTGTTTTTAACCTTTTGTTTGTGTGCCTAAATGGCACACACACACACACACACACACACACAGACACACACACACTCCGGTCCCCAGGTGGCTGCATCTTTATAGGCTCCCTCTCGTAAACCCAACAGGATCTTGTTGCCTATCTTGTTTGCCGCCGCTCTCAAGGATAGGCACCTGTGGCTTTCATACCGTTACTATGGCAACTTATATGGATCCTTAACTTGATCTTTCATTGGCTGAAGCAGGTTGGGTCTCTGATGGTTGGAGGGTACAGTTCATTAACAACATATTTTTTTGGCAGGATTCTGTCTGGAACCATAGAAGGAAAGAATCATCATCAGCTTTGTTACCAGCAGGGTTTAATCCCAGGGAAATCTAATCAAGAGCATTTCAAATACATGACGGGAAAAAGGAAAAGTTTTTTCATTTTTATCTTTTTTAAACACAGAACATATTAAAATATCACAATCAATCACAAATGTCTCATTTTCGGTGGCTGGTCTCTTTTGTCTGCAGGCCAGGAGCAAATCTGTCAAGAAAACTCACTGAAAATCTTTTATGAATGATAAAATGATATATGATATGATAAATAATCAGATTCTGATACATGATGAAATATGCGTCCCATGCTTGCCGGTCCTTTTGATCTGCCTGCCTTTGGTCTTCAACTCCCCACATGATGAAATTTCAAACTCTATCCCATCTGCTATATTTATAGAAATAGTATCACTGCCACCCATGTGCCCAGAGCAGTTATCTCAACACCCTCCACCTTTAGTGCCACTGTCAGGTCAGACTTTTCTTGCGTAACTAAGAATTGCCAAAACGTAAACTTCAGGGTTCCTCGAAATCCTCATTTATGCTCCATTCAAGATGAACTGATTTATTAAAAATATATGGTAGACTGGGTGAACAGACGACAAGTTGTAAACCTAAAAACAAACTGTTTTGCATGATGGAGTGCTGAGGATGAATGGAAAAGAAGAAGCTGCTCTTTTTGCAGCCATACAGAAGAGATGGATTTTGTGCATGAATGGATGGTTGATAGAAGAATATTCTAACATCATGTAGAAGGTATGGCCAACCATGTGGCCTGTGCCGCTCAGAATCTATAGATTTTCATTTCAGCCAGACACAAAAGCAGCTGATTAGTTTGTCCTTGCGGGGCTGTTCATCAATGCGACCGCCTGCAGACTTTCAGCCTCTCACAACACACGGCTGCCTCCTCCAGATTAGCTATATATTCAAATGAAGCAAGTTCTATTCAGGGGTCATCGCGTTCACTAATTAAATGTCGGAGAATTTCAAAAACAGTCGAAGAAACAGTCTAAAACTAACCTTTTAATGCACAGCGACATCACATGTCACATGTTCAGCCACTGTAACGGCCCCAAAGCGATTGTTTGCTCTCATTAACCCATGCTAGTCTTTTTTTTTCTCTCTCTAATGGCTTCAACCTCAAACTAATCTATTTCTCTGTGCTCTCGCAACCTGACTAATAGGCAGCCCTCAGTCCCCATTAAAACGAGGTAATTAGTGTGTGTGTTTATGCATGTTTATGTGCGTAAACTCCAGGATTGAGGCACTCTAGAGTTGTGGTAGTAAAATTGTGTGTATGTGCAGAGATATTCGTGCAGTAAATGCTGAATGCTCCTGTGTGCAAAATGTAAAGGTGTCAGTGAAACTTGTTTAATTGTCTGTCGTGAAGGTCGTTTGCACAATGACTCATCCCCTCCATGCAACAGTGCACCGGGGACATATTTCTCCAGACAGACAGACAGACAGACAGATGGTTTTAAAGAGGAGCACGCAGTGAGTGTAGAACAGCTCTGAAGGACAAAACAATGATTGTGACTCAGAGTGGGTTGTTTAATCTTACAGTGCAGGTGGCTGAGCTCAGGATAAAACAAGTAAATCATTATTAGTGAACAGAAAGCAGCGTTTATACACTATTACCACGTCTCTATTGTGCCTCAAGTAATTTTAAAATGGAGGGATCAACTGGAAGTTATTGAGGTTTGTCACAGAGGAAGACTTTGGCGATTAGACTCCATAGATATCAAGCTTCTTCGACAAGCGTGGGCCCAACTTGAAGATATGAGACAGGACAGCATCTACCCGGAGTCTGGACGCCGGCGGCGATGGAGTAAACTCTCAAATGAACAACCTGGAGCTCAAGGTGGTGATGCAACAGAACAGCATCCGCGGACCGACTGGCTCGAGGCCGAAAGATCATTGGTCAGATACGGTGATGTCAGAATTATGAATGTCAGAGAATCTGACACTGAGGGAAAGGAGAAGTGACAGAAGAGATCAGAGCCGAATAAAAAGAAATATCTGAAATTCAACCATAGAGGAACAAAGACAAATGCAACACAAAACACAAACCTACTCTTGACCCAGGTTGTCAAATACACACGCTGCTTTGTTGGCATCTCTTGGCGTCTCACAATGATGGACGAGGTTTGCTTTAGTTTTGCTAATCACCATCATGATTTGGGTTAAAATATGTGCGTTCCTTTCCATTCGGTTTCTTTGCGTTTCATGGCATTGCTTTACGTTAAGTTTTGTTATGCAAGTCTCATCACGATAGAACTACAAGAAGGCAAGACACATGATGCACATTGTTATGTAGCTTAAAAAATCAAATAATGTTTTGGTTTCATTCATGAATCTTAGCCTACTGGGTGGAAGACATTTATGGAGTTGAATCGCAATCTTGGTTTGGGTTAAAATAAGTATGTTCCATTTCATTTGATTGCATTTCGCTCATGATGATGGAACTGAAATAAGTCACATAATGCACGACACGAACAGGTTTAAATTTATCCTACTCACCTATTCCCTCTTTATTCATGTTATATCTTACTTGAAATCCTAGTGCGTCTCATACAGGCACTAAAGAGTACTTTGCATGATATATAATATAGAAGATGCAGAGGGGTGTGACAAAACGTCAGTATTTGATGATCTGGGATTGAAAACGGTCCAAAAACACAATATGATATTATGTTTGTGAAAACATTATCAAAGCTATAATCTTTCTGCTGCAGTGTTCTTCCACTTGAATTCCTGCAGAATTCCAGCTCTTACAGATCACATTATGCACAGGGATCGCAGTGGTCAGCATTTCTGCCTCACGGAGAGAATATTCTAGGTGTGAGTTTGCATATTGTTCCTGCGTCTGCGTGGATTTCTTCCAGTTCTTCCAGTGCTCTGGTTTTCCTCCAAACACAAACCTGTCCAGGGTAAAACCCTCACACTTTCTTTTAGTGTTACTTTGATTTTGGTTTCCTGATTTTGAGCAATGTGGTCAGTATTATGTGTTTCTGTTAGTGTTGAAGTGAAGTGATATTACTGTATATTCAGTTATATCTCACATAACACCCCCTTCAGCTCTGTGTGTGTGTGTGTGTGTGTGTGATTAATGATCACTTGAGTCCAGTGTTTAGCTGCATACGAGGCGGCAAACAGTTTCTAATATGGAGTCTTATGTAAGGGTGTTGCCTCCATTAATAATTCATTGTCCTCTTTTAAAATTTTGTCACCACACATACAGTAAGCCCTCTGCCTTATCTCTCTCGGTCTCTGCTGTGTGTCGTCTCTGTGTGCTGGTACACTGCGCCCCTGGTAGAGATACAACATTGATAACAGCTTATATAAATATTACCCTTCTCGTCAGCGTCAGTCGCGCCTTTTTGTTTCTGCTCTGCTGGCATCACAATAGAACAACCTTGAGAGGAAGTCTGACATGAAGTGCATTCTCTGAAATCTGAAAAATTCTGTACTTCAACAAACAAACCATGTTTTTTTTTTAATTATATCTTGCATAACTAAGATGCTTTGTTGGCAAAATGAAAGACGCTCACCTCAGTATCTTAGCAGCAAAACGAGAAACAGATGGGAAATTATTTTTTGGTAGCAGATGTTTATGTAGCATAAGGAAGTGTGTAAGTATATAATTATCATTATTGCTAGACAATAAAAGAATCTTAAATATGAAGAATTTATTACCTTATGTAAGACATAATAAAGATAAATTATAAGAAAGAGTCTGTTGTTTTACTGGGTTTTTAAATGTTTGTATTAAGGCAAAAAATTGTCATCTTTACCAGAGGTAAGCGTAGAGGGGAGTTTGATTGCGTGTGTGTGTGTGTGTGTGTGTGTGTGTGTGTGTGTGTGTGTGTGTGCAGAGATGTGAGTGTTATATTTGTCTGCAGCTGATCTCACATACTACTGGAGCCATCAGCCTAATATTTTCTGTACGGATTAATGACTGTATGCTCAAGAACCTCTCATGGTTGCAGTGACTCTCGGTTTTTGAAAAACCCCGAAAAACCTCTTTTATTGACAGACTGCTGACTCCTCACTCCTCTTAACTGGCAGATAGGGGCCACACGTCATCAACAACTGCTAGGCTAAAAACAAGGCTTACCTAGTCTGTTGCAGGTCACATTCTGGCTCTTCACTGTGGCTCAAAAAACTGACATGCATCTGCAGATTTATTCCATACCTGATTTTTTTCAACATAGATGAGCCTAACACATAGCACATCAGAAAACAGGAAAAGAGAACTGTTAATTTTACTTTTTTCTGTTGTTGTTTTTGGAGAACTGCAAAAAGGGCCTTTACCTAGGAAGGCATGATGCTGAACAGCGCTCTGTCTGTCCTTCACCTTTCAGCAGCCTCTTTCGTGTCGATGAATAGTTTGTGTAGTTTGTGTATTCTGCTGAGGTGTTTGGCCTCAATCATTCATTCCAGTTCTTTTAGTTTCATTATCCACAAATGACCCTCAGATATCCATCTAGACAACCGTCTGCAAACCCACACACACCAACTACTCACTGATTCATCTTACCGTGTCCCTAACTAACTCTTCCCCTGCTCGTCCTCCTCACTTCAGTCCTCCTTCCTTCTACTTCATATCTCGCCATGGCGCTATGTCATCCCTCTCCACACCTCCCTCCATTCCTGTCAGGCTGTGTGTGGCTCTTGTCTCACCTCATCCTCCCTCTGGCCATTTATCTGCCTCCTCCTCCTCCTCCTCTTCTGCAGTCTCACTTTGAAACCTTCCTCTCCTGGTTCACTCACTTCCACCCTGCAGATTGATCTTTTTGAGGAGTGCTTCAGAGGAATGGGCCTATCTTGCACACTTAGCACTTCAAGCCCCGGGTCTGGCTGACAATCTGTTTTATGGTGCATTTCAGAGAGTCTTATGTTCAAGTAAGGTCAAACTTTGCCCAGTTATATGAGGATATTCACAAATAGTAAAAAACAGAAAGAAAGACCCAGTTACTGCCAGGTGTAACTGTTTAGCTAACTGAGCTACCTGAGCAAACATTAGCTTGTTAATATGCAACCCGTTTGGATTGAAGAGTAAAAGAAGTGCTATGAGTTATAGCTGATATATCTCACCTGAAACAAAGTGCTGTTGCATGCAAAGTTTTTATGATTTTAAGTTAAAATTCATAAAAACCACACCTAAACCTCAAAGTATAAAAGTCAGAAAACTGTAAATGATCCACCTGTGTGTATTTCACTGCATGTGAATGAGACTTGTAAATTACCATAGTTAAGACGCCAATAATACCATATATGGCTGCGCTTCCTGCTCCATATGTCAGGAAGTGTTCATTCATGAAAATGGCATCAAAGAGAAAAGTTTGACGTCCTGCTGTCAGATCCATAAAGGAAAATCTGTCATGTTAACAGGGTCAGCATTCGAGTTAAAAGAGCCGCTGAAGCAAAGAAACTGGAAAAGCGGGTGCTGTTAATGCCATGTTACCCGAGGGTCAGACTGTCACTCAAATAAAGAGGACACGTCTCGATATGAAAATGACTTCAGAGGAAGAAAAAAAATGACTCGCCACAGTAAGGGCCGATCGATAACTGCAGGGAAAGGAGAGAGCCGGGGGAAGTTTAGGACAATAAGTGAGGATGTTCGCCTGGACAGAGACTCCATTAACCTGCATGTGCAGATATAAGACCAATTTTGAGGTTCTTTTCTTCATCATTTGGTCAAACAAACCTTTCACTGACCTCTTTCAAGTCACTGAATAGTTCTTGTTTGTGTATTCTGAGAGAAGTGGACTGAAGGTGGCTTACCATCATGCTTCCTGCAAAACATGCCACACAGATTTGAGTGTATCACATGGGGAGAAAAGTGATGTGAGCCAGCATGACAAATCCACTAAGTATAAGCGTGTCCAGGGTACTTAAGGTAGGAACTAGAAATGTTTGTTGCAGTGGTAATTTAAAGCAAGTGGTTGCCTTGTGGTGATTTTAGGATTTACTGTGTGACGGGTATGTGGACGGTGGAATGGAAAATTTCTTTTCTTTTCAAATCCCAGTATTTACAGGTATGCAATTCACTAGTGATCTGGCCTATTTCTGCTTTTTTTTTGGTAATTAACAGTGATTCTGCTTGTTATTTTTAACCATCAAAACATGAGAAAAGCAGCGTGAAAATAACCAGATGATTTAGAGCAAGAGGGACGTTGCTCAACCATGGTGACGAGAGGCGTTAATAAGAACGGAGATGCCTAATTTGGCTTATGCGCACTCCTTGAAGTTCCCTAATTAGGACAAATTTCTCTCTTGTACACAATTAAATGCACACACACACACACTGGCATCCTGCTCTGTATTCTAGGCAGACAGACGCACTCTGCTGTAAATGATTTGATTTCTGTACCTGTCTCTCTGAATCATATTGACTTGACAGGTTATATATTGATGTACACGAGGGCATGTGTTTTCTCTGTGTGTGTGTGTCAACAATATTAAGTATTACGATTGTATTGAGCAGAGCAAGGTTCAGGTTCTGCATCACAGAAGGTGCTCTTTGATGAGATCCTCAGGGACTCACTGCTTCAGTAACTGCTGAACTGGGCTCACTGTCGATGCACAGACACAACCGTCCGTGCACTTAGCATGCTAAGTATGTTGTTCGTCCACTTACATAAGTCTCTGCAGCTGAATCAGTTTCTCTATGAAGTGACTGTGAAATCTGAAGGACATTTCATCTGCAGGTCTGGCTGTGTGTGTGTGTGTGTGTGTTTGCGGGTGTGTGTGTGTTTTTACGTGTGAAAATGTCATTAAAGCAGCAGAGTGGTTTATAAAGGCTGATGGTGGTGGTTGCCCTTGCACTGGCTGTCAGACTTTTAAATCAATGTGGGGGAAAAAAAGCACAGAAAAAATTACGCCCTGCTCCGCCGAATAGTCTGAACAGTCGGTGGGCATAATGAAACTGACATTTGCTATCAAATGTGCCGCTATTATTATTTTTCATATTTGGTTTGGGGGAGATATCGCTGTTCTTCATTGATTTGAGCGTTTTTTTTTCTTTTCATCCTTCACTCTTTCATTGTGTTTTGTTGCCTAGTTCTCACAACATAAAAAGGGCATCAATGATTATAGGCTTGGTGGGACAGAAGACGGGCGGACAGAGGCAGTCGTAAAAGAATAATTTGGCGCCTTCTTCGACAAATGCTCCAGAGAAATTTTTTACAGGTCAGTAAGTCTGAACAATTCTGAGAAAAAAGAGGATTGTGGGGATGAGATGAATGTGGGGATATTTCATTAAAAGCATTTTCCGATTTTAGTCGTACAAATGTAATTTTCTGGAGCATAAATATGAATGTCATATTATAATCTTAAGTATTAACACCTGCATAAAATGTTTTTTGGTCACTTGGGGCAATACAACAAGCACTTATCACACAGCTTATCACCTTATAAAGTTGATATGTTGAATCTACTTGCAAACTGTTGCCTATTTATGCGTTAAGCAGACATAAAGCAACATTAGCATTCATATGATTTCATATTTTTGTCCTCCTGACTAATGCAAGTAAAATGTCCACTCTACTTTTAGCTCTATTTTGGTCCCCTCCAACTCCTGAGAGAAATATCTTGCTCTTTACCAGCAAAATGTTCACTAGTTGGTTGCTAACTTTGTCTACTCTAAGTTCTTTGCCAGGTAGTGACCAGTTAAGTTTATCAGAGCATTTTTTGCTGCAAACAGTTTGCCTAGTCTTGCTGGAAATGAAGACTGAATCAATAAAAGTTTGTTGTTTTGTGTGCACAACCAACACAAGTAGCTGAAAGTCTGGTTTTAATCCTAACAGGCTTGATAAAATGATTGGTGCAGCTTTAAACAAATGCTGCATGGCTTTTTTTCATTCAGTTATGCAAAATGCATTAATTACCTTGCAGTTTGACTGGGCTTGAGTCTTGTTACTTTGCTCATTTAGGTTCAACATGACCAGGAAGTTCAATTTCTGCCTTCAGAGATGAGAGATCACCTTTCTTATCTGCTAATTATAAAGTCCCAGATTGCAATCACTGACACAGTTGTCCTTGAACACTGTACCTCTACAGGACAGTAAGTCTTTGAGCATCAACATTTTAGCTCATAGCTCACTTAATTGTAATTGCTCAGCCAGGGGAGGCGAGGAGTATAGGGGGATGGTAGTGATGCTGCACATTGCACAGGTCTTTTATATCGCTTCAAAGATGACAGCAGAGGTTTAAAATAGAAACGAGTCTCAGCGAGCGACCTCACGGGTCAGAATCACAGAGGAAGAGTAGAGTGACAGAACATCCTGCTCCTCCGGAGACTCCACGACCAAACACATGATGTAACTCAGTGTAAGATTAGACACTGGAGAGAAGAGGGAAAGAGGGAGGACAGAGGCAAATCACAGAGGAAGATTATAAAGATACAGAAAGAAAGAAAGACAAATGGCGGTGGGTTGGGCGTGCTGAGCCAGCTGTCCTTCACTGAACCACTTAGCTGATATTAAATTCAGACATGATGACTTCATCCTGGAGCACTTAACCACTCAGCACTTATTACATCATCACACTTGGAAAGGAGCCCGATGATGTCATCCCCAGGGTCCGGGAGGCGAGGACACACACACGCGTCAATGCACAGATGTATAGTAGTATTATAATTACGAAAGAGGCTTTTACCTTGGATACAACGAACGTGGAATGGAACCACTGGATGTTATGATATATTTTTTTAAAAATCCATCAACCATGTAAAACGCTAAAATGCTTCTGATGGTCAGAGATTGGCACAGATACAAGTAATTTATCATTTGAAAATACAATAATATATTCTATAAAAACTGATATTACATTCAGCAGCCTCAATATGGGTCTGACATTAAAGATACTATGTTGAGTAATTGACCCCTGCTGTGCCCCACCCCTTTTGCTCTGTGCTCCAATAACAGCTGACCAAACTTGGTGCCTCAACTTTCTCCTTTTCCTGTAAAACTTTAATATGACTTTGTCCATCAACATGATTTCTGCCTGAGTCATGTCAGATTTTCATCAACTAGAAACCCCTAGTGGCAGAATTTACTTCCATTTTGTTACAAATTACGTCGTGTTTTTCTTAAATTACCAAACACTATGAATAACATGTATTTTGAATACATCTAGTTGAACCACTGCCCATCTCTGCATGTGGTAATAATTGACCTCTGAATAGACACACACATTTGACTTCACATACTCGTGAAATAAAGACTACAAACTCAAATTTTTTTTCTCAGAACTTGCCATATTTTATAGTAAGGTACATACATTTACACTTCAGCTGTCTTTGTGCTCACAGTAAGGGGGACAAAACACCTACAGTAAACAGTATGTGGCTCACATCTCTTCAGAGCTGACACACACACACACACACACACACACGTCGTGCACCCATACACACACACAGTCGCAGCAGCAAAAGCGCTCTCATATCGAAACTCACACACACATAAATGCATCCACAGTTAACTGTCCCCAATGCACACAAGTCTGTTCCAGTCTTTTCTCAAACCACCTAATTTAGGCTTTCTTGTACTCAAGTAATGATATATGAAATACCACTTATACTTACAAAACATGTCCAACAAATCAACTATAAGAGTACAAAACAAAAACATAAATAAAAACATTCTACATCTTTATGAAGAGAACATTGTCGTTATAAAATAAACTTTAATAATCCACATTTTTTACAGCATTGTCAGATGTGGTTCATTCTGGTTTTCATATGACGGACTAGGTTACTATTTATAGGAGGAAGAGCTGAAGAAAGAGAAGAAGAAGAAGAAGAAGGAGCAGAGGAAGAAAAGAAGAAGAGTAATAGCGACATTTAAGACATTCTGCACTGCACACGGTTACAGTGACAATTGGTTGTTGCCATGGAGATGATTTTGCATGTTACCAGGTGATTTTCGGTGACAGTCTTTGGGATCATTTAAAGCTATGGGGTTCCCTTTGTCATGCCCCGCCCTCCCCGCTGAACCCCAATAACTTCAAAGATAAGTGATTGAATGATTGATTGAATGATGACATCACTTCAAACAACCCTCCCCACAACATCAAAGTCCCCTCCCCCTCGTTTCCCACCCGCCCTCGCTGAAAGTCCAATGGGTACTGGCTAGCAGGACATTAAGCCCCGCCCATCCTCATCCCATCCCTCTCGTGGTCGAACCAAGATCGGATATGGACGACAGATTCCCGCCAAACACCCCGGCGTTCTAATCCTCCGACATGGCGTGCCACTTGGCGATCTGGCGACGCGGGTGGTCGCAGATCTCCCTCCAGTGCTCGCCGGGGGTGCCCGCCGCCGACGTGCCGAGCACCAGGCGCCCGAGGATGGTGTTGGGGTCTGAGTCCATCAGCAGCAGCTCCACGCTGGTGTCCCTCAGGCCCTCGTCGGAGGGCAGATCGAAGACAAAGAGCTCATTGAAGACCGGGTTTGGGGAGCATTTCTTCACATGGGTCTTCTTCTTGCACACGCGCTTCTTCCCGTGGTACATGTTCACCTTGACGTATGGATCTAGAGATGAAGAATGACAAGAGAAGAAGTATGAAGTAAGGACAAAGGCGATAAAAAATGATATGCTGAATTTCTATCCCTGCAGCGGCCGCAGAGAGGCATATTATTCCTAAGCCAGATCAATGCAGCAATCGATGGAGCGGAAATGATGGATGTTAGTGATGAGGACAAAAGAGGCTGGCTGTGTAAACACTTTGTGTGTGTGTGTGTGTGTGTGTGTGTGTGTGTGTGTGTGTGTGTGTGTGTGTGTGTATATGTGTGTGTGTGTGTGTGTGTGTGTGTGTGTGTGTGTGTGTGTGTGCTTGTCACTAAAGTGCTCTGTATCACATCCTGATCAGATTACTTTAGTGCGGTAGCGGTGTCATTATCGCAACTATCACAGCATCCAAAGTAGTCTGGGCTGCGTGGCAGGAAGAGCAAAGTGATTTTTTGTCTCATCTGTTTATGGTTATATGAGGGAAGTTCATGCATTTGTGTCTGTCTGCGTAAGCAGCGATGGGACGGTTCAGCCGACAGAGCACAGACCTGTAGGTCCGTTGTTCTCGGTCTTGGGCAGGTGGCGAGCTTTGAGGACGACCACGGTCAGAGTGTTGGTGGTGGACTGGTAACACAGGGACAGCAATAACTCGCCTCGGCCGGAGGACTTCTGTGGAGAGAGACGGGGGTGGATGGGCGAAACCGAGCGAGGTGGTGGGGGACAGAGTAAGGGTGTGAAAATAAAACAAAAAGGTGATGTAAAAAGAGATGGCAGGTGTGAAAGGAGACAGAGAAGAAGAGACTTTCAGACATGTTCATCAGCTTCCAAACCAGACACTAAATTACACCATATTACTAAACTGATTTCAGAATTATGTTGTGTTGACAACATTAATTCCAGCCTGGATTATGTTTACAGAGAACATTTCTTTGAAACAATACATCTATGTAACACACTGGATTTGCAAGAAGGTGGCAGCTAGGGTTGATTCGAGAGCTTGCTGCTTACCGATTGTCTGGGCATTTCTAAATGCAAAATCATTGCTTGAACGGCAGCAAAAACAGCCACTAACAAGCCTGTGCCCCTTATATTTAAGGACATGGCTTACTAGTCAAGATGCTCTCCCCCGTTTCTCCTCGGGGGTAGACACACGACATCACCATGTCACTGCCTCAATATGATGAGCTGCCCTAAACATTTGGTTCTGCAGTGCAGTTTCTGAAAACCTGTTAACTGTGTCTTTAGTAATGCTGCAGTCACAAGGACTAGATGGTGAAGTTACAAGCCTATTTTGCTGAAAATACATTGTGGGTGAACATTCAGTATCAATATTTTTGCAACTTGCCAGGCATGTTAATTAATAGTATTTCTTCATTATGCTAACAGAAAACATATTTTGGTAGGCAGTCTATTTTCCTGAAAAAGGATTTGCTGTTGTAATTTAGTTAATATAATTTGTGGGAGACAGGGCTGCACCACTGACATAAAGAAAGATAGACAACATGTATCCACTTCCTCTCACTGTACAAACATGAAACCAACGAGTGCTCACATCTTGTGCTGGTGTCATCATTTGCACAATAGGGACCAACATTGGAGTAGTGCTGATGAATACAGACCAAATCTGACAAAATCACAGAATCAGATAACTAACACCAACACTTGAGCAAACATTAGCGTGATAAGAACTACCTAAAAAGACAGAGACCATCCTTGGGAAAACTTAATTTTACTTGTGCTTTGATGTTTTAGTTTGATCCTTGCCCTGTTTAGTAAAATGGAGGGGGCTGGGTTTATGACCTATACTGCAGCCAGCCACCAGGGGGCAAGTGAGATGGTCTGTCTTCACTTTTGGGGAGGTGTCAATGGGTTGCACCCACACATATTTAAGACAAATAAACAAACTTGTTTATAACTTTTAAAGCACACCTTCCATGTAACCTGATCATGTTTATTGCCACAGAGGCTGTATCCAAAGAAAACCTCTGTCCTAATAAATTGTAACGCATTGTAAATATATTATCATTGCATTTTACTGTATTTGCCTCAAGCTTTAGTGGGTAAAAATATCAAAAGAAAGAATACATTCAGTAGTACTTAATAGGATGTGGCAATTGGCAAATTGGCAAATATGTAATAATAAATAACTTAGCAAATAATTAGCTATTATCAACAATGCTGAGGTGAATCCTGCAGTAAATGGTGTCAGTCCCGACTTTTAAATGGCTGTTGACTAAACAATCAACACCTGCTCATGGGGTGTGTTCTCATGTCTTAACCAGCACAAATGTGTAACTGAGAGCCTCTGCATCTGCTCTGCATTAGTGCTTTCACTGTGTCGCTCCTCTGCAATTTGAGCTTCACACACACATCTGCGTCGGCGTCCACACCCAAGAGAGTTGACGCCTCGGATGCTGTGATCACACCAAATGGGATGTCATGCCGAGGCTCACGGTTGCCATGGCAATGAGAGGTGCTGTAGCAGGCAGGCAACTTCTACCCCTGACCTTAATGGTGAGGTCTCCGTGAAGAATAATGTGAAGAATAAGTAACCACACAAATATTCTACTCTATTCTATTGTTTTTGTTGTCTTCCAGGGTGAAAACGGGGCGATGGCTTTGCTGCTTGCGACATGCTGTATCGACTCCATGAACTGCAGCGTGCTCATACGCACACGCATGCACACACACGCATACAGTCACACACACATTCCCATACAAGGCGGTGAGACAAAATCTATGCCAGCAGACAAAGAGAGCCACCACCCTGTTACCAAAAGGGATGCTTCTAATCAGAGGGATCGATGTACGCAGCTCATAGTGAGAGAATTCAGCCAAAAATCATCTTAAAACAAATGCATGTCATACACATAACCACATGAAGATATTAAATACTGGGTGAAATAAAACTATTCTGTTTAATCAGCTGTTTTTGGCATTATGTAAATTAATGAAAAACGGCTGTTTACACATTATTTTTTTTTTTTACATAAAGTGATCATAAGAACTAGTGGCATTATATCCTCTATAAATAAAGGAAACACTTTGAACAAGTACACAGCAAATAACTACAGTAAAAGAAGCCAAACCTTTTTCTCTTTGCACCAGCCAGCATCCAATTCAACAAAAGAATCCCACTGCAAAGCAATAACCATACCATAGATTCTAGCATTAACTTTCCATTGACTGCCCAAGAAAGCATTCAGAGGCACAGCAGACTCCTCCCTACAGCAGAGCTTTATGAGATTTGTCTCTCCTGGGACCACAGTGAGGAATAGAACTGTGGTTAGTGTCAGCGTGGAGCGAGCCAGCAGACTATTATCCTCTTGATGATCAAAAAAAATAAATAAAAATACAGAGCTAGCTCTGCTGAGAGAGAACAATCGTTTTATATTTCTCAGAATCTAAGTCGCATTTCTCAGCACATCTCTGGAGTACTATATCATATCAGAGGTCTTTTAAGATATTACAGATAGCTCACATTCCTCCTGGGAGCGTAGAAATGTGCGCGAGTGTATCCGCTCCCACCTGGTAGGCACAGTGCTTCCATTTTCGCAGAGCACAACACTAACCCACAAATCTATTATTACATTGATATCATCTCACATTCCACCTGCAAATGGCTCACGTAGAGTCAGACCATCTCGTACCAATCTTAAGAGCTGCTGTATACGACGACACCACAGAGCTATGATAAAGATAGAGATATCATCTTACACCCCATTCTTTAAATTTACCAACACGCTTAATGTAATGTTGCCAGTCCTACTTCTGGCACAGCAGTCCAGTGCATTTTCAGGACATAAACAGTACTGAGTGCTGCAGGAATGAGTGCTAAAACCCGGAAATGAGTTGGCATTTTTTCATCTTTGTTTATTTCAACTTGAAGTCAGTGGATTTTTGAATGCGTTTTGTGTAGATGCCTGAAATAAGGTAAGTGGTTAACGCTTAAAAGCTTATGAGATATTCATGTTTTCTTCTATGCCATGAAATACATCTCCTAAAAAGGCACCACAGAACTTATTTTCTCCTTCAATATTTGTATTATCTTCTGCACTAATCCATCGGAAAAAATCCAATTGGCTCTAAATACCAATGGGTATTTTCTGTCACAGTACTGCAGCACGTTGCATCATTCTACGTGTCCACAACTGGTGCAGATACTACTGTACATGACATTCATCTAAAAGGAAAAATGTCCTACTGGAAATGAACTACAGCTAGCATCTGTGGTCCTTACAGTTGCCAGGAACAGTCGGTCAGGAGAAGAAGTCTATTGACCACCAGCCCACAGATCCATAATGGTGTGGTGTGGATATCACTCAATGTACTACTGGGAATGTAAAAACATCCACATGGTGGTCTCTTCCCTTTCAAACTTATCGTCCCTGCATTGCTGTTTTTTTTATTTATCCGATGCTGTTTGGATATAAAGATCTTCACTAAATTATAGACAAATTAATTCAGATTATTCAGAAGTCTAGGCCTCATTTGCTAAGTGGCAAATATTTTGAGAGGAAACGTGTCATATGTCGTATTTATCACATAAATGACATATCTTCGTCATTACTTTGTTACATTTAGTAAAATAGGATACTGAAGAAATAAACAAGAATAAAAAGAAACAGCAAAGGCTTTCATGTATCCATTTAAGAACAACACCAGACCTCAGTATCAGCTTACAAATCCATTAATGGTGTCTCCACAGAGCAAAACACTTCTTATCTGCTTTTTATCATTGGTTTTTAATCAACAGGAACACGTTTCCAGATATATGCAATGAAAGTGAGTTGATTCAATGCATTTGATCTCGCATTAAAACTTAAATTCAAGATGCAGATTATGTCATTAAATTAACACTTGAAAGCAGTAAGACAGATTTATGTGTGGTTTCAAGGAACATAATATGATGTATTTGCATCTAGGTGAGTTAGAGAAAGCTCAATGATTTAAATATCATTACATTTTAATAAGAAAATTGATCTCAGGATGATTATGCACTGATCGATGTTCTGATTAATACTGTAATGGTGGAAGCACTTTGTTGCAGTGCTTTTAGGGATGATGCCAGCACTAGTGTCATAAATGATGAGTCATTACTGGAGCAGTTTTGTACCAAAAAAGGCCTGTTTCTTGAATTGGTTCCTTTCAAGATTCTTGGAACCTTGGTGTTATCTAGAAAACTATCCCCATCACCAACACAGGCGTTAAACAATGCACAGCCCAAATGTATAATATGACACAACCACTTTGGTTCCCATGGAAAACCGGCTATTTTTTGGTTCCATCTGGTATCCACTTTTCAAGTTCCAGTTTCTTTTTGGTGGAAATGCTCTGAACGGTTCAGAGTTAGGTGGAAAAGCCCTATGTATGTGTCTGTGATTGCATCTAAAGGTAACTGATAACAAAGAACAAATTAAAAATAGGGAATTCAAAAGGTTGAAACACCCAAATTGTTCCAGATCATACCTTGACATTCTTCTTGATGATCTCTCGGCTCATTAGGACACGCCCCTCTGATAAGTCGATCCCGGACAAAGGTACAAGGGTTTCTCCGATGACCTCATCACGGGAGAACCTATCAAAGCTCAGCACCATGAAGTGAAGGGCCAGCTCCGACACTCGGGCCAGCGGGATCCCGTAGAAGCTGAAGGTCTCGTCGAAGGCGGGGTCCAGGGTCTTCCTCAGGACTCTGGTCTTCACGCGGTGCTTTTTCTCCGGCAGCAGGGTCAGCTTGATGTAAGGGTCGGAGGTCAGCGACTGCTCATCGGTTGGGGACAGGCCATGGGCTTCCTGGATCAAAAAGTCAAGTCAATCAATTAATCAGTCTTTATTTAGATTTCTATCAAAAAAGCTGGTTGTAAAGACACACACATCTAAACATCAGGCTAAACTTGTACAGTACCTTGATGTGGACGATGAACGCCTTCCTCTCTGGCTGGTACTCCAGGGAGAAGTGGAGAGTCCCTAGCCCACCCTCCCTCTCCTCTCCCTGTGGCTTGTCCACAGCCGGGGTGGCCACCTGGCTGGAGAGGGTGCTGGATGGTGAAGGGAGGTCACGGCGGTCCATTGCCCCAGGTTGGGTAAACCCTGCATGGGGAGAGGGCAGCTCCAGGTCCGGGGAGCTCCGCACCTTCTGGTGGTGGTGATGAAACGGTTTGGTGGTGAAGTTTCCATTCAGATCCCGTTTCTCCAGATCCAGATGCAGAGCCGGTCTAGAATCATTTGGACTTGACGCCAGTTTACCGGTGCCGGTCGGACTCATTAGCGACGTAGTGTGGCAGTTTCCATTAACGTCAGTTTTACTGGCGTCGCTAGATGTCGTGGTGGCAGGTGCAGCGAACTTCTTCTTGCCGCTGAGGCTCTCTGGGTAGATGTCGACCCCTTTGAGCATGTGCACGAACTTGTAGGGAGGTGTCTTCTGGGATTTGGTGTTTTTACGCTGGCAACAGATCCATGCAAAAGCTGACACAGTGAAGACGAGGCCAAAGACGCTCACCACCGCAACACCAACTGGCACTGCCACTATGGAGGAGGACAGAGAAGAGTGGGTATATTAAATTTGTATCACAGTGTTGGGGTGTGTAGTCAGAATTTATAACTAAACAACAAATAAATCAGTTGATGCTTTTTAAGTCCCGCCGCTGTCTGAACATCTAGAATTTCTTCTTTCCTGTTTCCTGATTTGAGACAGGCTATGTGCTAGGCTCATCTGTGTTGAAAAGAAAACCAAATTCTGATTAAAACATGTTGCTACTGTTAGCAAAGCGCTAGCTAGTGAGCTACTCTAATCTACATCAGTCATTAGTTAGCTAGTGTTTTGCTCTGTAGCTGAAAACTAGCTAACTACCAAGCTAATCCACACCCATAGTTAGCTCTAGTTAGTATGAGTTTTGCTAACATTAGTTAACTGTCACCCAGCAAGGTCTTTTACCATCTTTAAACCACTTTCCCCCCCCCTTTTTTTTTTTTTTTTTTTTTTTTTTACAAAAAAAGAGAAATTTGACCAAGGTTTGCTGGATACCAAGTTTGCTCAACTGTTATTAGAGCACAGAGCAAAAAGGGGCAGGACTTCAGAAGGGTCAGTTGTGCAGCTTGCACAACCTGCACAGATTTAATTGTTGCACTGAGGCAACTGAATCCATTTTGTGTGTCTGACTGACGCAGGCTGCAGTCTTGACTCAGAGAGAGAGGAAAACAAGGCAATCTGTTCAACTCTGACGAAGTATCATCAGTGCTGTGCTCATATTCCAAACATGGCTTCAGTAAATCAACAGGAAGCAGCTGGTGTAAGTAATGAACTGCTGGGAAAACGACAGAACGCCATTATGCGACTGGTTGATTTCTTGATGGCAGGTTTAGAAATGGCTGAACTCAGACGAAGCAGAACGTAAAAAAGTAACAAGACCTTGCAACGACACAAATTGAGAAAAATGCACTCTATTTTTCTGTTTCCTGGTTTCACAACAATCATTTCAGTCACAGTGTCAGTCGATGACAACAGACCTACAATGTAAACAGGTTAGGGATGATTTTTTGACGAATGACCAGGCTTTCAAGAGGAAACATCAGGAACATTCTGGTCAATACAGAGAACAAACACCAGTTTATATAACACTGCAAAACAAGTCCTCATGGATTATATATCATTTGTTTTGTACAAAGCTTGTATCCTTGATATTCCATCTCCAAGAATGGCATAATAGCTCAGAAATGTGTGATAGGCCCTGTGATATATCCATTTATATTCCTCCTACAGTAGCAATGGAAGAAGATTTGCTCAAATAACAAGACGTATTACAGGGATATTTGCCACTGAATGCTTCGGCTCTTTGTTTCGTGGTGTTGAACTGTGACTCAGCAGCAATCACACTGCCTTCTCATGCAGTCAGAGTTAATAGGTCTATTCCAATGGAGGAAACACAGACCATTTCCTGCAGTTAAGAGGGCGGCCCAGTGGAAAAGCACTCAGGTTAATACCCATACAAAGACTGGGGTGGGGTGGGGTGGGGTGGGGGTAATAACTCATGTGCTTGTCTTACGGTTCTAAATTTTTGATCGCTCATTTACATTTATCTTTATTTGGGTGATTCTGGTGCTGAAAATGTCATGTTGACACACAGCAAATAATGTAAACAAAATATATTATCCTACTTATTTTACTGCAACTGACATATAAGACATTACAGGTAATCTGTGACGTTTCGTAACAGTTTTACTTGCAATATCTGCAATATCTGATGTGTAATTTACATTTCTTATGGTGTTATTCAAGAGGTTATAAAGCCTATATATTCGTTGCAAGTGCATGCTCTAAGATAGCTTTGCTGTGATAGCTGTAGGCATTTAAAATGTATCACGATTCTGAAGGGACTGCCTCTCATTCAGACCTCTCCGTGGGTGAGCGATAAGATAGTAAGAAAGATTATTTAAATTTTACATCACAGCTCTTGTACACACTGTTTTCTCCCTTTTCTCTGTATTAATATTTCAGGCTCACGCCCTGGGTGGAGTGGTTTTCCAAGGCAACAACAACAGACAGATGGATGTGGCAACGGGAGGGCGGTGAGGGAGCTGCTGAACCGAGAGGAGAGAAAGAAAAACAAACAGGTGCTTCCCAGGCTTCACCTGTGCTATAGTAACACCTACTCAATTCCCAAATTATCATAGTGAATTTATACAATGCCTGGAAATGGCAAAAACAGCCCAAAAGCAGATCAGTACATTCAAAATGGCCGACAACCTTTTGGGTTTCAGGTTTGTTCATCTGGGTATGATACATATGCCTACTGATTTTTCACAGAAGTGAAATGTTAGACGAGGACTGCTTTGTTGAAATTTTGTAGGTGGCGCTGTCCAACTTTTTAGCCACGCCCACATGTAAGACCCATATCAGATGTAAATTTCCACCACTTCTGACACGAGAGCTAAGTTTCATGAGTATTTGAGTATGTTCAGCCCCCTGAAAATGTATTTATTTTGTTTTTTGAATAACCATATCCTTAAATTTCAGTATCTTGAAGAAGTACTGGAATCATTTCACTAAGTCTTATATTGAAAACCTCTCAACAATTTGAAATGACATTATGTCCTTTATGATGTTTTTATTGCTGCTCTCCCTGCTTTCTGGGAAACTGTTGCTAATTTATTTTGATGCTAGGCAGTATTCACCATCATCTGGCGGTTTAGCGCAGTTTAACGTGAAAGCGATCCCCACCTTGCTGGTTAGTTTTCTGAATAATTAGCCGTCGCCTTTAAGCTAGCTGCAAAATGGCGGCTGGAGGCCCAACCCCTTGGTTGGGCAAAACACTGAACAAGGCCATTAACCTTCACTTGAGTATTTCTTAATATAATAGGCTCCAATTTACCTG
The DNA here is from genome assembly GCF_056507025.1 of Lutjanus erythropterus. NCBI lineage: Eukaryota > Metazoa > Chordata > Actinopteri > Lutjaniformes > Lutjanidae > Lutjanus > Lutjanus erythropterus. The sequence goes on along the minus strand of NC_139339.1, from coordinate 4,505,800 downwards.
CAATGTCATTGTTTAAAAAAAGCCAAAATTAACATAAACTAGAAATTCGCAGCAGCTAATAATGGCTAACGCCCAAGATGACGCCTTTAAATGTGTTGTTTTGCCCTCAACCCAGAGGATTAAAGAAAACATGAAATGTTAACATTTGAGAACTAAATTTTAGACATTTTTTCCTAAAAAATATCTCAAATAGTAATAAATTACTTAACTAACAAGACGCGCACATGGTCACACCTGCTTCTTCCGTAATGAACAGTCCTTTTTGACGGCCGCCATATTGATATGAAATAATGGGGTAAACACAGGTGTTACCAGTCATTCTAATTAAGGTCCCGTTTTTTTAGTGTAGCAGAGCCTTACCACGGAGCCTTAATTAACATTAATTATCACTGCTAACACCTGTGTTTACTGTTTCACGTCAAAATGGCCGCGGGTATAAAAAAGGTGTATTGAACAGATTTCGGACTTGGGCGTAACGGTCGCCCAACGGCCATGAGTTCAGTTCCCGCCTGTGGCGCTTTCGTATTTTCTCCCCCATTTCCTGTCTAACGATGTCCTGTCAATGTAGGCTAAAAAGCCAAAATTAAATTAAATTGAATTAAATAAAAAAGGAGTTCCGGCTCACCGAGCTGAGCTCCTTCCTCCACCATTGGAGCCATGGTCGCTGTCCGAGGTGCTGTACCGCTCCGTGTGCTGTCACGCCGAGCTCTCTTCTCTACGGTCAGCCCGCTCTCCTGGCGTCGACGTGCGGTTTAATCTCCGCAGTGATTGTGTTGAATAATTCACGGTCTTGTGTAGAGATTCAATAATTAAAAAAAAAAAAGCAGCCTTGTTTTGTTTTTTTTGTTTTTCCCAGGGGAGAAAGATGTAGGGATGCTCTGAGTCCTCGCCCTGCTGCTGATGCTGCTGATACTCTGTGATGCGTGAGTGTGTCTCAGAGGCGGCAACACCCCGTTTCTTCTCCCTCTCTCTCTTTCCTCGCTGCCCAGTTGTTTTCTATGTCTCTCTCCCAGCCTCTGTTCACCGGCTCCTCCTCCTCCCGACCCTTCCTCCCTCCCCGCCGGTACCGCTGAGCTCATCAGCGCTGACGCAGTGGTGACGGAGGCTGGCTGTGAAATCAGGACCCCCGGTGTAGCAGCACAACCGGGCTGCCAATTCTACTGATTAATCGTTAGAGAATGAACGGCCTTTAGTCTGTATCTCCATCCGTGTGTGTGTGTGTGTGTGTGTGTGTGTGTGTGTGTGTGTGTATGTGTATGTGTGTCCTTTTCCGATAAGACTGGTGAATAGATGTGTTATAATCCTATCATTCATTAAAGTAAGTGGTCATTTGGCTGATAGGTCTGGATGCAGCGATGCTTTCCTCTGATATAGGTTGGTAGCAATTAGAATAACAGGTTTACTACCAATCAATTTAATAGTCTATAGTGTGTTTAATATACTATACACTGTTTATAGTAGGGGAGACCAGGGAGTATTATAACCCAGGGTGGAAGTAACTACTTAAAAACACTCAAATTACTGTAATTAAGTAGTTATTTTGGGTGCTTGTACTTTTAGGAGTGGATTTTCAAGTCTGTACTTTTACTCACATGTAATGTAATCTATTTAGTTACTTTTAAAACCATGGTTGAGTATTGAGTACGATTCAAATTAATATCCCAACCATCTCTCTGCATTGTAGTAACCGGTAAGGTTCTCTGATCACAAATGGTCCAATTAAAACAATGACTACAATTATATTTTGACATTGTTTTATTTGGCAAAGCCATTTGTTCAGTAAGGAAAATTAAACCTGAACTTAAAATTAAGAAAAAATGAAAAGAAAAAGGAAAAAAATGAAAATGAGGAGGGCAAAATGTGTTATATCTTTTGAATCATTAACGATTATTTGATTGTTAGCTTTTTTTAACTATTGGTGAAGGAAAATGCACAAAAATTGCAACCCTAGTTTGGAGAAGCGACAGTAACATCAACGGTTAAAAGTAACTGATACTCTGAGTAGTTTTTGAGATGAATACTTTATACTTTTACTTTGCAAACTCGAGTTCAGTTCAGAGTCCAAATATAAAGTGTTTTTGTCTGCATTTTTCTGCATCAGCACAACAAGGCCGCCAACAAGGTACAAAGGTAGTATAGGAAAAGAAAGAGTAATGTAAAGGAGTAATGGTTAAAAAGTAACTTAATACTCATCCTAGGTAATTTGCCCAACATGAGTGGACATACAGTCATCTACCAATGATGTTAAAGTAGGGCAGCTTACATCATTTGTCAGTCTTTGTCATTGGTAGATGTTTCCATTCGTCTTGTCTTATGGACGGAGTCATCTGGGTCTGTTTTTTTGTATCACCACGCCACTTTTGTAATCTGTAATGTCATTTCAATTCATGTAACTGTAATTAAATGGTCAAACTCTGTGCAGGTAACACAGTCAGCTGTATTGTCCCTAACAGATGAAAACATGTGGAATACAGTAACAGCGTGTCCTCCACTGTCGACAGCTTTAACATTTGGAAATAATCAAATACTGACCCCTGGTGTTCACAGTAAAGAATGCATTTTCCCTGGAAACAACAGAAAGTGAAGTTAAAACAGAAAAGAGGTAGAAATTAAAAGCATATACACATCCTCAAAACCAAACACATTTCAGACAGTGAGAGTTGGAACCAATCAAGATTTGAGAACCATATCAAAAGACAGTGATATGAGGACAAAAACACACCTTTTCCTTTAGTCAATTTACTGACTGTTGAACTGAGTGAACATGTTCTTTGAAATAAGTAACCTTCATGGATCATGACTGTAAATATGATGAAAATTATGTATCTTTTAAATCATGCATATTTTTCAACTCATTAAATGGTAACAAATCCCCATCCTTCACAATCTGTTTTCATTTCCTCTGTAAGGCTAAAGCTGCTAATATGTCACTTTATATAAGTTTTATATTCTTTAATATGTGGTAAGTTTATCCAAGTATCGCCTTTTTTTAAATTTACTTCGACGTTTTCGGAGATGTGAGATGTGAAAGCTGTTTTAGACAGTACTGAGGACCAATTGCAGAAGCGGAGGGATAAATTATGACAGATTGTGCACTTCAACAGACACACTTTCATGCACCTTATTGCGGTAGCACCGTTCACGCAACACAACGTTCAGGAGGAGCTTTTATATCTCAAGCAAACTGAAAGTAAAGTTAGGGAAGTCGGGGGCGGGGCAGCAGGCAGAGTGCAACAACAAATGTTACAGAGAATCAGATTACTGTTGATACTGGCGATTCTGCAGAAGTGTTTTTTTTCCCGAAGCTCATGAAGATGTATTTTCATGAGGCATCGTTGAAAAGATCGAGAGGATCTGCTGCTGCAATCTGACATCTCTGAGACTTCTGACAACTTTTACTAAAACGCTCGTTTCGTCTGTTTGGCTCTCTGGTCGTCAGAATACTTCAGTCAGGACTGAGAACACCGTCCTGTTGTCTCACTTTTTGGTCCTCATATGACTGAAGACACACAGGTAATGTGTTCATGTGCAGTTTCATTCTTATTTCTATATGCAGGCGGTATTTATATTCCAAATTTACCGATATGAAATGTTTTATGAAATTTGTTTTGTTTCTAGCATTAATTTGATAATAAAATAAAATAAATTTTTCACAGCGTCTTTAAAACTAAGTTAGAACAACACAATATAAAACTTCTGTGAGGTAATAAACTGTTGTGTGGTCAGTGTGTCACAGACCCTGGATCAACTATGGGACCAAAGATCGGATAGATACTCAGACACTGTTGTTGTTGTTCATGTCGCACGACTTAAATTTATTGTGCGTCTTCTCCTGTACAACAGAGAGGGCGGGTACATTAAACGTCACAGCAGGAGGGAGGCTCACTCTTAAGGTGGCTCCTCTCTTCTCTTGTGAAACCTGCTGACAGCTAAAACTGTAGATTGTCTCTGACTCCTGGAGGTTGTTCCAACAAGGGTGATAAATAAATCTGCTCTTAACTGAAAAAGCCTGACCTGAATTAACTTCAGTCTCCACTCAATGTTTAAACTGTTCCACTAAGACAACTTAGCCTGGTGTGGAGGACTCTAACTAAAGTCAGGATAAAACAAGCTGAACTGTGTTTTATTTACATTTGTTAATAAATGTCTAACCTGCTGCAGGACACAAGTCCATAACTGTTCATATTGATATGACCAACTACATAACAATCTGCTCAATAAGACGTTTTCTTATTCACAGGGTGTCCATTTGATTTACAGGCATCATCTGCTCATTGGCATTCCAAGTCAAAAACTGGACATGAAGCAGAAAAATGTAGAAATTATAAGTTGAAGTAGGAAATAGAGAAACTGGAGACGTATGAAGCTAAACAGAGCAGAAAGACATGTTTTGGACTTTAGTGTTTTTTTTTGTTTTTACAGCTTCAACAAACGAGTGACTGAATGAAACTTTGGCACACCTTTTTCTAAAATTATAAATTCAGACAGGTTCAAATAATCTGTCAGCCTGTGAAGACAATAAGAGTTGTAAGATGTGATTTTCTGTCTGTAAGTAACACAAGTGATTTCAATGCATATTATTATATTATTTTAAATGTTTGCTGTAATTTTTGACAGCTTCAGGAGAACAGACTTCTTGTTGCTGTGGTTCACCTGTGTCTCCTCTGACAGGGAGAAGATGATCTGCAGGATCCTGCTGCTCATCAAGCTGACCTCCTGTGTCTGTGGTTAGTTTACACCTTCACTTTATTATCCATCAAGACAAAAGACAACACACACTTTGACACTTGAGTCTTTAAATGTGTGAGGAGGAAGGTCTCTACAGCACTGAGAGCATCACTAAACTCTCCACACAAACATCTCTAGATGGAGTTTAAAGTTGTCAGTTTGTCTGCTCCTCACTTTCCCTCTCTGTCTCCTCAACAGGAACATTTGTAGTGAATGTGACACAGACCTCCTATCAGGCAGAGGAGAACCACAACATCACACTGGAATGGACGTTCACGACCACAACGGACATGTCCCTTGATTCTGTTTCAATCTACTGTGAAATTGAAATGATAAATGATCCTCTCAAGTGTCTGTTTTATCTGCATGAAGGTGTTGAGGTCTCAGAGTCTCAGGATGAACGGTTTGCAGGACGAGTCCAGTGTGAAAAAGACGTCCTCAGAGAAGGACGACTCAGACTTCATGTGTCCAAACTCAGGACTGAAGACTCGGGCCTGTATGTCTGTGAAGTGAAAACAAGTGACAGTTGGGGCTCTAACAGATGTCGTCTCAATGTCACTGGTGAGTTGATTCAGTAGTTTAGTAAAACCAGATTTCCATCTTAGAGCCGTGCTGCTAGTGTTGCTAAAACTGTCCATCATAATGACGTAGAGTCCAACAGTCGTCCTCCTAGAACCTTCAAACTGCTTGTTTTGTCCCACCAACAGTATAAAAGACTTGAGTCCATTTTCTGTCCTTTACAGCAGCTGCTGATGAGTCCAAACCTCAGAGACCAACAGTGAGTCCACAACCAGAAAGTTGGGGAAGGACGGTCCTCTATGTTGGACTGGGACTGACAGCAGCAGCAGTTGTTGCTCTATTGATTATCTTTGCAGTCATCAGAGTTTTGCTTCAACACCAGAATCATAAAACTAACTGTCCAATGCTGCAGGTGATATGAACTGTATATTTTTCTGTTAAATGATCTTCATGTTCCTGTGAGTTTGACTTTAAATGAAGTTCTTACAGCAGAAATAATTCATTTCAATATTAAAAATGCTTCCATTGTGTCAGATTTTCCACGTTTGATATCAGACTGTTACCATCAGCTCAGAAGGGTAAAAACAGACTGTAGCTGCCTCGACTCCATTCAACATCCTCCACTGTCACGTCTCTAAAATGTCCCGGTTGTCTCAGTTTTCACTGTATGAAGAGTTTTTCAGAGGAATCATTCAGATTTATCTGTAAGTTGCTTCAGTCATTGATCACTCTGTTCTGCAGCAGCTCTTATCAATCATCAGTCTGACAAAATGTATCTGGAACCAACAAGACAACACAATTATAAAAGAACTGCACCTTTAATTATTATATTTGAATGTAATGTCCACTGGTGGACTGATGGACGTTGTTACACTGTATGTTATTTCCTACTGTTTATAACGTACATATTGTAAATAAATTCCTGTTATATGAGAGAAGTTGTTCTGTCTCTTCTGTGTCTTTTGATATCAGACAGACAGAAGCTGTCAAGTTGTTATCAGCATCAGATAATAAGAATAAACTTTATTAGCACTCTTAACAGTTACAAACTGATGTATTTATGTCAAAAATCATAATAAAAATACAAAATAATGTTCTGACAAAAAATGAAACCACAAAAGTTTTGCTTCTCTTTATCCCAAATTGACATATTAGAACTTCAAGAAATACAAAAAAAAAAAAAGGTCATGAGAAGAAATGAATAAAAGAGGATCAATTAAAACTGTCACTCATGAAAGCTATACATTTTTTGTGACTCTTGTGGAAACTTGTGGAAAACAAAATCCATATTTTTGTGTTTCTTGTCTTTATCTAGTGGCCATTAGAGCAACTGCTCAGTATAGATCTGTGATCCACTGATGGAAAAACTGAGGAAACAGAAGGAAAACATATAAAAGTCTATATTTACAGATAAATAAATGAACTGAGTTACTCTCCATCACTGGCTGTATGTTACAGTCAGCTGACAAATTAAATACATGATTCAACTTGTCATCTGAAGTCTAATTCAACACCACTGAATGTAAAACATGAGATGATGAAAAATACAACCAGCACCTGCAGAAGACATCCAGTTTAACATGAAGATAATATCCTGTCCAACCCATCACTGCCATGAAAACAGCTGATCTGAACTCTGAGTGGACACTCTGGAGCTCATTTTGACTCAATCAAAATTGAATCAAAAATTATGAGTTCAATAAACTCAAAAGAATGTCGGTCAGAAACGTGTTTTGTATGACAACTTCAATGTTGTATTATGATAATTTTCTAAACCTTTTCACAACCATTAGAATTAAACATGTTGTGTCAGCGTTGAAACAACAACTGACATAATTTCAACCCCATTTCAACGTTGAAACTCCGTCGTGTACCGGCTGGGTAGACTCTTGGCTGGTATGCCAAATGAAACTGTGTTTTATGTGGAACTTAAATATTTTTATGACATTGATCCACCCGATAACTGTTAAGATATTTCGACTGACCCAGAGTCCCACAGTGAGGACCAAACTGAGACGAGAGGAAAGTTGTTGTCCAGCCTGTGAGACAAGCTGCAGAAAGAAGGAGGAACTTTTTTTTTTTATCAGACAAACTGAAAGGAAAGTTGGAGAGGACAGGGGGCGGGGCAGAACACAGAGTGCAATAACAAATATAATACGGAACCACTATTATCCGACAGACACTGTTGATACTGGCGATTCTGCATAAGTGTTTTTTTTCCCGAAGCTCATGAAGATGTATTTTCATGAGGCATCGTTGAAAAGATAGAAACTGCTGCTCCAATCCGACATCTACATTTTAGACGTACTCTAATGCAAAGTGCCCACAGATAACTTTGTTATGGTTTGGTAATTTACAATAATATTGAATACATACGACTACTAGTACTTCTATGATAATCTATGGTAATAATAATGACAAGTGATAATAATATCTGCCAAATTCATCTCTAACTTTGTTTATATGCGTTGTGTCTCTTTTTTGACAACTGAATTACACTCAAAATGTTTAAGTCTGACTGTAGGGAGGTGGAGACGGTCTGCTGAGCTCAGGCTCCTCTGTGTACAATCAAGAAATGTAACACTAGTCGAAATTAACTCCGCCTCGCCTGGAGAGTAGACGAGACCAGGAAAGCGCTGTTTGTCTGCCACAGCACACACACTCAAAGCAGTACTGTTTAAGACACACCCACAGCTGTTTTGTGGACCAGTGAGCAGCCGGTGCTTTTGACACTTGACGTCCGACGGAGAAAACGTCCAATCAAAAAAGCTTCTCAGTGATAACCATTCACGACCAGTGACACCGGCGATATTGCAGAAGTGAGAAGTTAATAAAGATGTAGTTTCACGAGGGATCGTTGAAAAGATCGAGAGGATCTGCTGCTGCTGCAATCTGACATCTGTGAGACTTCTGACAACTTTTTTTTTTTTTTTTTTTTTTTTTTTTAATACATTTCTTTATTAATTTTCAACTTTTAACACATAACATGACTTCTGAGAACTTTTACTAAAACGCTCGTTTCGTCTGTTTCGCTCTCTGGTCGTCAGAATAATTCAGTCAGGACTGAGAACACCGCCCTGTTGTCTCACTTTTTGGTCCTTACTTGACTGAAGACACACAGGTAATGTGTTCATGTGCAGTTTCATTCTTATTTCTATATGCAGGCGGTATTTATATTCCAAATTTACCGATATGAAATGTTTTATGAAATTTGTTTTGTTTCTATCATTCATTTGATAATAAAATAAAATACATTTTTCACTGAGTCTTTAAAACTAAGTTAGACAGTACAATACAATATTAGACTTCTGTGAGGTAATAAACTGTTGTGTGGTCCATGTCACAGACCGAGGATCAGCCAGGTTCACGGCAAGGGTCGTTGGTGCTCCTTAGCATAAGCATGACATGTGGGCGGGTCTTAGAGCACAACAGAGAGGCGGGTACTAAAACGTCACAGCAGGAGGGAGACTCACTCTTAAGGTGGCTCCTCTCTTCTCTTGTGAAACCTGCTGACAGCTAAAACTGTAGATTGTCTCTGACTCCTGGAGGTTGTTCCAACAAGGGTGATAAATAAATCTGTTCTTTACTGAAAAAGCCTGACCTGAATTAACTTCAGTCTCCACTCAATGTTTAAACTGTTCCACTAAGACAACTTAGCCTGGTGTGGAGGACTCTAACTAAAGTCAGGATAAAACGAGCTGCACTGTGTTTTATTTGCATTTGTTAATAAATGTCTAACCTGCTGCAGGACACAAGTCCATAACTGTTCATATTGATATGACCAACTACATAACAATCTGCTCAATAAAACGTTTTCTTATTCACAGGGTGTCCATTTGATTTACAGGCATCATCTGCTCATTGGCATTCCAAGTCAAAAACTGGACATGAAGCAGAAAAATGTAGAAATTATAAGTTGAAGTAGGAAATAGAGAAACTGGAGACGTATGAAGCTAAACAGAGCAGAAAGACATGTTTTGGACTTTAGTGTTTTTTGTTTTTACAGCTTCAACAAATGAGTGAATGAATGAAACTTTGGCACACCTTTTTCTAAAATTATAAATTCAAACAGGTTCAAATAACCTGTGAGCCTGTGAAGACAATAAGAGTTGTAAGATGTGATTTTCTTAACTTTTTTTTTAGTTAATATGTTTTTTGGAGCTAAATTAAACACGCAAATTCATGCTTGACCACAAGAAAAGGTCTGAACTTGTGTTTCTATATGGACAGAAGTGATGAGAACACAGAAGACACTTGATGGGATTCTCTATTTTCCATTTTACTGTTGGGGGACAATAAAGAAAAACTTGTCAAGAGTAATTCCTGAAGGAGACACCAAAGGTTCTGCTCATAGTTCTGTTGTATTAATGTATATATCAGGAAACTTTATTACTACTGTATACTGGATAGTTTGAAGGGCTGCAGCAGCAGGTTTTAAATAATGATATTAATAGTAATAATAATGTATCAATATAAGAGAAAGGTTATTGTCTTATTTCAGTGTTTCTGAACTTAAAAACACATTGTTCTGTGTCTGTAATTAAGTGATTTCAATGCATATTATTATATTATTTAAAATGTTTGCTGTAATTTTTGACAGCTTCAGGAGGACAGACTTCTTGTTGCTGTGGTTCACCTGTGTCTCAGATGATCTGCAGGATCCTGCTGCTCATCAAGCTGACCTCCTGTGTCTGTGGTTAGTTTACACCTTCACTTTATTATCCATCAAGACAAAAGACAACACACACTTTGACACTTGAGTCTTTAAATGTGTGAGGAGGAAGGTCTCTACAGCACTGAGAGCATCACTAAACTCTCCACACAAACATCTCTAGATGGATTTTAAAGTTTTCGGTTTGTCTGCTCCTCACTTTCCCTCTCTGTCTCCTCAACAGGAACATTTGTAGTGAATGTGACACAGACCTCCTATCAGGCAGAGGAGAACCACAACATCACACTGGAATGGACGTTCACGACCACAACGGACAGGTCCCTTGTTGTCCGTTATATCTACTGTGAGATGATCAATGATCCTCTCAAGTGTCTGTTTTATCTACATGAAGGTGTTGAGGTCTCAGAGTCTCAGGATGAACAGTTTGCAGGACGAGTCCAGTGTGACAAAGACGTCCTCAGAGAAGGACGAATCAGACTTCATGTGTCCAGACTCAGGACTGAAGACTCGGGCCTGTATGTCTGTAAAGTGGACACAATCTATGGTTTGGGCTCTAACAGAAGTCGTCTCAATGTCACTGGTGAGTTGATTCAGTAGTTTAGTAAAACCAGATTTCCATCTTAGAGCCGTGCTGCTAGTGTTGCTAAAACTGTCCATCATAATGACATAGAGTCCAACAGTCGTCCTCCTAGAACCTTCAAACTGCTTGTTTTGTCCCACCAACAGTCCAAAACACTTGAGTCCATTTTCTGTCCTTTACAGCAGCTGCTGATGAGTCCAAACCTCAGAGACCAACAGTGAGTCCACAACCAGAGAGTCGGGGAAGGACGGGCCTCTATGCTGGACTGGGACTGGGACTGACAGCAGCAGCAGTTGTTGCTCTATTGATTGTCTCTGCAGTCATCAGAGTTTTGCTTCAACACCAGAATCATAAAACTAACAGACAGACTGTCCAATGCTGCAGGTGATATGAACTGTATATTTTTCTGTTAAATGATCTTCATGTTCCTGTGAGTTTGACTTTAAATGAAGTTCTTACAGCAGAAATAATTCATTTCAATATTAAAAATGCTTCCATTGTGTCAGATTTTCCACGTTTGATATCAGACTGTTACCATCAGCTCAGAAGGGTAAAAACAGACTGTAGCTGCCTCGACTCCATTCAACATCCTCCACTGTCACGTCTCTAAAATGTCCCGGTTGTCTCAGTTTTCACTGTATGAAGAGTTTTTCAGAGGAATCATTCAGATTTATCTGTAAGTTGCTTCAGTCATTGATCACTCTGTTCTCCAGCAGCTCTTATCAATCATCAGTCTGACAAAATGTATCTGGAACCAACAAGACAACAGAATTATAAAAGAACTGCACCTTTAATTATTATATTTGAATGTAATGTCCACTGGTGGACTGATGGACGTTGTTACACTGTATGTTATTTCCTACTGTTTATAACGTACATATTGTAAATAAATTCCTATTATATGAGAGAAGTTGTTCTGTCTCTTCTGTGTCTTTTGATATCAGACAGACAGAAGCTGTCAAGTTGTTATCAGCATAAAAGATAATAAGAATAAACTTTATTAGCACTCTTAACAGTTACAAACTGATGTATATGTCAAAAATCATAGAATGAATAAAAAGACAAAATAATGTTCTGACAAAGGAAACAGAAAAAGTTTTGCTTCTCTTTATCCCAAATTGACATATTAGAACTTCAAGACATACAAAAAAAAAGTTGATGAGAAGAAATGAATAAAAGAGGATCAATTAAAACTGTCACTCATGAAAGCTATACATTTTTTGTGACTCTTGTGGAAACTTGTGGAAAACAAAATCCATATTTTTGTGTTTCTTGTCTTTATCTAGTGGCCATTAGAGCAACTGCTCAGTATAGATCTGTGATCCACTGATGGAAAAACTGAGGAAACAGAAGGAAAACATATAAAAGTCTATATTTACAGATAAATAAATGAACTGAGTTACTCTCCATCACTGGCTGTATGTTACAGTCAGCTGACAAATTAAATACATGATTCAACTTGTCATCTGAAGTCTAATTCAACACCACTGAATGTAAAACATGAGATGATGAAAAATACAACCAGCACCTGCAGAAGACATCCAGTTTAACATGAAGATAATATCCTGTCCAACCCATCACTGCCATGAAAACAGCTGATCTGAACTCTGAGTGGACACTGGAGCTCATTTTGACTCAATCAACAGTCAGTTTAGAGCGATCACTGCTGCTGACTCGGTCTGTTACAACAGGAAGGAAGAAAACCACCACAAATCTCAGCTGTACTGTTCTTTGCTGGATTTCTGTCCATCACTTGTAAACATTTCAGCCCGGCAGCGTTTCTCCAACTGAAGAACTGAAGTTCTGCCTTCAGGCATCAGTCTGGTGTGTTTCTCTTCAGACCAGCAGGGGGCAGCAGAGCCTGAAGAAAGCTGAAATCATTGATGTGTCACAGCACTCAACTTGTCTCCCTTCAGGTAGAGTGGAGTGCAGGAGGCCGACATGAGCGACAGACAGTCAGTACAGCTGCTGCTGCTGCTGCTGCTGCTGCTGACAGTCCCAGTGCAACACAGAGGCCCAGTCTGCCACGGATCACCACTGCTGGTTTTGGTGTGGGTTTGACAATGGCTGCTGGAAAAAACAATAAAAGTGTACTTGTCATTTATCTGAGGAGAACATTTTATAGAAACCTTCCTGTAGGCTAAATCACAAAGACTGAGTTGATTATTTACATCAAATATCAGTCAAACTGTTCCACATGTGAGCAGGTTCATGTGACGACCTTGAGTGGACTCACCAGTGATTTTCAGTGAGAACTGTTTGACCTTCCTGCCAAACTCAGTGGCCATTCTGCAGAGGTACAGGCCCGAGTCATCAGTCCTCACTCTGGACACATCGAGTCTGACACGTCCTCTTCTGAGAGCGTCTTTGTCACACTGCACCCGTCGTGCAAACTGCTCGTCCACAGGCTCATCGACGCTGTCGTCCAGATGATAGAAGACCTTTATCTCAGGTACAGACACACAGTGGATCTTCAGTGAGGAGATCAAGATGTCGGCTTTGGAGGAGAAGCTCCATTCCACTGTGATGTTACTGTTCTCCTCTGCCTGATACTTTAGATCCATGTTGTGAGGCTCAAACGTTCCTGAGAGGACGAGACGGACAGAGATTAAGCTCATGCTCAATCTGATGCCCCCCTCTTGAAACAGCCCTCAGGTTTCTGCTTGTTAAAAGGAAGCGTTTCTCTAAAGTCTGTATAATAACAACCCCACCCCCCAGTAAAGGTGTAAACTAACCACAGACACAGGAGGTCAGCTCGATGAGCAGCAGGATCCTGCAGATCATCTTCTCCCTGTCAGAGGAAACACAGGTGAAGAGTCAAAGTTCAGTCCTGGTTCGGTTCCATAAATCAGATTCAGAGAATGGAAGTACCAAAAAGTGAGGGGGGGTGTTTGTATTTACTCGCGGGAGGCAACGCAGGAACAATAAAACATGGGGGAGTTGCAGGGAATTTACTCTGAGAACTCACATCCTGCCTCCTGCAGTCAGGTCTGTTATGTGCAGTTTTGGATAAAAGGCGCTGATTGGTGGGTTCACACAATTAAATAAATGATTAAAGCATGTATTGCTCTTTGTTTCTTTACCTTAATGCTGACTGATAAAGTCAAATTTCTTAATTAAAACATCTGACAAAATTGCCAAAAACGTTTGGTTACAATGTGATACCACAAACAAAATCAAATTAATTGAATTATTTAAGTGGAAATCCTTCAGTTTTGTGAAATACTGTGTTAAATTATGAACAAACTACATCAGTAAATCTGGAATTTAGGCCTAAATATTGCCTGAAAATAAACTTTTACCTTAACTGAATTAATTTACCCTAAAAATCAACAGTGGGTTTCATTATATGACATATAATATAAAAAAGTAAACACAAACATCTTATGTTGTGGTCAAAACAATAAAATGCATCATATTTTACAGGCTGATCTGTGAGGTTTTCATCTTCATCTCAGAGTTTGTCATCAGTTAATCTGTGAAATAAACAGAGGATACAAACATTACCTTCTGTGTCTTCAATCATATGAGGACCAACCAGACAAGAAGAAGACAAGTGTTGTTCTGTCTCATAAAGACACGTCCAGCGGAACAAGGGAGGACTTTTTATATGACTGAGGAGGTGCCTGAGGGCGTTTAACGTTCAACAAACAACACGGGGCCTTTTGAAGAGATTATGAAGTGTCATTTCAAATTGTTTGTTTATAGGGGATGCAGTTGTGGTCACTATGGATGCCACATGAAAAACATGGGCCATGGTGTGGCCGGGATTTTTCTTTTCTTTGGTATGCTATCCCGCCCGACTGAGAGAGCACCCTACCGCAGCCACTGACACTGGTGACAAAGACAGGTGTGTGTGCAGTGTTTTGAGACGGTTTCCAGGTTACACCGCATGTTTCCTCAATAAGCCTGCAGGCTCTCATCTGATGGGTGGAGGTGGAGTCCTGCCAGCAGTAACCTGTCTACACACAGGTGTTTATAAACAGGTACACAAGGATGTATCCAGCCAAGGGGGTTACCGAGTTCCGCAAACGTAGATGCCCATATTTGGGAGTTCAGCTGTTACTTTGGTGACTCAGGTAGTTCCTACATGAAAATGTTCACAGGAAGGTCTGCGGATAATCTTGAATAACCGGGTCAAATGTGTTTTGAGCACCGCAAACTGAGTGCCATTTAGTCCCATTATATTGGAGAGAAGGCAGACATCTCTACAGCAGGTAAATCCAAATTCACACCAAAACTGTCTAGATGGATAAATAACAGCACTATCACACTGGGGCCAACAAAGGAGGACTCAGATGCAGGACTCAAACACAAGGTCTTTAATGGAAAAAGGGGGTCGGTACACGAAAGATCAGTCCAAACTTAAGCAGAGGTATCAAAAGGGGAGCAGGCAAAAAAAAAAAAACAGGATCAAAAATGCAAACACTGGTCCAAAGTAGGAGATCTCTAGAAAACTGGTTGGAACACTCTCACAAACAAGGAGACGAACTGGCACAGACAAAGGGTGGCACAAGGACTAAATACACAAGGGAGGAGGGGTAATGAGGGACAGGTGAAACCAATCAGGGTGGGGCAGGTAATCACACAGGAGGGAAACACACAGGGGCAGGAAGTAAAGTGCCTGAAACGAGAGACAAGGGTGAGTACCAAAATAAAACAGGAAAAATGTGACAAAAACTGAAAACAAGGAAAACATGAAAGCTATTTTCTTTACCATCACTTATTACCTATTTGTGTCCTTTAATGTTTTTGTATTATGTATTGTTAGTTTGAGGGAAAATCATTTGAAGAAACAAACAAAAAAGGCTGGTTGTCTGATCTCACAGCATACTTTTATTTTCCTTCAGCACGAGGTACTTTATTTTAGTAACTGATGTCATTTTTATCTGTGTATAAACACAACAAAGACAAAAAACAAAAAACAATTAAAAATCAGTATTAACAATGATGCACAGAGCTTGATTAACAACACAAAAATGTCAAAAAATCTGATAGAAATGAAAAAGTCAGAATTTTTGTTGGAGTTTTACAAAAAATACAACCCAACTTAACAAATCATTTAAAAAGCAAATCGCAACTATTTTTAAGACTGCGTAAGCTGCTTAAAATAGGCTGGCACACAGTCACAGCTGTGAGCTGTCATTGGTTGGAGGAGATGCTGGCGGTTGGGTGACTGCAGGTACATTTTCTGCTGTGTGCAGATTTACTGTGGGATGCAGAAACCACAGCGGGTTGTGCAATCCACAGCGTCCCTGCTGCTCAAAGTATTCTTGCCCACATTTTTCCTTCTGTTTTCTCTCCGTCTCTCTGCAGCTGACTGTGAGAATTTTACAATCAGTCTTACTGTCTGAATCGCACACAGTGGCCAAATGCTCGTCTGTGTTCACTTTCCTCATGAAAACATACAGAACCACGTCTGCAAGAGGACTAAACTCAATAAGCATGAAAGACACTTTGTCGAAGGTGTTGCCATATGTGTCTCCGTTAGTCAGGAGCCAAACGGCTCTGGGCAGGAAGAGCAGTGAGTAAATCAGCAGCTCCGGGACCAAAACTCTCGCGATTCTGCGTTTTTCGGCAGAGGGAACAGAGCTGGAGGCAGCCAGGGCTTTGACGATCCCGTCCAGGAAGAACATGAGCGGGGGGAGGGGAAGCAGGAGGAAGGAGGAGTAGACTATCAGTAAAACCTCAAAATCAACCAAGAAATAAAAAGAGAGGACAGAGACAGCGGGCAAGGCCCAGACCAGGACACAGACAGCGACAGTCTTCTTGATGTTTTGTTCGGACTGGTACCTCAGCGGGCGACTGATGATCAAATACCTGCAACACAAGATGGACACGCTTCAGCATCATGCAGGAACGTGACGGTGAGACGCGGAAGCAGCTACATGCATACCGGTTAGACAGACAACTTACCTCTCCAGGGCGGCACACAGCATGAAGCTGACACGGACCGCCACGGCAAAATCAAAAATAAAAGACAGAATTAGCCTGATCCTCCATTCTGTAAATATCTCCATCGCGGCCATGGAGCAGAGCTGAAAGAGGTCGGCGATGAGCAGATTGACGTAGAACGGAGCAACGCGATCATTTCGTCCCTGCGGGGAAACATCAGTAAGAGTGAATAAGGGTCAATGACAAATAAAAAGTCCTTTCAAAACAACAAGTCTTATATGTTAAACAGCATTTTCAAGCATTTAAAATCAATTTTTGACTTTTTAACTTCATCACACAAAAAATGTCAGGTGGCACAATGTAATATGTGCAAAACTAAGTTAAATCTTTGGCAAGTGTCCCTTACAGTGTTCTCAGTGTCTGACATGTTATTATTTTGTGCTCTCTAAAAAAAAGAAAAATAAAAAAAGTTGGCACAACTTAAAATTTCAAGGCAACACACCATAATAGATTTTCCACCAGCTGGAAACAGTTTTAACTTTTATAATGTAAAACTCCTTAGCCAAAATTAAAATCCTGGTGCCGTGTGTGAAGTAAACAACTCAAAATTATATATAACACTAGAGTTTCTAGACATTTTAATGTGGAAATGTTATATTTTATAGCTTTAAAAGAAAGCTGGAATGGAGCCACAATGGCAAAGTGCACATATAATCAACTTTATGTAAATTTTAACTATGAAATCAATTATTTCTTTAAACGTTTAGGTCATTACAAGACTTCATCCCAGCCCAGATCCTGTACAGACAGACTGTACATAAACACATCTCAGTCGTAATGTACATACCTGAGAAATACAAACAGCATTGATGGCCAAGAGGTTCAAGGGAAGGCTGGTAATACGGATCGCCCAAGGTATCAGATCCATGACGAACTCAACTTCTGTTCTTCAGAGTGAAACCTGCTGTTTGAGAGATCAGATTATTTAAGGAGGGGCAGGGTTTTTTTTATGAACATTGTACTCACAATCACATTAAATCAAAAATTGCTGTGGGTGTTTCTGCAACAACAGGATTTTCTATTTTTGCTGCTACAGTCAATGCAACCTGTATGCAGCCTGCATGGTTCACTTTAAAACGTCAAGTTTTTGTACATTGCCAACAAAATATTAGCTCACAATTCATCACACAGCAATTCAGAAACAGCGGCCAACAGTAGAATCGCCCTAAATTAAACATTTCTGACCTTTCTATTATTAGAGATTTGGCCATTATTAAGACCGTATGTCATTTTTGTCCGGCCCACAGCAGCCTGATCAGTCAATGTGTCCTTACCAACACAGGATCTTATTGCTGTTTCACTGATTTCTATTTGCAAAAGTAGAGACAGGTAAGAACTGCAATATCTGTCATAAAAAGCAACATATTTTTCTGTGTGCATGGAAACAATTGACATAAAGGTTGCTGTTCAGTATTTGCAATGATATACAAATCCTGATGAAAATACATGTAAAGATCTTAAAATTTTATAGAAAGCACGAAAGAAAAAAATTCATAGAGGCTGATTTTTGCTAATTTTGGAGAGTTAAAATGCCCATATATTTATATTAGATTTGATTAGTTTTAATGACTGCAGTTCTTATCGTCTGCATATATAAGAAAAAAGTTTTACCTTCGAAAGGTGGGAGACGACACCTAAAATGAGTTTCCTTCAGCAAAAGTCTGGTGTGCTGCATCCAAACCGCCTGGACGGTAAGTGATCACACGCGGTGGGTTCCTATTTATCTACAGCTCCACTTTAAGGAAGTGAGAGAAAAGAAGCCAGACATGAATATGCAAAGGCGCGGCCTGAGACTTTGGGCTCCATGAAAAGATGTCACAATGTGCCCCAACGCCACACTAACACGGTGTTATCACTGTACATACGTTAATATATCCTATAATACAGGGGGAGCTCTGAAACATTGTTCTTTCACAGTGTTACAGATTTCTTTTTCTTATATTTCCTTATTTTACCTTGTGATGTGTAATTCTTGGAGGGATGTGAATGAGTAGTGGCGTGCACCGCAAAACATGGCTCCCCAAAAGCCACTGTGTGATTCGAACTTTGCTCAGTCAGCATCAAGCTGTTGTTACAGTATTATTTTATCATTGTCTGTCACTCAGACTCAAGTCACTCAATGCTTCAAACTGTTCAGCATCCAGTACAGACTATAAGCTGTTTTCGTTTCAAATAACAATCATTGTGTGGAAATAACAAATTAAATTCAATGTAACTGGTCTGCAGTTTGCTACTCTTTCCTTTGACAGGAACACGGCTCACGCTGTTTTCCCTGAGAAACTATCTCAGAAAAGTAGTTCCCCATACACACGATTTGTTTGGAAACTTTATGTGATGTGTCAGCAAAAGCTGCTGTGTGAGTTCTGGGTACAGCTGACAATCACTCGATGACGTTTTCAAACAGACACTGGAACTGTTTTCTGGGAAGCGGTGCTGTAAATACAGAGGTGGTAAGTAGCTAAGTACAAAAACTTCATTGCTGTACTTAAGTACAGTTTTCAGGAAAATACTTCACTCAGAAAGCAGTTAAATTTTAGCAGAATTAATTAATTTATAATGTCCTAAAAAAAAAAATACTGTGTTTTTTTTCTCAGCACACAAATGCAAATTGTCCTGTAACTCATTAATAGGTAAGGCCAGGGCCATCTGTTTTAATTATTACTCATTCAGTTCTGATAAATAAAGACCACATAGACCAAACCACAATCGGGCTGCATGTGGCAGGCCATCATATAAACAGTGCCGTCATTAACAGACCTGGCCCACATCCGGTTGACATACCACTTACCATGGAAGCAGTCCGCCAGCGGTGCCAGCTTTGACACCAGATCTGGCCCAGACCTGTTTGCTATGTGGGTCAGTAATCAGTTCATTTCCACCAGAACTGATTGTATCACCCAGTTTGTATACGTCAACACTTGCTTTTATCATAGTCAGTCGCACTGATAAACTTAACTTTACATCTGAGGTAACAGTTTGTCTTTGTGAAATGTTAATATCTCTCTGTTCCAACTTTTTTACTTTTCTGCTCATTTATATTTTCAATTCAATCTCCAACTCCTTCAGTTTTAATTTAATTTATTTCCTGACTTCTGACACAGATGGATGGATCCACCCAAAGGGGTCGGTGGAGGTGAAGGTACCACTTCCTGCGCCTGCCTTACAGTACAAGTAATCTGTTGGCAATCAAGGGAAAGTGTAACCACAAATCACGTGGGCCGCTGCAGTTCATAAGAATCAAGAACACAGTCATCAGTCAGTATCTTCATCCTGTCCTCTGTCCTGCTGATGTGATTCACTGCCTGTGGGAACAGAAGCGGCTCTTTGAGTCAACCAACATTCGTGGAAAACTTCAGTTCTCTATTAGCCGAGCTAATGAGCTGTGCTTCTGTAGAACAGCGGTGGATGACAGACTCCATCTGTTTACATCTTAACGCTTGTTAATCAGATGTATTGATAAAGTACTGGCTTTTTACTTGCGAGGGTTTTATTGCACTTACTTACAACTTTCCCATGCACTGATCTTGCTCCGTGTGTTTTCATTTTCATCCATGGCGTCCTGCTTGTGAAATAAAAGGGGGTCGGAGGAAATCCAAGGCACCATAAACCCATCAAAACCTTTTGGCTGTTCCTCAGACCAGACTCAAAACTAAGGGTGATCGTGCATTTTCAGTGACGGCCCCTTGGCTCTGGAACAGCCTTCCCTTCAGTGCGTTTACGCTCCTGATTCTATTTAACGGGGTGGGATTTTGTGGGTCTATGATTTTTTTAATTCTTGTTCTGTAAATCTTTGTACTTAAGCTTGAAAAGTGCTGTACAAATAAAATAAATGATTATGAATTAATATAATGGTTTCCTATGATATGTTTTTTCTGCATGTCTCCAGGGAGAGCGTGAAACAGGCTAGCAAACAGCGTGACTTGGCTGAGAAAAAACTTTCACTGCGTTGCATGTTTGGAGATGGAGCATGATAAAACCATCTCCCTGTCATGGCGGATCATTCTAATCCTCGGCCACACCCATTCCTCAAACTGCAACTTTTGCTGACACATCACATAATAAAGCAAAGTTAACAAAGAAAATTCTGGGGAACTTTCAGTACTTTGAGTAATTCTCTGAAATACTGTTTTCACAGACTTTAGTTTCATTTTTACAATGGCGTGATGACCATGGCGGATGTCATTCAGAGGCCGTAGCAGGGAGATCTGAAAAACATTATACAAGTCTGGACAGACATGGTTTTAAATAACTCATATAACTTCACTTCTTAAGCGATCAACAGCTGCTTCAGTTTGAAATGTGTGGTGGCATTGCAGTAGGTGCTTCACCATGTGTTGCTTTGTGTGGATCTGCACTCTACTGAGTGACCTCTTCTGGCAGCCTGAACACAAACTTTTTATAAAGTTTAATCAAATTATGATGTTTATTACATGTCATGTAATTACATCATATCACACACACTGTAATTAAGCTCAGGTCACCCAGCAGCCCTGTTCCTCAAGCAGAATAATGCAACTTAAAGGAACTTAAAAAACTGTTCATCAGGGATCATTTCAAAACTTTGGTCATTAAGGGGCGGGCCCTTTATGCATGTGAATTATTAATGCATGCGTCTGGTTACTTTTTTTCTCATTTCTTTAGAAGAGGCGGTGTAAAATAACAGAAACCTCCTGTGACACATCAGTCGCTGGTGTAGGAAACTCAGTCAGGTGTGGTCTTGCAGCTCTGAAAGGTAAAACTTTTTCTTATATGTGGAGATGATGAGAACTGCAAACAGTCATGAAAATTAATATTTAATCACTCATTCTTGAGAACTGGGACAAAACTGTATTTTGAGGCGGTTTTAATTTCTAATCTTACATGAAACTGGGAAAATTTATTTTAAAAGATCAAACTCTCGGCCTTGTAAGTCTGACAGAGTTGATGTGTCATGGACTTTACAAAACGTTAAGGTTTTTTTTTTTTTTTTAATTTCAATGCATATTTTTGAAAGTTTCTCATAGTTCTCTTAATGATAGTTAAAATACACATTTTAAACCATAATTCTTATTTAGTTTTGATTCAGAGGGGCTGAAGAGCTGACATGTTGTGGTTGACACACATCTGATAGCAATATTGTCAAATGGATTTGCAGAAAAATAGAAAGTTTACCAGTGCATGAGCAGTATTCACACTTTTTCTGAAAGGCTCCTGAGGGTGTAGCTAAATCTATTTGTGCCTGATTAAATTTTTGATTTTGAAAAAATCTGATGGAGTTGACGGGAAAAAAAAACACATAAAAATATTTTAAAACAAAGATGATTATAATGATAATGTATAATATTTCTATAACTACTGTATGCTATCAGTATTATTAATTTTCTGACATATTTTTAATTGTTTGAAATTGTGAATTCCTAGCAAGGTTGTTTTGTGCCACAGAGCAAGTTTAGACATTTTTAAAAGTATATAGTATAGTTACACTGAACAATGATGTTAGGTAGATGTTAATAAACTCACTGACTTTATATAAACTCTCAAACAGCAGATTTCACTCTCAACAATGAGTCCTCAGTACATCATGTATGTGTCGACGTGGGTGATCATTTGTATCAGCCTTCCTGCGACCGTCGTGGCCATCTTTGCTGTTTGTTTTCAGGTACGTACCTAATGACTGAGATGTATTTATTTACAGTCTGTGTGATTGTGTGAACCTTTGTAGATTTCTTTTGTTCATCCACTGACTTTTCCTTTTGCCCACCCTGATTTTTTTTTTACTGAAATATCACCATAACTTTATTAAATGACTTGCAAATTAGCAGATTCTTAGCATGCTAACATACTAAACTATAACACACCTTTTCAAATATCTGTTTCTGATTGAACTGCTGTGGACGGCAGTGTAATTATAGACTCTAGAGGAGTGGTAATAACATTTTTAAAGGAATTAAATAATTTTAAAAACTGATGAGTCTGTCCTATTTATCACTGATAATTATCAATCAGTAAAATTCATTTCACTTTGATTTGGACAAAAACTAAAGTGATTTCCACGTGTCCTTCATCATGGGACAGAGTCAGACCAACAGTATCATTTTTAATTACTGTTAATTGTGCAGTTGTCACGTTAGAAATAAATGGCAGGCACTAAGTTAATTAGAAATTTGTTGCTTTTTGCCGTAATATATTTTTAATATTCTCTACCCCTCTCCATTATAATGTCCTGTATGTCTTAGCTGAAGTGGGCGGCCAGTGTTTGCTCTACTTCGGGCGGAAGCAAAATCAAATGATGCACCAAACGCCCCTTTTTAGTCAGAGGAAGAAAGTCTAAGTGGACTAATAAACAATTAACACCATCATGTTACCTGGACCTCGGTTTTAGGTTTTGTTGAGGCAGCTCATACAAGGAAAGTGTTGAGTTTCATTGAAAATGTGTGGCGCGTGAAGCACAAATGTGCCTGAGCACCTGAAGTCGTGCATCAGGCAAGAATGAGAAAAAACTCCAACAATTAGTGTCCTCAGTCTCTAAACACTTACTGACTGTGGTTAAAAGAAAAAGGTGATGTGATACGGTGGTAAATGTGCCACTGTCCCAACTTTTTTGGAGACGTATTTGGGAGGAGGTGGAGTTCAGACATGTTTACAACTTCTTTACTGTTACCAATGTTTTCCTGCAGGTGCGAAAGGATAATGTTGGTCTGATCTACATCATAAACCTTCTCATTTCGGACCTGATTCAGCTCTGCTGCAGGCTCATAATGCTGACAGTATGGGATTGGAACATCTTCCGAATAGCATCTGTTATCCACGATTATAGTGTGGGGGTCAGTGTCGGCTTCATGGTGTGTGTCGCCCTGGAGAGGTAGGTATCTTGGGCTGAGGGGGATGATTGCAGTTTGTGTTTTTACTATGAGGCAAAAAAAAATAGAAAATAGGTTGGTTGTATGCTGTTATTATGTAGTACTGCAGGGATGACATGTTTGCAGACCAACATGAACGTTGGCGTTGCCCTGGTTCCCTCCACAAAAAGCCAATGGGATTTTGCCAGTGGGGTTTGGATTGGTGCAGAAAATACACTCCATGGGGAATAAAAGGTTATGATACTTACAGGTTTGGTCCAGGAAGAAGATCTTCACAAATGAACACAACTTTTATGAGATTTTAAGTGTTTAGTGTGTTGCCAGGAGTAAAAGCTAATGTTTTTAGTAAACTACACCACGGTTGTGTGACCAACGTCACCCGCACTAAATAAACCTGCTAAAAATAGCCCATTGACCCCTTTTCTGTTGAGTTTTTTCTGATGTGTGCTGGAAAGCAAAGGCATTTTTTAAAAGTGTGTGTATTCAGCTCTCAGTACTTTTGTAGCTTTTAACTGAATCTCTGTGGTTTGAAGTGTAGTTTCTCTCCTGTGTCGCTGTTTGTTCTTTCAGGCATCTGCTTTATTTCTGCTGTTTCATGGTCGCTTTCAGTCGAAAATGGTCATGTTGTCACATGTCATTCCCTCCACTGCCTCTCTGCTTTTCCTGTCATATCTTCAGCTGTCAGATCGATTAAAGGCGTAAAAATACCTGCGTCTGCTGCAGAGTCATTTGACCAGGGAATAAATGGTGATTGCACCCTTTACCACTGTAAAAAAAACAGATGTTAGCAGTTGTTATTGAGTTTTTTTGTCCAGTGTAAAGGGGGTTTAAAGTTTCTTTTTTTCTGTTTTTATGATAGCAGGAGGATGGATGTATAATTTATTTCAAAATAACTTGAGAGAATGGGTGGGATCTGTGTCTCACCATTATATTCCTGTATAATGCTTGACTATGTGTCCATCTTGTGTTACAGGTATTTGCTCATCGCCCACCCGCTGTGGTACCGCTTCAAACGAACCATAAAGATCCTTGTGCTGGTCTGTGTCCTGGTCTGGAGCCTTCCCCTTGCCTTTTTTCTCACTGCCTATGATCAGCTTGATTATAAGACTTTGGAAACCATCTACTGTGCTTTCCTCCTGCTTCCACTCCCCCTGTTCATATTCTTCCTTGGTGGGACCCTCAAAGCCCTGTCTACCACCGCCTCGGTTCCCTCTGACGAAAAACGACGAATCGTGGGAATGTTGGTCCTGGTCCTGCTTATTTACTCACTGCTGTTCCTGCCCAGAATCTTTTTTTTCCTGACTCTCAGAGACAACGTGACCTTCGACTACCTGTCTTTCACGTTCATTCTGCTGAATCCCCTTGCAGATGTGGCTCTGTATGGTTTCATGAGGAAAGGGGCCATAGACAAGCTTTTGGCCACTGTGTGTTGTTGTAAAATGGACAGCAGTGATGTGAGCAGTGATGTGAGCAGCTCAGCGGTTTGAATTCACACAATCAGCTTCAGAAAGAGGGACAAAAAGACAGGAGAACGGGAGACAGGAAAAAGGATGCCGTCCTCTGAAATGTTTTGTTAAACCTGTTCGTGTTCACTGATGGCTTCAACAAATGTAAGTAAAATATGTCTATTAGTTTCTTAGCTGCAGAGTGATTTCTATCAATTTTATCCTTTAATCACAGAGGCAAACCACTTTTTTTTTATTGGTCTCACATACACATTTTAGTTGCTTATTACATTATAACTAATGTATAAAACTGTATTTATTTTTGTATTTCTTTTGTTAATATAACTTTTATTTTTGGTATTTGGCATTTTTTTAGTCTGTGATTTAGAGCAGCTGTTTGAAACTTTGTAAAATGAATGAAATCTTATAAGACATGATGATTTGATATGATTTAAGTTCTGAAAATTCAAATAAAAATGAATGAAATGAAACACAGTAGAAGCTCAAAGCGTGATGTGTAGTGTTTATTCATTTATTTACTGTTGAACAGTCATTACTGTAATCACATTTCCCTCCTCACAGAATCAATGAAATTATTCAGCAGTAACATTACATCCATCGCGTGGACAGATTTGATTTGACACGATCATTCACTGCACACAAAGCTGCTGGGAAGATCACAAAAGGAAATTATCACATTATTCCGATATGTTAATCATCAGAACATCTGATTCGTCTGACAGTCCACCATCATTTTATTGCCATTTCAGCAGGAAACACGATGTTTAAAGAACAACGGAGCTCTAACCGATGCTTGGTTTGATGCAGTTTGACCTTAGTTTTTATTTCTACATTTCTTAGAGGCCCTGACAGGAAGAAATGATCTGCCTGGTTAATTTAAATCTCAGTGGGTGGAGTGGAGAACCTCAGTTTGTCTGGCTAATGTCTTGGTCACACAACAGGACCTTCAATGTTGTAAGATCGCTGTACTTTTCATGCTACACAACTTTCTGTTTTGTAATCTGGAATCTTAAAGTTGTGTTGGTTTGTGATGTTTCTGAAGTGTCTGTGGAAGGCGGAGCTTGTTTCAACTGCTTCTTTTTACCTCCGCTAAAGAGGTTATGTTTTTGGTGGTGTTTGTCTGTCTGTCAGCAGGACTACAGAAAAACTAATGGTCCGATTTCTGTGAAACTTTGTGGAGGGGTCAAGCATGGGCCAAGGAAGGACCTGAATGTTGCGTATCCAAAGAATGGAGCAAATACACAAATAATTTTTCAGCTTGTCTATTGGCCTTGGCAAAGGTCTGTGTTGTCCGAGTGCCCGACTAGTTGCTCATTATTTTGGGCTGTTCTGGCTCCAGTTTCTCCTTCTTGTTTCGCTCGGTGCATGGCTCCCCGACACGTCCAGATATTAAGCCTGCTTGATATCTTTCGGGCATCTGCAAAACATTGGCGAACTCT
Organism: Lutjanus erythropterus; assembly: GCF_056507025.1. NCBI lineage: Eukaryota > Metazoa > Chordata > Actinopteri > Lutjaniformes > Lutjanidae > Lutjanus > Lutjanus erythropterus. The sequence goes on along the minus strand of NC_139339.1, from coordinate 4,479,602 downwards.
TGGCAAACGCTCGGATCATGTCTATGAACGATTCACACATAGAAATTGAGCGACGTCCAAAAACTGTTGGGAAGCGGGAAATTGGGGCTACAATCCTGTAGTGTGAATCTGGGATTGGTGAAGCTGGATTAATTGTTTGTGTGATCTAATAATAGGTGTTTTTGGACTGGAGGAACTTTTGTCATAATTATACAGACAACTAAAGGTTCCCCCCATCTTTTTATTTTATTGCCCGCACTACAAGACTGATCATTGTTCTTAGAATGCTTTTTTGAGCTCCTACTTGTAGGGCTGGGTATCGTTTAAAAAAACTGCAATACAAGAACCAACACCAGTACCCTTAAAGTGATACCGGTACCTTTTTTTGAAGGTTCCTATTTACGAAGAATACTTGAAATGACTGGCTGCAAGCAAAACCATAAAAATAGTCTTTTTTTTCTAGATCTGCGTAGCAAAAGGACTGACTGGAGAAGCTTTGATACTGCTCGGCATTGGGTTATTTCAATCGATACCTTAACACCCTCCTTTCTTCAGGGTAGATAAGAGGAAACTTGAATGATGTAAGTGTGCATTGATTGGATGAACACATGACTCGATGTAGCATCATCAAATGCTATCTTTGAAAACCTGTGTGAAAAATTTGATGTGTGAACAACAGCTCATTTTGGTAGCCAGTGTTAATTTTGACAAGAATTTTTATTTTAGTTTCGGTCTTAGTCGCTCACTGAAAATTTTAGTAGGTTTTAGTCAAATTTAGTCTTTTGTTTTTGTTTTTAATCAAGAGTTAGTCAGTGGAACTTTAAGGTCAAAATTTTAGCCAATGCTTTAGTCTCTATTTTGAATAGACTCTATTCAAAACATTTTATTCTTCACCCTTAAGCAAATTTCTTTCATAAATTGGACAGTGTGGATCTTAAATCGGCAAATTACCAGATTATCCTTTAGAAGGAGCAGATGTTTTACTGTCAACACAACTCTGTTAAATTTAAAGGTGCACTGCTGGAGCACAACAACGCGCCCTCAATCCACAAAGAATTTCAGCTACGCTAAAATTAGCCTACGTTTAATTCTGAAAGGGAATTAACACATGTAATCGAAACAATCAATTTATGGAACAGAAATCTTTGGAACAGTGTGTTCAGGTGGCTTTGGTGCACTTTTCCAGATTTTTTGCCAGATTGCGATGCTGATGTCTGTGATCTAATTAGATCCACCTAAAACAGAGCCAACTAGTCCATCTCGTTTATTTTATTTGACATTTAACCATGAAATAAAAGGACATCAATGAATACTTGTGGTAAAGATTTTTGTTGACAAAATCAACACTGGTGCTCGCCTTAAAAACATGGAGCAAAACCCAAACAAATGGACCAGTGATGTATGTGCAGAAGTGACGTCTGTTGTGACATTATACCGATCTCCAGCTGGTTTATGTCACTCCAGCATTTCTGTTGGCTGCGTGAATGCAAACAGAAAGGGTTTGCAGTTCTTGGGGAGCTCCCCAGTGGGCAGTTCCTGTCAGGGAGTTCCCAGAACTCACCTTATATGTTGATGAAGAACCATGTGAACCATATGATGGATAAACCTTTTGTTTTTCCTTCCACTCACACTGATTGACATTTTCTATAAACTTTGAAAAAACTCTCTGCACAGAAGACAAGGTCAGCTGAGCACGAGCTTTTCAGGATGTAGAGAAATTCTTAGAGAGTAAAGGATTTATTACTTTAAAGCAAAGTAATTAAGTAACCAGTGCTGATCAAGAAGCTTCTTCAAACTGTATGTCTGTGTGTGCTTGTGTGTTTCTAACATTTCTCCTTCTCCGTGGACATCCTCCCATCATGCCATGCTTCTCTGGTGTTCCTCAGGGCCTTGGTCCTTTTCGGATCCACCACCACGTAGTCCACACGTGTGCGTCCGACCCGTGCTAGCTCTTCGCCTGCTCCAGCCTGCTCGCCGCTTCCACCTTCTGCCGTGCAGCGTTTCTGGTGACGGTAAAAATGTACTTTTATCATTTTACCTTGCAGAACACGTGAGTTGGTTGCAAAGCAAAATACTACTGTAAGTATTTAATATTTAAACACATGAAGAAAGTGCTGGCATGGCGCCCTCTAGGGGTAATTTCTATCTGCAACCCAAATCCCAATAAAGTTGTGTAAAGCATAAATAAAAACAGACTGCAGTGACATGAAGGCCAGTCTAGTTCTGAGTTCTTTTACTACAAAGCCACGCTGTTAGAACACCTGCACAATGTTTCTTGGCATCGTCTTGGTGAAATAAGCAGGGACGTCTCTGAAAAAGACGGCACTAACACACCTCCATACCATCACAGATCCTGTCTTTTGAAGTTAGCGTTGGTAACAATCTGTATGGTCCTTTTCCTCTTTATCCCGGAGGACTACAGGCAGTTATTGAATTCTGTTTTTATTTAAGTTTTACACAACGTTCCAACTTTTTTGGAATTGGAATTTTTGGAATTTCTATCAGCTATTTAAAAATACTAACAAATACAACAGTATACCAAAATAAACATTATTAAATACACAACAGAGAGAAAGAGAGGATGTTTTTACCTGTCTTGTTGGTGTCGATCGCCCAGTGTGGAGGTCGAGGTCCAGGTACTCCACCTGTTTGTCGCCTCTGGCTCGCCGTAGCAACGGGCTGCTGACTCCGCCCTCTGATGCCCGGTGCAGCATGAGCCTCAGAGACTGTACGCACACACGCACGCACACACACACACACACACACACACACACACAAACAAAGTTTAGTTAAGTGTGCAAAGAAGAAAGAGAAAGAAAGGAAAGAAGGAAAAAAGACTTGGATAAGGAGAGAGGAGGATTTAAGGGGAATGACAGAAGGAAATTAGGGAGAAAATTTTAGGGAGAAAGTGTGGATGAGATCCATGTGGATGAGATCTGATAGGTCGAACGACGTAGAGAAGGAAGGACAGAGGACACAAAGCAAACAGAGCAAGGATGGGAGGAAAACTGGATGTATGAGTGTTTTACCGATTCCCCAGCGCTGAAACTGAGGTTGGAGGTCGTCATGGCGACGTAGCTTTCGTCAGGGTCATCAGAATCAGAGGAGGGGGACGAGCTGTGAGCAGAAGTCGGCCTGACTGACCGACGACTGGACGGACTGACACACACACACACAGACACACAAACAATTAATCATTCCAGCAAAAACTTTCATCTGTTGGTCAGAGGTTTTGTAATTACTTAAATAAAAGTACCAATATGACAGTGTAAAAATATTCTGATAAAAGTAATATAAGTAAAAGTATTCATTCTGCAGTAAAGTATTATTACACATGACATTATTTGATTGTTGATCTTTCAAATACATTATGCTCAGTTCTGTAGTTTAGTCTAGTGGCTACCAACCAAGGGGACGAGCCCCACCAAAGGGTTAATGGATAAATCTGTGGGATTGTGACATTATTAACATAAAATAAAATAAAATAAAATAAAATAAAATAAAATAAAATAAAATCCTTGGAAACACAAGAGCTGTAATATTTGTAAACTTTTTCCTACTTTAAAAAAAATGAAATATTACAATATACAGCATGCAATTTTCCCTCTGAAATGTAATGGAATAAAGCTACAGTATAAAGTGTTATTATAAAGAAATACTTAAGTAAAGTACAAGTTCCCCAAAATTGTACTGAAGAACAGTGAAGTAATAATTTAATTGTAAATTTACTGGGGTAAATATACTTTGTCTGTTACTTCCTGCTCATGTTAACAGTAATAAGCTGCAGTACACGTCATCACCACAGGGGGGCAGCAGAGAGCAGCACAGCTGAATGTACCTGCTCTGTTATTTACACTTTATACCTCTCTGCCTCTGTGTGTAATGGACATTAAATATTGATGTGTTTTGTAGTTTTTTTTGTTGATGCAGCAGAGCCAGCGCTCCACACACACACACACACGCACACACACACTTACTCTCGTGTGAAGGTTCTAGTGACAGGCGAGCGGACGGGGGGCGGGACTTCCTGCCAGTCCTGCTGCACCGTGCTGATGTCCAGAGGAGCTGGTTTCACTGGGAGGGAGACACAGAGAGACTTTTTATTGCCATTTTTCCGCATTTATAAACTTAATACTCAGAACTGTAGAGTAGACAATAACAAATAAAATAAAAATAAATAAATAAATAAATGAGCAGTGTGTTTGTAGTGTTGCAGAATCAGCTCCCTCGCTGTGAGCGCTTCACTAATATTTAATATGAATTTTTCTATAAGCTGCAGCTCTATATATAATGGAGCTGCGTGTCGGAGCGTGTGTGGCTGTCGTGACCTTGTCCTGCGGCCTCGTTGAGCAAAGTGGAAGCAGGTAAATAATTAAAACTCTGAGGCAGAAGTGGAACAAGAGGGGCAAGAAATGGCTGACAGAGTGAGGCGCCGAGGGAGAAAGTGAGAGAAGAGACGCTCGGCTATTTCAGGAACAGAAACAGAAAGGTGAAACGTGTTTTGCAGAGTCAGGCAGAATTTGGCGAAGGAGACGCAACCAAAAAAACAGGAATTAGGTTAACCAGTCAATCAGTTTCACATATGAGCCTCTTGTGTTTGAATAAAAGACAAAACAAAACAGCAAAAGTTCATATCAAGCTACGGTTGTTAACATCATGTATTTCTTTTCTGAAGCAAAATCTAAATCTTTGATCTAACAAACAAAGTTTCCTTTTTTCCCCACATTTATTTATGTGGTTTAAAAATACTTGCAGTAACATATTGTTAATAATAATTATATAAAGTGACAATGATAAAGGGCAAAAACAAAACTAAAAGACAAAAATAAAGATACTAATAAGTAAAAATAAAATAAAATAAGAGGAAGAGAAGGCTGCTGCTGCTAATCTAAATGCCAAAAACATCAATATTTAATGCAAAATCCTGGATTATGTCGCGTCCAGTGCAAAGAATCTGTGCAGGGAAAAATAAAAGCTAAGGAAAGATCGTGGTCATGGTAATCAAACTGTAGTTATGGTTTGGCAAACGATGCAGATTACTGTTAATAAAAAGCAAACAGTGCGGGTCATGACTTTGCCCTCCTTCAGTTAGCGGTTCGTACCTCTTGTTTTGTGCGTCGGTTCTCCAGCAGTCTGGACGTCCGTTTTCTCTGCAGGCTGACCGGCAACAGTTCCTGAAGTCAAACACAACATCAGACAGGAAACATCAACCAGGCTGCACTACAACTAAATAAATGGATGCCGACCTGCAGAATCAACACTTTAATTTTTGTGCAAACCAGAAAAACAAAAACTCTCCTTATTGATTGGTTCCTTGTTTGGGTTTGTTTTGAAATGCTTGTTTTTGAGCACAAAGGCTATCATGTTTAGTAACAGATTGTAATCTTTTCTAACAGTTTTTGTGTTATCTACCCTCAAAATATGTTTGAGTGGAATTTACACTGTAACACACATTTACTTTTCTTCTTTCAATAAACTAGTTTCTTTGAGTTTTAAAAACTCAAAGAATTATTCACTTTCACTTCAATGAGTTTTGCGTTTCCAAAACTCAAATATTTAAGTTTATCTAAAGAAGATAAAGAAGAATTATCTCAACAAGAGATTAGTAGTTGTCAAAACTTGAACTTTTTCATGAGCTCCTTCACCCACCTCTGCGTTGTGGTTTCAGGTTGCGGTGGATTGGAGGGGGCATGGCTTCCACCTTGACTCCCCCGACCGTGTTCATGGTATTCCTTCGGAGCGGCGGGGTGAGGGGGGCGACGGGAGTCAGGGGGGAGTTACGAAAGCCCATGTGGGCCGGTGGGGGAACCTGCCTCCCCAGGGACGCCAGGTCACCCGTGGCAGGGGTGGGATGAACGGGAAGGGAAGGAGTGAGGGGGGTCATGGGGACGTAGTTGCCGTCCTGCAGATGGACTGCAGGGTCAGAGAGCGGCGGTGGAGGCACCCTGGAACAAGAGAAGAAGAACGCTGTTAAAGTACCACTATTGACTTTGAGACAAGGGGAACAAGAGTGCTAATATGCTAACTCATGTTCTCGTTTTAGGACACCCTATATGAACAGATTCTTATCATATCACGTATGTTCTGACTGACCTCGGAGCGACAGGAGGCTCAGTGGTGGCAGCGCTCATGGGAACATAGTTTTCATCCACATCATCGTCTTCAGAGCAAACGCTACCCAGAGGTACCATGCCTTTATTAAACTGAGAGAGAGAAAGAAACTTGCATTTTGAAACCATACAGAGAAACAGAAATCCTGTCATATATAACGTGTTTTAACTTACGAAGTAACTGTTGAAGCTCTCACTGAACTCGAACATGCTCGCTCTGTCGGACAGAGAGCGAGGGATGTAAAAGGAATCGCAACCTGAAACACAGAGTATACGGACTAATAAATAAACATGCTCTTTGATAAAGTTTGATCCCAGTCTCATGGCTCTATGTTAAGTGCAGAGGTTAGCTTAGCTTAGCATAAAGACTAGAAGCAGGAGGAAACAGCTAATCTGGCTCAGTGCACACCTTAAAAATGTGCCTAAGACTGTAGCACCTCTAAAGCTCAACAACTATTTTTTTATTTTTAAAACACCAGGCTAGTTGTTACCCTCTGCTTCAAGTCTTTATGCTAAGCTAAGCTAAGCTAAGCTTGTAGCTTCATATTTAGCACAGTCATGAGAGTGGCATAAATCTAATTTAACTCTCAACAAAAAAGTATATTTCATTCAAACTATGCCTTTGAATGTTACATAATGGAAAATGATTTTCAGGAGCTGTGCAGCTTTAAGATTTGTTGACCGGCTTTGTATGCCGAGTGGAACGCGAGCTTGACCAGATATTCTTAGTTGGGCATCAAGTAAGAAAGCAAACATTTGTGCACAAAGCATCAAGTCTGAACATGAATGATTACAGAGACTGTTGCCCTGAAAAGGTTCTTAAGAAGCAGCAGAACATTTGCACAAAGTTTGCACAAAGCGGTTGGGGAAACTCTTTGTGCTCCTGTGGGGCAAAGGTCTCATCTCATTATTGAAACTAATGCCAATCAAACAGGAACAATTTGTTTCAGCTGAGGATAAAATCCTTTGGCGCTGCCTGTTCTGCTCAGTAAAGCCTCTTTATAACTACAGAGCTCTCTTATCTCCTCTGTGGAAACAGGTTTAAAACTCAAAGCTAATACTGATGATGCAGCTTCTTACAGGGATTTCGCCTCCAAATCGCCTAAATCACTCAAACACAATCGTCACCATATTGAATTGAGAACATTTAACCTCCTCCCCCCAAACAACCCCCTCAAATCTAGAATGCAATGATTTGCAAAAACTTTTCAACCTATACTCAATTGAATACAGCGCAAAGACAAAATATTTTATGTTCCAACTGCTAAACTTTACAGATTTTTGTAAATATTCACTCTTTCTGAATTTGACATCTGCAACATGTTTCACAAAAGTTTGGACAGGAGCATGTTAACCACTGTGTTACATCATCTTTTCTTTTAACAACACTCAGTAAGTGTTTGGGAACTAATTGTTGAAGTTTTGAAAGTGCTTTTTTTCTCACTCTTCCTTGGTGTACTGTGTGCTCCATAATGCACCACACATTTAGTGTAGGAAAATCAAGCCTCGTCTCTGAGAAAGACGATCAAGAAGATCAACTTTATTGTCCAACAGAGACCCCGAACTAATGAGCACCTCAAGTCTTAAAGAAAACATGATGTTTCACAGTGGTATAGTCTTTGTCCTTTATTCAACTAAATATAGGTCAAAAAGATTTTGCAAATCATAGCATCCTGATTTCATTTATGTTTTACAGGATGTCCAAACTTTTTTGGAATTTGCTTTGCATTTTCAAGCTTAAAGTTGAGTCGAAATTCATCAGATTTGTGACTGAGTCTACCTGGAAATCAAGTCATGTGACTCAAGTCCACACCTCTGGGGATAAATCTCAAGAAAGTGGATGTTTGACCTGTTATTTTAAACAAGGCCTTCAGTGAAAGATAAATCCGGATGGACTGTTCTCTTCTTACCTGTCTGTGAGCGTCCGGGTGCAGTTACAGTGTTACTCCTCGGCAGACCTCCTCCCTCCACACTTCCGTCCCTCCTCTCTGGCTCGGAGGTGGATCGGGGCATCGCGCTCACAGCTGAGCTCTCGCCCTGGGCCGCGATGCTCGGGGGCTTCGGCGGGCGTGGAGGAGGAGTCGGAGTGGAGGTGTGGAGCTCTGCCTGGGTTAGCGAGTCCACACTGGGAGTAGAAGATGGCCGGCGAGGGGGTCGTGATTGTGGGGTGGACGCCGGACGTGGGATCTGGTAACCACTGGGGATGTATGAGTGCATGATTGGACGCATGGCGGGGTGCATATCATCACCAAGAGGTATCGCCACGGGCCGCAGGTGGAAATCCAGCGAGTGCTTCCTGGGGTGAGGAGACGGGTGACAACGAGGTCTGCCGGCTCGTTTCTGGAGGTCAGAGGTCATGCTGGCATCCAGAGACTGGCTGAGAGGGCTCGTCATGACGGAAACTGCCCAAGGGGCCGTCCTGAAGTTGGACGAAGAGGAAGAGGAGGTCGGAAATGGGAGGCCGTTGGGAAGGAGGGAGGGAGAGGATGAAGAGGACGAGGAGGAGGAGGTGGCAGAGGGAGGAGGGTAGAGGTTGTCGTTGTAGTCGGTTTCAAGAGAGGTGGAGGAACCTAAAGGAGGCCTGGAGACAGACACCAAAAAAAAAGTTCAGTCACTATAATAGTTCACCAGAAACTCAATAAAAATATTTCTAACTAAAGAGGAAAATAGGTTTAATTGTGTTCTGATGAACTGTTCCATGAAGGTTTGAAGTCAACCCTGTTTTTCCGTGGGTGTGATCCAGACTAAGATAAACCTTTGATCGCCCTCCTTAGATTCAACACGTCTGAACCTGTAACTCTGACTGTTAGTCTGGTTGATTTAGCCTCAGCTTATGTCCTTTAGTCTGAGCTAGAGCTGAAAAGTTGAATTTGTGCAATTTATGTATTTTGGGTTGATGTATGCTCACTTTACTTTACCCAGGGGTGGATTTAGTCATTTTGGAAAAAAACAGGCATGGGGCCCTTTACATCCCTTGTTTTTTCAATCCTTGAGTAAAAAATAAGTTATTAAAATAAACATTTATTTATGGTAGAGATGACTGGAGGAGTCTCACAGCCTCTAGAAAGAAACTGCTCTGTACTCTGGTTTTACAGCAGCAGATACTTCTGTATCTCTTGGCAGACGGCAGTAAGGAGAACAGGCTGTGGCTGCGGTTTACGTTCACTTGCTTGTGTGTGTGTGTGTGTGAGAGAGAGAGAGGCACCACATTCATAACATTGACATTTGGTGAGACCAGCCAACAAATTACAAGTGTGTTGTTTCTGTTGTTACACAACTAAGTTTCTCATGAATGAACTTTCACTTCCCAAAGTTCAGTCTAGTTTCCTGTATTTGTTTGGTGTTTGTGTATTTACCTGATGTGACTCTGGCAGTGTGATAACCACAGGTAATCATCCTCTGCGTTGCCACCATGATCCAAGTTTCGCACACTCACCGGATCGTAGGGGGGTGGGACTGACCCTGTTACCGTGGTGATAGCGGCTGTGCTGCTGGTCGCAGCGATGGAGGACGAGCCAGAGACCAGGGGTCTCTCTGGAACTGAAGAAACACAGTCAAACAAATAAAATGAGAGGTCAAATAACAATATGCATGTAACTCTTAGCAGGAAGGAAAAAGTTATGAGAAACTCTTCCTGTGTTTTCCTGCAGGGCATTGTTGGTTTTGGCGTGTTTGAGTGAGAAATTTGAGGATATTTTCTTTAAAGCTCAACCTGTCAGCCCGGGGTCTTGGTAGATATTTTGAAGATTAACTTGTGTCTCCAGAGGGAGATGCATGATATTGATTAATTGGGTATATGGTACATGGACTGTTTGGGCCAGTCTACATCATATTGACATTTGTATCCACATTATAAATCGCTAACTGTATGAAAAATTGTAAAAAAAAAAATAAAAAATGCATGATTTATAAGACAGACTACAGAATGACTCATCGTAAGTATTAAAGTCTTTTTACAAGACCAAGTGGAAATGACTGTACAAGGCAAAGCTTATACATTATACCATATTTTATGATACTTTATACACATCTGAGTCACCAACACACACACACACACACACACACAATCCTGAAAGCATTTATGTCAGTCTTTCTCTCTGCATGTTCTCTCTCTTCTCTCCTCCCACTTGATTTCACACTGACTCAGCCACAACCCACACATCTATCCATTTCAAATGCAAACGAAGAAAGGTGCGAGGAATATTCTGACTCCCTCCCGATTCTGCGCCTCACCGTCGTCGGTCGGGTTGAAGCCGCAGAGCAGGCAGATGGAGGAGACCCAGCGGTTCATGTCCTCCTCAGACTCAGCCACCAGGTACCAGGTCCTCTCCTCAGTCTTCAGGTCGAAGACGAAGCTGCTCTCCAGCTCCTTCTTTGTGAACGACAGGCCGGCATCCACCTGGAGAAGAAGGGGGCGGAAAAGAGGCAGACTGATGAATGTTGGAGCATTTATGAAACACACAAATCTACAACCTTTAGCTAGCATCAAGTGTTTTTCCTTCTGACATAAGTTATTGGAAAATGTTCCCAAGTTAAACAAGCACACACAAAAAAAAATTTTCTCAGTTACTCAGAGACTATTTGGACAAGACACAACCATGATAAAACAAACTTTTCAACCAACTTTTCCTTCATTCCAGGCAGCAAAGAATGGATAATAATAATAATGATGATGATTATTGTTGGACTTCCGATAACTTTTCAGCGGTCCTCCAGTCTGTGGCACTGGACCGTCCCGCGTCTTGTCAGCTTACCTGTTCGCACAGGTTCAGGTTGATGGTCCTGATTGGCCGGCGGGACTGCTGGTTCTTGTAGTACTGCAGGACGTCCGGCTCCCCGCTCAGCCGACCGCTTCGCAGCACGAACCATCGCCTCTTCCACGCCTGGAGAGAGAGAGAAAGAAATATTTATCACTCCCGAACAGAATACTTTTTCATTTCATTTCAGCACGTTGCACAAGTAAAGTAGCATAAGTTAAAATAACATGACACTATAAACTGTGAGCGACCGATTTTGTTTTTATTTATTTCGCTTATTGGTATCATGTACTGCCTATAATGTGATGTTTGTCTCGTCAGTCTCCAGAAGCTGCTTCAAATCTTTACCAGAACAAAATAAACACATATCACCGTCAAACAACACAAACTAATCCACGTAGCAAATATAATTAACCTGCAATATAAACAACTTGGGCCCCAGCACTGATCCTTGTGGGACTCCACACGTAATCATCATCACCACCATTTGTTTTTATGGATTTGGACACACCCACAGCAAACATTTAACTAACGCATGAGCGTGCAACCTGCAAACACTGCATCCTTTCAGTTTCCTCATTAGTAATTGGTAGGGCTGTTCCTGACCAATATTTTCTTTATGGAATGGGATTTGCAAGAAATGTTTCAGCTTCAGGAAAGGATTAGGACTTTTAATTCTTTTTGATTATTGATCAGAAGATCAGTTCAGGTGATTTAGGTTCAGGTTTTTATTTCCTCCATGTCCGTGTTTCTCTCTCTGCCCAACTTTGTGGCTAACTCTGGCGCTTCTCTCCCATGTCAGAAGTTTAACACTCCAGTGCACATGAATGTCAACTAAACACCACACACTCACGCACACACACGCACACCCAGTGAATCGCTGAATGTTTGACACTTCTCTCAGGTCGTTCCCATCATGCACTGAGCATTGTGGGTAGGGTCCATCTCCCATGAGCGATCCACGGGATGACACCTCATATTTCAGTCATGACTCACCATCCCTGTGTGTGAGTGAGTGTGTGTGTGGTTAGTGTCAGTGTGTAGGTAGTGTGTGCGAAAGACACATCATGATTATTTAAAGGTGTGAAGCAGAGCATGAAGAAGCATTTTAATTCAATAGCTGCATGTGCACACACACACACACACACACACACACACACACACACACACACACACACACACACACACACACACACACACACTGGCCACATGGTAATCTCAGTGTTTTTTCCTGTTTAAAAGGAATGAAAATAATTAAGATACAGAAATGATGAGGAGGAGTGAGTCGAAACAAAGGACTGAGCTTCATGCTTCTGTTTCTGTGGCTTAATACAGTGTGTGTGTGTGTGTGTGTGTGTGTGTGTGTGTGTGTGTGTGTGTGTGTGTGTTTCACAATGAGTTTTCTGCAGTCCAACAAACCAAATTCATCTCTTCCGATCCCTGTTTAATTGTTTCTCAACAAAACCAACGTGACTCGAAAGGCATGCCTGTGTGTCTGTGTGTGTGTGTGTGTGTGTGTGTGTGTGTGTGTGTGTGTGTTTATGATCAAAGTGCACAGTAATTAAATACTGCAGAACACGTCCCCCGCCCCCCTCTCCTTTTTCTCTCCAAACACTGACAGGAAGAGGAAATAGCTGAACAGGAAATGCCGGCAAGAGATGGCAGTAGATGTTTTGTGTGTGTGTGTGTGTTTTTTGTCTGCTCCCCTCACTCCGTTTGATGATCAGTCGTCTTCAGGCTGCTGGCCAAATAAAAGCAGCGGGGTGGCAGCGACTATGAAAATATTTTTCTTTGCCTTCTAATTAAAGGAACAGGACAGAGTTGCGGGAGCTACTTGCAAATCCAGCACTAAATTTGTGTGCAAAGTTCTCAGTAACTCATAGCCGGTTTCAAACCCAGAAGGAGACCGTCTGACTACCGTGTAGCATGGACAGAGACTTGCTAATGCTAATGCCAATCCAAACATCATGTGTGGAGCACAATCACATCTTTTACATGTCCTCAGTTTTATCCCTGGTTGTAGAGGAGGAAAATTATATGTATGATCACAGAGCCCGAGGAGAAGAAGACGAATCACCCGTGGGAGGAAATTTTTGCACATACACAGGCCTGAATACACAACTGCAATTGTTTGGAAAGGTGGTAGAGTGATGGGGCTGCCTAGAATCAGGCGTCCCTGTCCCCAGGAGCTGAACTGGCACCTCCCTCTGCAAACTTGGCTTGAAGCAGCCACCCTCCAGTTCCTAAGCTAATCCTTATGCTGCCCAAAGAAACTGGCATTATACAAGCAAAGTATTGCTCCCTCTTAAGCAACCAGACTCCTTTGGCAAAACTGGAATTTTGCTGCGGGGAGTTGCTATCCTATCTAGCCAAACTATCTTTTCAAAGTCACACAATAACACAAACAAACTAACCAACTGAGGCAACGGTGGACTGGCAACTTTTTTGCTCTGTGAGTAAAATGTTTTTGCTAAAGGAGTCTGGCTGGTTTGGAGGGAGTGATATCTGGCTTATATAATGTCAGTTTTCTTTTGGAAAAGGCTGTCTGACAGCAAATTAGTGTGGTGAAAATAAATAGAGCGTATATTCAAACTGATATTAACTGTCTTAGGGTCTAGTTCTCCAAGCTGGGGGTGTGTCGACCACCATCTACTGTAGGTAATACGCTGATTATGTAGAATTACCTCATAAAACCCCACTGAAAATAAGCCAAAATGTCCCTTCAAGGCTCAAAGTTATTTGTAATCAAGGGAGTGTTGGATGGGTTCTGTCACAGGTGGCTAGTCGCCTCGACTCCACCCACACTTCACTCTTTGCCCATTTTTGGATCATTTGGGAGTTAAGCAGAATCAGGTGCTGCCAAGATGGCGACGGCAAGAGCCACCACACCGTGGCTCTTAAAGTCTTTGCAGGTCTTTGGACCATGGTGGAAACGCAGATATCAACAGGCTGAAAGGACCTTTCAATTCATTGGGTACTTCTGGGTGGACACGTGGCTTTGAGAGAATTTGGCTGAACCCAGCTTTCAAATCTAAGCAGACACATACAAGCTAATCCCGAGACAAAAAGTTTTGTTGGAAAAATCTCCTGTATTAACGTCCTCTGCCAACAGTTTTACACATTTTCTCCACCTGCGCAAACAAACATTATCCTCATTATCCACGTTGAGCTGCCCGAATATCAGCGACAAAAATAACAATCACCTTTTTTACCATAAACACCTCCTGTAATCTCTTCTCTCCTCGTCTCCTTTTCATTTTGTTTTCCTCCTTTGACCTCTGACCCTGACAGGAAGAGGGCACAATGGATCTAAAATAACACTTCCTCCATCCTGCCGCCAAACCAAAATTAACACCAGACCTGAATAACAAATCTTCCACCGTTCACTTCCTCCTTTACTGATCTATTCCTCCTCTTCCCATCACATTCGGCGCCGTTTCCTCAGAACTGCAAACATGTGACTGCAGAGCACTTTCAATTTGACAGCAAACACTGTAAACACCGTGAAGGAACTGCAAGGCACTGGAATGAAATGACTTTGCAGGTGAAATGAATCCAGGATTCACCTTTGCCTCATCTCTTATTTTCATATTGTGTATTATCTATTATTGTGCAGTTATTGTATTATGTTTTTTCTTTGTTTTGTATTTCTTTCTGTCAGTTATGTTGCAATGACTAAACAGAGTTACAGGTTGCAAACAAAGTTTAAGAATGAAACTTTCTCAAGATTATATAAACTTGAACTTTCCTAAATTTTTAGGAACTACCTCTTGTGACAGTTTGCAAATGTCACTGGGTGGTGGCCAACATGTAACATCATTTAATAACTCAGAGGCAAAAAGACAAAAGTTAGAAAATAAGACAGAATTGGTTGGGGTCTCCTGTAGTGTGTGTGTGTGTGTGTGTGTGTGTGTGTGTGTGTGTGACGTTTGTTATTGCACTGAAGGTTGCAGAATTTCTCTTTCTCCTTGGTTCTGTTCCAGTCTGTGTGTGTGTTTCCAAATCTTCTAAATCTTCAGGGAGGCCCCCTCTTCCAAGCAGGCCCAGCTGAGAGTGATTAGTTTATTACATAACACACACACACACACACACACACACACACACACACACACACACACACACTGAACAGAACAGGGAGTGTATGATGAGCTACACTCCGTGAACTCTGGTCCAAAACTTAACATGAACACACACTCTGCTGCAGCCGTTACAGTGAGCTCCGTGTCAGTGTGTGTGTGTTGACAGTCGACACACAGCTGGTGAAACAGTGTGTGTGTGTACACACTGGCTGTGTATACCATCATGGCTGAATATATACACAGTCTGAACAATGGGCTCTCTTTTCTACTCTTCATCTTCGCGTCCCTTCTTCTTCTTCTTCTTCCCGACTGCTGAGGAAGGCCTCCTCGAGACAAAGTGTGACACAAGCCTGTGCACTACGTCTAGTCCCTCTCAAAAACTTTCACATTTAGTTTGCTGGGATTGTGGGTAATGAAGTCCTTGTATTTTAAACAGATACCCCCCTTGGGATAATTTTAGTTCAAACCCAAACTGCTCTTTTAGACTGTGGTAATAACAACATGTTCTCTCTTCTTCTCTCTAAACAATAGCTTTCCTTTTGCTCCATTTGTTCCTCCTTCACCCTTTGCTGTACACACACACACACACACACACACACACACACACACACACACACACACACACACAGAAAGAAAGTGACAGGAAAAGAGAGTAAACGAATGAAAGGGAAAGGGAGTGACAACAGTGCAGAGTTTTCTCTGGACAGAAAGAAAGAAAGAAGGAAAGATTATGGAGAGGGTAGATGAGATTAGCTCAACTCACTGGCAAGGCATGCCAGTTATGCAGTGTGTGTGTGTGTGTGTGTGTGTGTGTGTGTGTGTGTGTGTGTGTGTGTGTGTGTGTCTGTGTGTGTGTGTGTGTGTGTGTGTGTGTGTGTGTGCGTGTGTGTGTGAATAACTGCCTAAGCTGCTTCTTTACCAGGAAGTGAACAGTACTCCTGTTGGACTAATGGTGATTTGAAATGTTCCTGAATTTATAGAGATATGACAAGTTTTTATATAGTCTACCTATCTATCTATCCATCTATCTATCTATCTATCTATCTATCTATCTATCTATCTATCTATCTATCTATCTTGTATTACCGTAACATTTTGTCAAGTCAGTTAGAAGCAGCTGTTTCTCTCATTCTATTGTTTTCTGTGGCATTAGCTAAAAATCAGTTGTAATTGGACAAATGGACAATTGGAAGAATATATTTCTTGTTTTTCTGGAGTGATTTCATTTGGAGATTTTTGTCATTTTATTTATTTATTTTTATTAGCAGTCCAGTCTGTTTCCGTCACTCGTCAGCGACAGACTCTAAGCCAGTGGTGCCCAGCCCTGGTCCTCAGGGCCCACTGTCCTGCATGTTTAGATGTTTCTCTGCTCCAACACACCTGATTCAAATGATCAGCTCATCATCAAGCCTCTGCAGAAGCCTGACAACAACCTGATCAGTGCCTGTTGTCCAAAACACGCCTACCTGCCACGAGGGGGCGGGGTGGGGGGGTATCTTGTTGTACCAGGATGTAAGAGCAAACCCATCGCTACCAAGTCTGTTTTGGAAATTCTTTTTAAAATGAAAGCACATCATTACCCAAAGCAGCAGGTGCATGACAACATAAATACATCTTTATCTATATCTTATTTTTCACTCTAAGCTAAATATGTTCATTTTGACTTTACATGCTTTTATTTTGTAAAAAACAAAACAAAAAGACAATGAATTGAATTAAACAGGTGAAGCAGCAGACATCTGTGTTCTGCTGACTGTTTAGTTAGTTTATGATCATGACTCAGTGTGTAAATAGTGATGAAACTGAAGGATAATCCTCTGGCTTTATTAAAACCCACTCAGGAGTGTGCGTGCCCTGCAGCATCAGTCAGTGTTGATGTGCGCTTGAAGGCAGGCAACAACCCAAAACACACAACAAACACACAGGTCGGCCTGCTTTCGACAGCGTGCGGGACACTTCTGTGTTAAAACCGATTCTATGATTTGTGTGGTACTCACATAACGGCGTAGTTTTTTCTCCGGTGGTGATTTTCTCAGCCAGCCTTCACACACCACCTCCTCTGCTCCGCTCATCCTGGTGCCAGCAGACGTCCAATCAGTTGATCAGGTTTCCAATCAGGTGTCAAAGCTGATAGAGTTCCAATAAAGGTTCCCAGCAGACTCAACCAATCAAGTGTCAAGCCAGTCAATCAGGCATCAAAAAAGGTCTTCAACCAGGCTTCTAACCAGCTAGACTTCCAATCAATCAATCAGGTTTCTAATCAGACTTGATATCAGTGTTCCAATCCTCCAACTGACCCGATGATCTTTAAATCAGCAGATTATTCTTCCAATCATTTGACGAGACTAAACCAGCTGATGAGGCCTCTGTGGGCTCAGGTCTGTTGGTTGGTTGATTGATCCACGTCCCCCAGCAAACACATGAAGGAGCTGCTCCTCTGTCCACGACTGAGTCACACCTCCTTCTGAGAGGGTTTCTACTTCCCAGCAGAGTCACTCTTCCTCCTCCCTCCTCTCTCTCTCTCTCTCTCTCACTCTCTCTCTCTCTGGTTGTGTGTTAACCAAACACAATAGCTTCTGCTCGGACATTCCTTCTCTCTTCTCCTCCCACTTTTTCCTCCTCCTCCTCACTCCTCCCCTTCTGCTCCTGTTCAGTATAACAGGAAACTCCCCTTGTGGATATGTTTGTGTATCAGTGTGTGTGTGTGTGCATGTGTGTGTGTTTGTGTGTGTGTGAGAGAGAGAGACTTTTCTCATGCTGAAAAAGACACGCTGTTCTTCACAGGATGTTTGGTGGGAAAAACAGATGTTTTGACTTCAAAATCAAATAAAAAGTAACCGTAGACATGAACTTGAAAAAACTTGAGGCATGAAAAAAAAAGTGGTTGTGTTATTTTTACAGAACACAATAATGTGACAAATTGAACTTTGTAGTAAATTTTAGTAGGTTTTTTAGGGTTTGCAATGACTGCAATAATCTCAGATGTAAAGACAATAAAAATCTCAAAAGTACAATACATAGGTGCTCTTTAGAATAAAAATAAATAATTAAGATAAAACCCAAAATCTAAGAATCAAAGTTATCCGTGACGTAAAGATATAATAACTAGTGGTGTATGCAAGGATGTTTGTGAATATATTTTTAATGTACTGCAATTATTAAAGTTTTTAGCTCAAATCCTGTTCACCCACACAAGCCCATTTTACCCCGTGCAGTGTAGCCCAAAAACCCCACAAATGGGTGGAAAACTGTCCAATCTGGCAACACTGCTCCTGCAGAGACAGCAAATATTAAAGTCAACCCCCAAGTATCAAACTGATGGACCTTTACTTCAAGTGGTACCTGTAATGTAGTAATGACCAAACTGTAACATGTACATAGTCATGCATAGCTTCCCTGTGTATGTTTATACCTGTATTTTAGACGTGTTCGACGAAACATAAAGGAGAGATGATCCACTCAGTCTCTAAAAATCTCTAAAAAATAGCACTCCTGTGAAGTTGGGGGACTCACAAGACATGATTAAAAAGAAAATGGTTAAAACCGGTCCCAAAATATCTCAATTTTTTGATTCAATTATGGCTCAAGCTTCAGAAATGCTGGATCCTACATTTCCCATGATGCAACTTGGAGATAAAAGGCAGGTTTACAGGGACACAGATCTGTTTTCACAGAATAAGACCTGTAGACCTTGTAACTTAACTCTGTGAAGAAGGTCAGAAAACTTCCTGAGATAAATGGTGATATCTAGTGGGCATTTTTGAGTACTGCAAGTACCTAATACAAGTAATACTATCATATTATATAATATGGACAAGATTTTTCCTGGTTAGAAAAGAACAAACCAATAAATTGATCAAAACCATAAACACAATGTTTAAAAACGATTTAATATATATCAGACACTAAACATGATGGTGTAAGTATGATGTTTATTCCTCACTACGCCCCTGAACTTAATAGTGTGAAAATGCATTGACAAGATAGATTAAATGATGTCCAACAAAAATAAGTTTGTGTTGTGATGTCAGTGTACTATGGACTTATAAATAACAAATAAAACCAGTCTAGTTTGTCTGATTTTCCAGTTTGTCTAATTGTAATCAAAGCACGGGCTGAAATGGTCACGAGCTCGTCCATGAGCTCGCTGAAGCGTGCACAGCTATGTCCTGCACGCCCGTACAGGTGAAAATAAGATTTACATGGAGTCCTTCTCCGGAGCAGGCTAAAGTCTGGCCGTTTATGTCAGTGTTAATAGGTTTTCTGTGGCTAAATGCAGCATGAAAAGCCCTTAAGACAGGCTGTAACTTCAGTCAAGACCAGTCAGCTTTTATCTGCATGTTCATACTGGCATGAAATAATGCAGACAGCTGTATTTGATTTGGATACAGTCATTGCTTATTAAGTAATTTTAGTTCATCTTAATGTGCAGATCAAATGACTTATGTT
Source organism: Lutjanus erythropterus (assembly GCF_056507025.1). Lineage (NCBI taxonomy): Eukaryota > Metazoa > Chordata > Actinopteri > Lutjaniformes > Lutjanidae > Lutjanus > Lutjanus erythropterus. Next base: position 4,460,228 of record NC_139339.1, on the reverse strand, counting down.
TGCATTGGTAATACTAAATAAATTTGTCATAGTTCATGTAAGATCTTACATGTGCTACTGGTCTAAATTAATGAATGAGCTTGTTTATCTTTCAGTTGTCAAACCTAATCAGATCTTAATACATGCTGCACAGTTTGTGCTCCGGTCTCCCTGGAAAAGGAGAACATGATGATAAAATTTGCAGAAAGAAATCAACCGTAGAAAGTATCGAATGCGTGCATCATGCAAAAATCACCACAGTCCTGCATCCACCTGCTTGTCCCAGGGATTAAGTCCACATGCACACGGCCGGTGCAGTGAAACTGAACGGCTCATTAAATCACCTTCCACCACACACACACACACACACACACACACACACACACACACACACACACACACACACACACACACACTCTCATGTGTTAATAGACTGTGCACTTGGATCAGACATCAGTTTCGAGCCGTCACAGACTCAGGAACACAGCAGGAGGAAGATCAGAATTAAAACTACTGACAAGGTGGGTGTCCTTTAAAAACATCATATAATGTGTATTATTTATTCATGTTTACATGCTTACACCTGATTCTCATGATCAGCTCGTCATCAAGCCTCTGCAGAAGCCTGACAACAACCTGATCATTTGAATCAGGTGTGTTGGAGCAGGGAAACATCTAAAACATGCAGGACAGTGGGCCCTGAGGACCAGGGTTGGGGAACACTGATCTAGATTGTTTTGGTGTGAGTTGCAGAATTTGGGATATCATCCGTAGATATACTTGTGGTGCTCAAAGCACCAAAAATATATATTTGGAAAATTCAAAACCAGTGTCTCTTTCTGCAAATCATGACTCTATTACTCAAGATTATCCACAGACCTTGATTTGAGCAGTTTCATGTAGGAACTATTTTCTTTCTAGTAGAAAGAAAGTAGTTCTGGTAGATTCTGCTGCAGAAAAAAAGATCTTGACGGATAAATAGCACTACAACCCAGGGGGAAAATATGTATTTTTGGCTTTAGCGTCAACTGTTCCTTTAAAGTTGCATTGCAACAAAAGTGTTTTTGCCCTCTATCAATTAAACTTTAAAGTGTACAGCAATTTTCAGGAAAGATTTACATTATTAAAATGTTTACACTTGTTAATTTTGTTTTTCTCTCTCCATCTTTCCCTCCGTTTCACTCTGTCTCTGCCTCTTGCCCATAGATATGTCTGTCAACTCCTCTTCCTCCTTTAATTCTTCTCTTCCTCCCACTCCCCTCTTGATCTCTGTCAGCCTCTATCATTTCATGCACAACTGCCTCATCACCAAAGTCGGCATTTTCAGCATCACTGCCTTCACCATCACCAGCATCCTCGTCATCCTCCCTCTCTGCATCCTCGTCCTCCACGTGGGTCTCCAACGATGGCGTCAACGGTGCTCCAGCACGACAATAAGTCACTCCGACCTCTTCACCTACCACATGGTCGTCATAGAGCTGATGAACATTGTAGGGTCCATTGTCTTGTGTTGCAGTGCCCACACTGATGTCAAAGAAATGACTACAGTTGGTTTTCACGTTTTCACCATCAACTTATCAGGACAGATGTTTTTTCACATCCTGACCTGTGTGGAGCGCTACCTGGCTGTTGTTCACCCCGTCACCTACCTGAGCCTGAGGAAAGCAAAGGGGATCAGAATCAGAAACATCACCATTGGCTGTGTTTGGCTGCTGTGCTTTACATTGGCAGGTTTCACGTTTATGATAGACCAAAACGCAGCTGTCATCATATCATATTTTACCATGACCTTCAATTTAATTGTTGTCGCTTTCTGCAGCCTGTCTGTTCTCTGTGTTCTGATTCGTCCAGGGCCAGGGGAAGGGGGCGGGAACAGACAGGTTGACCGATCAAAGCTGAGGGCGTTCTACACCATCATGGTCATACTGGGAGTGCTGCTGTTCAGGTACGGGGGACATTTGCTTGAGGCTGCTCTGTATAACTCAGTGGGGGAGAGCGGAAAGTGCGGCCTGTGGTTGTCTTCAGCCTGGCTCGCTCTGCCCAGCAGTCTGGTGTTACCTCTGCTCTTTCTGCAGAGAGCAGGAAAACTACAGTGCTGTAAGAACAACAAAGAATCTGGACAGAGACCAGATTAGATTAGAATCAAATCAGAGACAGCGAAAGCCTGCATTGTGATCTGTGAAATGTAGGTGACATTATCAATCAATTAGAGAGCAGGACGGCTGATGGTTGATAGATAATAAAGATAAAGCCAAAAAAAGTAACATATAATTCCATTATTTCATGCACATTAGATTCTAATATTTCTGTTTATCTCAGCCAGTAACATGTTGTTTCAGATGGAATTTTTATTATTTAATGGAATAGAAAAATACATTGGGATATGTGGTAGATTTAAGAATGTGACTGGCAGAGTCAGGTCAGTCAGAAGGGATGTCATTCAGTTGCATTATTCTATACATTATTACATTACATTATATATATATTTAAACTTTCTAGATTAGATTTGTTGTGATTTAGGATGAGGAAGTGAGGAGTGAGATTTTCATCTTCTTCTTCTTGTCTTTGTCCCTCAAATTCCTCTACAATATCAAAACAGCGACAGAAAGAAAACAACTGTCACTTAAAGGAAGCTAAGAGGCTGTCAAATGTTTATGATATTAATGTAATTATTTTAATTTAATTCTCAAAATTATTTTATTATCTATTTTGTTTTGTTTTTTTGGTGGTTTCAAGTCATGTTGAAGTTTTGACTTTAGGTAAAAGACTATAAATATCCACCAAACTCCTTTCTGTTGTGATAAGAAAGTGACAAGCAAACTTAAGTGATGCTTAATTCATTTAACCATTTTAAGACTTCTATCAATTGTACATGTCACACATGTTGTATGTACTGCAAATGCTTTTGAAGTATGTTGTAAAGCAGAATGTTTGGTGTGAAGTGGAACCATTATAGCTCCAAATGTGATTCAAATAAAAATAAAAATACTAACTAATCTTTATATGGTCAGTGTTGTAATTCTTGGATCTCAAATTGTATTCTTGTGTATTTTTCTGGATTCAAGGTGTTTATGGACTAGATGTTGATGTCGATATATTGATATTGTGATATGAGAATAGATTTTGAATACTGTGACATAAGAGTTGTCTTTCCTGGTTTTAGGTGCTGTATTACAGTAAAGTGATGAAACTTTCTGAACTTGCCAGACATTTGTAGTTGTTCTATCATTTGCCTTTACCCAGTTTGTCATGATATACACATTATATATATATATATATATATATATATATATATATATATATATATATATATATATATATATATATATATATATATATATATATAGTCGTAATATCAATAAATATCAATGTTGAAAATTGAAATAAAAGGAAATCAATCAGTCAAAGTAATTTCATGCTGAAGGCAAAACAGAGCAAGAAAATGCCCCAAAACGCACCAATAAAAGTTGCAAAAACACACATGACATGATTAGATTGTCCACAAGGACGGTGAACAGTCTAAAGCTCAGACAACTGGAGGGTAAAACCCTTTAATTCCCACGTCAGCAATCACGACTGCACCTCCAAAAAGTTGGGGGACACGCAGGAGACAGATCAAAAGGATAATGATGAAAAACTGGTGCAGCAGCCGTCAAGATATCAAAATTTTAAGAATAGCATGACTCAAGCTACAGAAATGCTGGATCCTTCATTTCTCACAATGCAACTCAAAAAAGACAGATTTTTAATCTGACTTCAGGTCAGGAAATGAGATTTACTGAGATAAATTTTGAGGTAAACGCCGACATCTAGTGGTTATTTTAAGTTCTGCAAGTACAAGAGGTAATGGTTGGCAGTTTTTATCCCCAGTTAGAAAAGAACAAACAAAGAATTTGTTGGCAAATAAATGTGAAACAAATCGGGTGATTCTTCTGATTCAGTGGCTTCTGTGGATTTGTGATCTAAACTCATTAACTATCAACCCACCAACACAAAACTCAAAACAAGAAAACAAAAACCACACATGATCTTTTCCAGGCTGTCTTTTATTTCCATGCTCTTATTTGAATTAAATAATACAGACAGGTGCTCTGGGTTAAGTCACTGTATTTGATTTGAATACACGTCGGTCATTGCTTACATAAAAGTCATTTGAATCCTGTCAGATGTTCACCTTAATGGACAAATAAAATGACTTCCATTTGATTTGGTGTACTGTACACTAGGACACTGACACCAGTGTCATCTGATACTAAATAAAAAAATATATATATATCTTTAGCTGAATAATGGCACCACAGTTTGTGCTCTGGTGTCCCTGGAAACAGGAACGTGATGATAAAATGAGCAGAAATTAATTAACCATATAAAAAAGCATCATGAAGTCGGGGTTTGTTTTGCAACATGCAAAAATCCCCACAGTCCTGCTTCCACCTGCTCGTCCCAGAGATTAATTCTACGTGCGAACGGCCGGTGCAGTGAAACTGTGAACGCCTCATTAAATCACCTTTTATCACACAGACACACACACACACACAGACACAGACACCTGTTAATAGACTGGACATTTGGATCAGACAACAGATTTGAGCCGTCACTGACTCAGGAACACAGCAGGAGGAAGATCACAAATAAACACTACTGACAAGGTGGGTGTCCTTTAAAAATGATATAACATGTTTTGGTTATTAATGCTTAAGGCTGCAGCTGACAATTATTTACATTTTTGACTAATCTGCCAATTGCTTTCTCAATTAATGTGTCAAAAAAAGTTCTAAAAAATCCCAAACTCAAAGATTTAGTTTACAAAGTTGTTAAACAGAAAAAAAAAGTAGCAAAATCCTCTGATTTAAGAAGCTGGGAACAGAGAAAGTTCATCATATTTTCACTGTTTTTGAAAATAACTAAAGCGATGAGTCAGTCATCAAACTAGTTGTGAATTATTTTTCTGTTTCTTGACAAATTAACCCAATCAACTGTTTAATTTCTATTAAAGTTTGTGAACATCACTGTCAAGATTATGTCATGCTGTTACTGTAAAAATCCACCTTACATGGATAACAAAAATTCATGATTCAATACTGTTGATATTAAGATTTCAGAGGTATTAGACTCTATATTAACTATTAAATTTAAGTTAATAATGCCTTCAGACTCTTGCATATTGTCAGAGAAAGAAACTTGCGGTGGATCAATTTTTAGTCGATAAAATTCAACAGTGTGATGAGCTGGATTTGATCCCCAAACCTTTCTGAAATTTACTTAAATAAGCAAATATACACCACTGAGCCTCACTAGATGTCAGTAAACAACTATTCACTATGGAAAATAAAGTGTAGTAATGTTGTTCTGAGCAGAGGATGAAGTCACACTCCCTCTGCGTGTGTTGTAATCTGAGTTTCCCTGTTCTTTGTTTTGATAGCTGACTGCACAGCTGGATGTCAGTGCATGCGAGTCCCTCTCTGTGGAGGTCCAAACATTCATGCCCAGATCCAAAAAAGACTCAGAAATGCTCTGCCTCTGCTCCCCGACCCTTGACCTCCTGAGCAGGAACACTCGCAGGTCATTTGGCACCACCTTGTGGCCAGAGATGCACTTAGTTTGCTTGCAGTTGCTGAATGTTGAAATTATACTAAAATACTGTTTGGGAAGGACATTTAAAATACATTCTCCTCCAATCAGCAGTCAGCATGGACAGAGAGACTAATCAGTTTACTGCAAACAGCCGAGCGAGGTCAGTTACAGTTGTAGGGTCTACAGCCTCCATCCATGGCTGACTTTCAATGGTTATATTCCCAATAAAACACATTTAAGGGATTATGCAACCTTGGCTAACCATTTCATTTTGGTATTTTCTCTTCACCTAAATGGACACTTTCACATTTTCCCTCTCTCTCTCTTCTACAGGTCTCCAACATGTCAGTCAACTCCTCTTTCATCTCAAATGTGTCACTTCTTACTTCTCTCACCTTCAATGCCGCCTGCTTTGATTCAAGTGTCGGCAATTTTATCTTCACTGCCTTCAGCGCCACCTACATCCTCCTCATCCTGCCTCTCTCCATCATCGTCCTCCATCTGGGACACCAGCAGTGGCGGCGGCGGCGCTCTGCTGTGAGTTCCTCCGACCTCATCACATACCACATGGTCGTCATGGAGATGGTCACTGTCTTGTCATCAGTCTCCTATTGCATCGGTGTCTACGCTGATGTCCTGAGGATGAAGAAGGTGGCAAGCTATTTTTTCTTTGTCACCTCGTGTGGACAGACGTCCTTTCACACCCTCACCTGTGTGGAGCGCTACCTGGCTGTTGTTCACCCAATCACCTACATGGACCTGAAGAAAGTCACCATGATCAGAATCAGAAACATCATCATTTGGAGTGTTTGGCTGCTGGGTTTTGGGAGTATTACTACCGCTATAACCACAAAAAATGTTACCTTCCTTGTGTACGCTGTGCAGCAGGCTTTGTGCTTAGTTGTCGTGTCTTTCTGCAGCCTCGCTTTACTCAAAGCTTTGAAGCATCCAGGGCCAGGGGACGGGGACAGAGAGAGGGTTGACCAATCAAAGCAGAGGGCGTTCAACACCATCATGGCTATAATGGGAACTCTGTTGTTGAGGTTTGGGATGAGTGTGGTTTGCACTGCGATTTTGGTCTCAACACACATAAACCTCAGGGATCGGTGTGTAGTAATTAATTTGAGTTTCTGGTTCTCTCTGCCCAGCAGTCTGGTGCTGCCACTGCTGTTTCTGCACAGAGCAGGGAAACTAACATGTTGTAGGAAAAAACCTTGAGTCTGCAAAAGGAAATCTTAAGGTTGACCAAGAATGTGCTCTGCAAAAAATATGAAAAAGAATACAGAAAGTACCCAGCACTAAACAATATGGTTGTTTTACTGCAATTGAGTGATCTGAAACTAGACTACAGACAAATTTCAGTCCGGATGTGATGCAAAATTGAGCTGAATTTCAAGAAACTTTGCAACAAAACAAACATGCAAGATATATGCGCCTCCATCCACTACAGTTATGTGCATATTAGGAGTTGGTATATTGAGATAAACAGTTGGTGGCAATAATACTTCAACTGAGTGCCCTTAAATATGTTATAGAAGAAGAGGTTGCAACAAGATGAAAAAATTAAAAGAGCACTGTCGTTAAACTTTTTAAAGTAGAAAACAATTCAGAAAATCAGACTCCGGAACAGATTTATTGCCATATGTATGTTAGTGCATAAAAAAAGAAATAGCACTAAAATATAAATAAGGATTAAGGTAAATACTGTCAGTTAAAAAGTAGAAAAATAGTAAATAGACAATAAATACATGAAAAAAACTAAACTATAAAACCAGTAGAACAAGTGTGACTGTTATACTAAATAGATGAAGAAGCTGATGTGAACGTGATTTGGATTGAAATATGGAATTTATGTTTGTGTTTATGTATTTATTTGTAGAAAGTTGGTGGGTGCACAGACAGGGACAAGTTAATTTGCTGTCTTACAAGAAAATAGGGGAAAATGACCACTGGGTGGGTGTTAGATAGTCACGCCGCCTGCATCACCGGTGCCATCCGGTGCCAGTACTCTTAGGTCAGCCACATCAGGCACTTATTAATAAGTGTCTTTGAAAAAAAAAAAAAAAGTCTTTGAGTTTGCTCATAGATTCTTACCTGTGCAACTGCAGCTGCTGCGTCCTTTTTGTCTTGATGTTTCCTCATTGTGCTCTTAAACAGTCAGACCTGTGGTTACAGATGTGACAACCCCGATAAAACTACCTGTGTCAACCAGCATCCAATGCTTCTAAACTATAATGTTACTTCAGTCTCTCTGTCTTTTCCCTGCACTTTAAACCCACTGGATGGAAAGCTTGGACAGCAGATTTTCCTACAGCGTGAGGATACAAAAGAACAAGTGATTTTGACTGGTTTTGTGACATGCAAATGCCCACGTCATGTGCATTTACACGTCCACCCGACACTCACTAATCTGCCTTCTGACGGACACCTGTGTGCACCGGCCCCGCTGTGTGGAAACGAGTGGAAGAAAAGACTGAAACAATCACTATTGTCAGTGTCGGCGTCTTTGAATGCAGGTAAATAAATTTAATAACTGAACTATGCCTCTGTTCTAGAATTTAAAATGGTTGATAATTTATGATTAATTGATGGTGTTTGTTTGCTAATTAAGACCTCTCATATGGAGGAATACAGTATGGACATGTTTTTTTATTTTGAACTTTAAAAATATTCTCTTTTTTGCCTTTGACCCTTTGCTGAAGCAAATAATGCTGTGATTTTTCTTGGCAGGACTGTCTTTAAGAGCATTTCCAAATCTGCAGTTCTTTTGCTCTGGTCTGAATAACTGAATGAGTTTTTAAACTTGCAACACTTTCTCCTTGATTTTGGTTTATTTTCACAAAACTCACTGAAATCTTCACTCTGCTCATTGTTTACATGTGTCATGTATCAAGAAGGTAATGCACTTTGTTGGTAGCCCAGGTCAGGCCTCGATAAATTCTCTAGATGGCTGCTAACAACTGTTGATTTCGTTCAGCCACATCCCAGAATGCAAAGTGCATGTAAGGGCCAAATGGACCATGAACGCCTCAGACATGCACCATCCAAAAGGCACGCTACAAAAACATGTCAATGAGGTGTGACAAGACATGTAAATGAGATGTTATTTTCATCTCAACAAGGTGTTACACAGGCTTTAAATGCACGTTGACAAGGTGTCTTATGCCAACCAGGCCTGAGGCATTGATTGCTTCTCAGGCATTATTTGCACCTAAACATCGCTTAAATTGTATCTCATGAAAGTGTTACTTGTGTCTCAATGAGATGTTAATTCCTTTCATTGACATGTTAATTGCATTAGTTATTTGCATCTTAATCAAGCCCTACTTGCCTCTCGACCAGATGTTATTTACCTCTAAATCAGGCGTTAATAGCATCCCAATCAGACATTTCTTGCATCTCAAGCTGACATTAATTGAGTCTCAGCGAGGCTTAATTTGCATCTCCGCAAGGCCTTATTTGCATCCCAACCAGGTGTTAAATGCATCTCAACCTGGGATTATTGCATCTCAACTGAGCGTTAATTGCACCTCAACAAGGCGTTACAGCATTGATTCATTTCAACTACGTGTTAATAACACTTGGCTTTGTTGAGATGCAAGTAATGTCTGGTCGTGCCTGGTTGACACAAATAGTTACAGCTAAACATAACAATTAACAATTAACACCTTGTTGGGATGCAAATAACACCTCAGTGAGACACAATTAATGCTTGTTTGACTTACGACACCCCTCTGACATGTATTTAACGTCTCTGTGACGTGTAACACCTTGTTGATGTGAAAATAATCTCATTGAGGTGTCTTTTCATAACTAATTGACATAGTTTTGTGGGTGTTTATGGTCCTTTTGGCTTAATAAACAGAGGCTGGATACTGGAGTCATTTAGCTAAAGTTTCCAGACTGAACCTTATAACTGAGTAACATTGAGGTTGGTTCAGGTTTTTGAAACAAACATTTGTGAATGTGATTTGTGAAAGAATTCATTTGTGACCAGACCAAGAACACGTGCAGGTGTTCTAGTCCTGAGGCCGAGTACAAATGCTGTTTTGAAATCTGCCCAAATTAATTGTACCAAGGCAGAAACAAAACAGAGTCCGAGTCTAAACAACAAAGGTGACCGTCACCAGAAACCTACAAACAAACAAAAAGATCACTGTCTCTTTTAATTTTCTCTAATTCTTCTTCTTTCTTCAGAGACCTTCAGTGATCAAACATGTCTATCAACTCGTCCTCCTCCACCACCAATGCCTCCCATCCATTTTCCGTCCTCTCATCAACCTCCTCTAATTACTTTATTTGCTTCAACTCCACAACTGCGTCCTACATCTTATCTGCCTTTGCCACCACCAACATCCTCCTCCTCCTTCCTCTTTACATCCTCGTCCTCTACGTGGGATTTCAAAGACGGAGGCGATCCACTTCTATGAAAACAGCGACCAGCCATGCCGACTTCTTCACCTACCACATGGTTGCCATAGAGATTTTTGGCCTGTTTGGATCTGGCATCTATTGCATTAGCAACTACACGAAAAATATGCAAATGACAATGGTTGGGTTTTATATTTTCTCTTTAATCTTACCTGGACAGACTCTCTTTCACCTCCTGACCTGTGTGGAGCACTACCTGGCTGTTGTTCACCCCATCACCTACATGGGCCTGAAGAATGGGGGCGGGGCCAGGATCAGAAATATCAGCATTGGGTTTGTTTGGTTGGCGTGTGCTGGATGGGTGGGTGTAGCACATGTGTACCTACCTGATATTCCTCTAGTCCCACTTTTTGTCTCCCACGCATTTTCTTTGTTTGTCAGCGCGCTTTGCAGCTTCTCAGTCCTCCACGCTCTCACTTGTCGATCACCGGGAGAAGGGGGCAGGGACAGGGAGAGGGAGAGGGTCGACCAATCAAAGCAGAGGGCATTTTACACCATCATGGCCATCATCGGAACGCTGCTGTTGAGGTTCGTTGGGTTTATGGCTTTCTTGGTCATATACAAATTCGTCGAGACGAGGGGTGGAGATGTTTGTTTGGTGATCACCAATGCATTCTGGGTCTGTCTGCCCAGTAGTCTGGTGTTGCCTCTGCTGTTTCTACAAAGGGCAGGAAAATTGGCATGTTGTAGGAACAACACTGCAGCACCATAAAGAGTTTAAGTTTTAAACAGTTTGTCTGCACATAAATGCATGTACCAAATGTTTCTGTAAGTTAATTATATGGCCTTGTTTAGTCTTGAAGACTAACTTTTGTCATGTGCTTCAGTGGAGGCTGCCATGTGGAACCACTAAGTTTATACATCGGCCCAGCATGGACAAACCAAACATTGGTTCTAGAGAGGGCCGTTCACATTGTTTTTTGCAGCCACTGTAGTTTCTCCTACACACTTGGAAGGGGAGGGTGAGGAGTGCAGCATTAATTCTGTTGCAATCTGTAATCTCACCACTAGATGTCACTAAATCTTACACATTGGTCCTTTAATGGAAAGTTTACTCGTCATTTTATGACACACATAGGGAATATGTATCATTTTCAGTGGTTATAGCACAAATTATTCTGATGCCAAATGATTTTGTTTGTAGAATAAATGATCAGAAACAGTGTGTTCTATGTGTTGCTTTCAGGTACATGGTGGTCATCTCACTTTGTATTTCTATACTGCATATATATGCTGATAATATTTGTAAACATTATAAATTAATAGTGTGCTTTCATTAAAAAAAAATGACGACTGGCTTTACAGATCTTCCGTGTCTCTATGTGGTGTTCATGTTACAAGAACATTTCTATGTCTGCATGACATACAATCTGGTTTCAAAGTATACATCCTCATTTAAAATGATACTGATCACTGTTGTTTCCAATGAACAAAATGCAAACGAGCTGCTGCTACATTCTGGGTCTGACCCTGCATTCTGTGGAACAAAAACCCAGACAGGACATTTGCCTACTGAGACTTACAGTATAAAGTATCAGAGACTGTCTGCAGGCCATCCTTTACACACGCAAACAGAAAAAAACAGAAGAAAAAACAAACAAACACACCCTTATATACAAGCATTAGTATATATAGGGAGGAAATAATAAAGCTCCGCAGTCCAGTTTGAAGACACAGTGGACAGACTTTGCAGAAGAAAAGGTGAGCATCTGTTTTTTAAACTACTATTATTGTGTCTGTGAGTCAATATGCACTTGTTTCTACATAATTTTACAGCAGTAAAAAGCCTTTCATATATTAAAGACTGAATCAATCAATATTTAATGGCACTTTGTTAACTAAATTTTGTTTTTTGGGTCACATGCATTTTGTATGCTCTTAACCAGACCAGTTTATCCTCTCTCCTCATTTATTGTATAAGAGCAGCTCATCAGGGTACTTGTGTCCTGCCCTCTGACAATTTTTGGGTGAAAGCAGTCCCTCTAATTTGATTGGCAGTAAATACAAATTCTTAAGTCTTTGCCAGTTTAATAGCATAAAACTACCATATTGCTTTTTAGCCCAAATCAGTCAGGCAAGCAATTTTGTTATGCTGCTGCCAATCAACAATCATCATTATCATCATCATCAGAGTTACCAGATCTACAAATTATCATATTTGTACCATAATTTTCACAACTATATGATGTTCAATCAATAATTCCAAAAATGGGCAGATGTAGGATAATTTTGACATTTCCATAAACCCGCAACAAAATGTTGTTTGAGAGCAACTGATCACATCAGCACCACACTGATCAAGCAGCTGGTAGAGCAATATCAAAGTCCGGGGCTTTTATTTTGACGGCCTGAAGCCACAGATCTCTTCTTCTACCGTTGTTTGCTCTTTCAGAGAGTAAACTGTTTTTTTTAATTATTTGACATGCGAAATACAATGTAGCAGCTTTAAGATAGTGTCACTAGTTTTTTCCACTTTGTTTTCACCTAAAGCCAGGACTTATTTCTAATTTTCTGTTTTTGTCTCCTCCCCCTTCCTCTCCTCCTCGTCACATCTTCTTACAAGCAGTTATGTCTTTCAACTCCTCTAATTCCTCCCTTCTTCCTCCTCACCTCCTCTCCTCTAATTCCTCTGTCAGTTCTGCCTTAAACGTCTGCTTCTACTACAGATCAGGCATTTTAAGCTTCACCATCTTCTGCGTCACCAACATCATTCTCCTCCTCCCCCTCTGCATCTTCATCTTCTACCTGGGTCTGCAAAGATGGCTGAAACGGCGCTCCACAGCATCCGGGACAGCCACAAGTCACGCGGACATTTTCACCTACCACATGGTTGCCATGGAGATGATCGGCATCTTGGGGTGTGGTCTCTACTGTTTTGGCATCTTCTTCAGTGTACCATGGATGATGGAATGGGGTGGGCGCTTCATCTCGGTTGTTTCAATCGGACAACTTTTCTTTCACATCCTCACATGTGCGGAGCGTTACCTGGCTGTTGTTCATCCAATCACCTACCTGGGCCTGAGGAAGAGGGGCGGGGTCAGAATCAGAAATATCATTATCGGATGTGTTTGGCTGTTTAGTTTTGGATGGATTTGTCTAGCCAGTCTGCGTTCAGATTATAACACGGTCCTGGATCTTTGTCTTTTAGCTCTCTCCCTAGTGATCGTCTCTTTCTGCAGCATTTCAGTTCTCCGTGCTCTGATTCGTCCAGGGCCAGGGGAAGGGGGCGGGAACAGGGACCGGGTCGACGAGTCAAAGATGAGAGCATTTCACATCATCATGGCCATAATGGGAGTAATGTTATTGAGGGTTGGGGGACATGTGTTTGTTCTTGCCATTTTCACCTCCAGGGCTGTGAGTGATTATGTCAGGTGTGTGATCTTAATGTCCGGGGTCTGGTTCTCTCTGCCTAGCAACCTGGTGTTGCCTCTGCTGTTTTTACACAGGGCGGCAAAACTACTGTGTTGTAAGAACAACACTGAATCAGGACAAGGATCGGAGTAGAGCAGCTTAAATTTGATTTGATTAAAGCTTAGCTGCAAAGTTGTCTTGTGGCAGTAAACGTACAGTTTGCCCACAAAAACCCGGCAGAAAAAACGTTACAGTTCATTATATAACAGAGCAGAAAAAACATTTTCAGTACCTTTTTACTGGGCACAAATCTCAATTTATGTGTCTATTGTCAAAAACATAAACTTGAAGTCTCAATAAATGCTTCAGGTTGTGTTTACACCCTTCAGATGCACCTGACAAGTGAGATGCACAGAGCTGGTGTGAACAGCTAGGTGCATTAAAAAAAGAGCAACAGAGGGGGCAGCAGAAAAATGTATTTTAGCCATGTAAAAATTAAAAAATCAAGTGTATGTTACAATTGGAATACTTTCTATGCTAGCCATATTTTATTTTAAGGACCGATTAGACTGTTCAGGAAAGTCACAATCAAGAATGTGAGTAGTATCATGTATGCTGAGCATGAGGAGCAATAAGAAACTAATAAATCAAACAATAATTGATACCTTAATGTGGCACTAAAAGACAATACCTATCCCAGCCACGGTCTGTTCAACCTGCTGCCAGGAGATACTGGAGTATCCGCTGCACTACCACCAGACTACAGAACAGCTTCTTTCCTGAGCCTGTGAGGCCCCTCATGGATTAAAGTTTAATGTTATGACTTATTATTTATTCAAGGATTGAAAAATTGTTGATTGTTGTTATTTTTGCAGTCACCGTCTGTAATAACGATGTATGTATGATTAAATCAGAAAGTCCTCATTCAGAAACAGTTCCATTATGAAATTACCCCAGATCTTAATTTCTCAGATATAGAACCACAATGATTACTATCTTTATTAAAAAATAATCTAATATAAATGGTTGAGAGTGTGCCGTTTTCAAACAACCAACATCAGAGAAATACTAAAAACACTCAAAATAAGTAAATGAAATGAACCAAATACCACATTTAAAGGGGAGGTTCAGGACTAAAGTCTGGTTTATAGCTTGTGTGACACAGACACGCAGACAGACAGGTGTTCTGGTCTTAATGATGCTGTTTGATTTGAATAAGCACCGGTTTTAAGTTACAGCTCATTTGATTCCTGTCAGACATGATGGATGGAGAGATGAGTTAAACAATGGTCAAAAATACAGACATTCCCCAACACCTGAATTATTTATTGTTTCTAATAAGGGAATATGCAACATGTAACCTTTAAATGAATTATGACTGCTGCCTTTATGATAAATTGCTTTTGAACTGTAGCCAGTTGTTTTTTGTGTCTGATTAAATCACTTCCTCCAAAATGGCCCGTTTTTAGTTTATTTTAGACTCTGTGACAAGAAATTGTTGTGATAATCTGAATTATTTTGAAAAGAGTGTATAATCCTTCAATTCAGAAAATGCAAATGTAAGTGATTTTGAAGTTTATTGCCAGAAAAGTTGTACAATATGAGAAGGTCATAAAAAAGGCATTACAGTTTTACCTTCATGTAATAATGTTTAAATGTGCACTAAATTGTCAATATCCAGTGTAATAATATGTGTATAGCTTTAAACTATGGAATAAAAGTGATAAAAAATGACTCTCAAATGTGTTTCTGCGTGTGTATTTTTGAATACGGAGGGACATTACAGCGAATTCCTAAAGTTAATGTCTCAAAGTGTCTGCAGGGCCGTGGAAAGCTGCTGTTCTGCATCTGCATATGTAAAGGGGAAGGATGCAAACTAAAGCTACAAATCAAAAGCAATCAATTGGTTTTGAGCAATTTTTATAGGCTATACAACATGCAAAGAAGAAAAACCACAAACAGTCCAATGTACACAAGCATACACACACACATAAGGCTTAAACTATATGTGGACAGCACACCAGTCCACAGTTCAGACACCCAGGTTACAGAAGATCAGAAAGATCAGAATCTAAAAACAACAGACAAGGTGGGTTGATGATCTTATTCATGATTGACAGATTGTTTTGTTATTTTTGCCATCTTATACATTAAAACTGTATAAAATAGCCCTCACTTTAATCTGTTTTTCAAATTTAGCTTGTCTACACAAAGAGATTCACCTTGCATGTGTTTCTACATGTTGTGTCTTCTTTAAGATATTTAAACTGTCTCATTTCATGCTTGCATGATTTCTAGCATGATTTTAGTGTAAATCTTATCAATGAAATGACTTTACGTGATGAATTTAAGTGTTACATTGTCAGATACAGCTGTCTGGCTGCTGTTAGGCTGCACATAAAAGTTCAGCCCCAATGCTGCTAATTTGAAACAGCAAACAGGGACAGTGAAAGATTAGTTAGCTTTTACTCATGTTGTATTCTAGACAAGGAAAAATGAGACAGAATTAAAGCAGCATTGGACGAGCCCTCGCACCCGCACACCCGTCAGGGCTGCAGCTCCGACCCTGTCCTAGTGTGTTCAGGCTGGGAGTGTGATCAATCAGGTGACGTCGGATCATTTATGTAAAAAGTTATAGCAATTTCGTGTTTCAGGGTGAGACATCAAAATTTGACGCTACGCCACGGCCACGCCCTTCAACAAGCGATAAATGTTTTAAATAACTTTTGATCACAAAGTAGTCTAGATGGCGCACACCAATTATTGAAGTTGTTATGATGAATTCTGTAGGAGGAGTTTGTTAAAATACAGTGCATGGAAATCGCCAAAATTGACTCCAGATAGGTCTGAGTGTGTCTCAGTGTGATATATGTTTGTGGTGATATTTATGCATATCGGTGAAACGTGCCATGGGGGCTTCGCCCGCCACTAAAAGCTGCATCTTACAATTTTTTACCATGACAGAAATGTTTTATGCTCCATCGTGCATGTTTAGCGGCTGAAAAATGTGTTTGAAGAGGGAGAAATATAAAAATAAGAATAAATAAAATAATAATCCAAGCAAATCTAATTGGGTCCTCACACCGTTCGGAGCTCATGCTCTAACTAAAGCACATTGTTTCTATATATCTCTATATATTATTCAACTGAATATAGTTTGAAAAGTTTTTTGAAATCATTGCATTCCATTTTTATTTACGTTTTGTGTGATAATTTTTTTTCTCTTTTTCCTCTATCCCTGCCCCTTACCCATAGTTATGTCAGTCAGCTCCTCTTCCTCCTCTAATGCCTCCCATCCACCCTCTCCCCTCTCCCCCAACATCAACATGTATTTTTTCCTGTCAAGCTGCGCCACCTCCACAGTCGGTGGTTTCATCCTCACTGCCCTCAACATCATCAGCGTCCTCCTCCTCTTCCCTCTCTGCTTCCTCGTCATCTACCTGGGTCTCCAACGGTGGCGCCAACGTCGTTCCAGCATGACAACAAGCCACGCTGACCTATTTACCTACCACATGGTCTTTGCAGAGCTGTTGAGTGTCTTTGGGTGCTTACTGGTCTGTTGTGGTGTCCACACTGATCTCCCGCTAATGATAATTGTGGGTTTGCTCATTAGTTCAGTTAACATAGCTGGGCAGATTTTTTTTCACGTCCTGACCTGTGTGGAGCGCTACCTGGCTGTCGTTCACCCCATCACCTACCTGAGCCTGAGGAAAGCAAAGGGGATCAGAATCAGAAACATCACCATTGGCTGTGTTTGGCTGCTGTGCTTTACATCGCCAGGCCTCATGTCTGTGGCAGATAAAGTTTATAGTTTCATCATCTTTTTTTTGATCTTAGCCTTCACCTTGATCGTCGTCTCTTTTTGCAGCTTTTCTGTTCTCTGTGTTCTGATTCGTCCAGGGCCAGGGGAAGGGGGTGGGGGCAGACAGCAGGTTGATCAATCAAAGCTGAGGGCGTTCTACACCATCACGGCCATACTGGGAGTGCTGTTGGTGAGGTTCGCGGGACACACGCTTGCCATGTCTACGTATGCCTCAACACAGCTGGGAGAGACTGAAAAGTGTGTCATTTGGTTGTCTACATTCTGGCTCTCTCTGCCCAGCAGTCTGGTGTTACCTCTGCTCTTTCTACAGAGAGCAGGAAAACTACCGTGTTGTAAGAACAACAATGAATGAGGAAAAGGATCAGATTAGATTAGTGTACGGTATCAAAGAAGAAAAAAACCATCCCTGAGAGAGAAAACCCTGGATTGCGTTCAGTGACATGTGGATGACATCATCAGGAGGAGCCAATACATCTTCTTAGCATTAATCACAGAAGTTATGTACTTGTTTTTACCACAATAGACCATTTACCAAAGCCTGCTACCCATGTTTTGCCGCTTTACACTCACACAGTACATCCATAATTATTGTGTAAAACATTCAAACACTAAGGAAACTAATAGCAGTGTTTAAATTTGTCACGTCTCCTTGGAGGTCATGTTGAATCTCTTTTTTGCAGCCTTACTAACATGGTTCAGCACATCTTTTTCTGTCATTTTATTCTGTCATATGAAAAAATGGATTCACAATAATCAGTGAGTTTAACTTTTAATTGTTGAATTTACTTTGTTTCATAGATAGGTAAATTGTTAAAATGTAAATATGAAGTAGTAACACCATACCATTGTGGATTCCCACCATGACATTTTTGTTAATGTAAAGTTAGATATAAGTACTGTTGAACCAACATAAGACAAGGTGTATAATGGATTGATAACAGTTATATTTTATTTTATTTTAACTCATAAGCAGTGAGCAAAAGATGGCAGCATCACAAGAAATGATTGCAACAGACTGCATGACATGTAAGACACACCAGAAAACTGAAAAGTTTGAAAAGCATTTAAATGTGACACAAGTTATCAAATACTGAAATGTGACTGACTGTCTTTTCAATTATTATCGTAATAAACTGTATTCTGATTTTAAACAATAGCTATTTGTCTTTATTCATTGCCATCATGGTATGTTTCTGGTCTTTTATATGACAAAAAAAACATTGCAGTTTTTTTTTTTACCAACTGGTATCATAATGCATACTGTAGAGGGTAAAAACAAGAATCTTGTTCCCTCATTCTTTACCCGAACAAAAGTATAGATACTGTATACTGTAAAAAAAAAAAAAAAAAAAGACAGGTAAAAGTAGGAGCACTTATTCAATGTCTTTACTACAAATGTGTTTGTGTGCAGTCTAAGTATGTATTTTTGAATAAGTGCACATCACGCTGGCTTAAAGTTTGTGTCTAAAAATCCGTCAGTGTTGAGGTTTCTTAGAGCGCGGCAGTGAAAGGGCGCTATTCTGTATCTGCATCTGCTGAGGACAAAGATGACATATGGCAAACTAAAGCTGCAAATCAATTCAAAGCGGATGAGCAAACAAACAATATGCAAAGAAAAGAAAGCCACAAACACATACACACAGACACACACACACACACACACACACACACAAGGATTAAAATATACGTGGACAACACACCAGTTCACAGTCCATACACAGAGGTGGCAGAAAATCAGAGAGGTCAGACTCTGAAAGCGACAAACAAGGTGAGTTTATTTTAATGATTTCATGACTGGTGGATTGTTATTTTTCTTATCTTACATATATAAATTATATAAAATAATGCTGCTCACCAAACAGAGCACAAATTGTTTTACTGTAAAATTCATCCTGTCTAGAGAGAAAGATTAAACAATTTAAAAAGATTATATTCCTTGACTTGTTAGATGCTAAAAAGGCTTTTGAAGATATTGAACATGATATTGGAGTGAGTAAATAATAAGTCATAGAAGAATAAATAAAACTAAAACTGCTTTTCATGGCCAGGTAGCTCAGTGTGTAGAGCATACACCCCATGTCCTGAGGCTGAGCCCTCTTTCTGCCAGACGGCAGCTGGGTGAACATTATTATTATTATCCTTTGGGCTCTAAACAGGCACCTCATTGTGACCATGGTGAGCCTTACCTGCTAAACATCACCATTTTAGCATTGCCACTGTGCCTAAACAGCCTTAATGATCTGCTAATTCTCAGGTCATGTTTTACTTTTCACTATTTGTATTTGTTAATTTTGTTTCTCTCTCCATCTTTCTCTCTTTTGACTTGAATCCCTGCTCCTTGCCCATAGCTATGTCAGTCAACTCCTCTTCCTCCTCCAATGCCACCCTTCCATCTTCTTCCCCCTCCATCATCATGCCTACTATGTACAAATGCTTAAGCTCCACGGTTAGTGCTATCAGTGTCACCACCTTCTCCCTCATATACATGCTCCTCCTCTTCCCTCTCTGCTTCCTCGTCATCTTCCTCAGTCACCAACGATGGCGCCAACGGCGCTCCAGCATAACAACAAACCACGCTGACCTTTTGACCTACCACATGGTCTTTGCAGAGCTGTTGAGTGTCTTTGGGTCCACAATCATCTGTTGTGGTGTCCACACTGATCTCCCACAAGTGATGACTGTGGGTGTCTACCTTTACGCCATCAACATATCTGGACAGATGCTTTTTCACGTCCTGACCTGTGTGGAGCGCTACCTGGCTGTCGTTCACCCCGTCACCTACCTGAGCCTGAGGAAAGCAAAAGGGATCAGAATCAGAAACATCACCATTGGCTGTGTTTGGCTGCTGTGCTTTACATCGCCAGGTCTCCTGTCATTGGCAGATAATGTTCTCCTCCTCATCCTGTATGGTTTTGTCATACCACCCATCTTATTTGTCGTTTCTTTCTGCAGCCTTTCTATCCTTTGTGTTCTGATTCGTCCAGGGCCAGGGGAAGGGGGTGGGAGCAGACAACAGTTTGACCAAGCAAAGCTGAGGGCTTTTTACACCATTGTGGCAATACTGGGAGCGCTGTTGGTCAGGTTTGTGGGGAATCTGGTTGGCTGTTCTGTGCTTACCACAAACCAGCTGGGTGAGACTGAGAAGTGTGCCATTTGGTTGTCTACATTCTGGTTCTCTCTGCCCAGCAGTCTGGTGTTACCTCTGCTCTTTCTACAGAGAGCAGGAAAACTACCGTGTCGTAGGAACAACAGTAAATCAGGACAAAGCTTGGATTAAATTAGTGTATGGTACCAAAGAAGAAAAAACAATCCCTGAGAGAGCAAAACCTGGATTGTATTCAGTGTCATGTGAGTGACATCATCAGGAGGAACCAATAAAAAGTTTCCACCATTAATCTAGGAAGTTGTGGCTATTTAAATTATTCTGCACTTGTGATAGGCCAAGAGGGGATTAGCTCTTATTAGTTTGATTTGGACTGTCGTTTTGCACCATATATTAGAAACATAACTAAAACAGCATTTTATCATTTAAAGAACGTTGCCAGAGTGCAGCAGTTTCTCTCTCAAGCCAACCCAGACACACTAATGCATGCTTTTATTGCCTGCAGAATTTGTTACTGTAATGCTCTACTATCTAAGAAAAATGTTGCTCAATTACTTTTACTATTATTATTACTAATTACTATTTTAAAGTCTGTCGGCACTGATTTCCTCTGTGCTTCAGAATTGATTTTGAGATTCTTTTATTGATTTATTAAACTCTATTGTTTCATTGTTTGAATTACTTTGTGTTACATTTTGTTTATATGAAAAGTGACCTCTGAAGCATAATCATTGTTTTTTAAAGACACTTTTCAATGGAAACAGAAGCATGGAAAATGGACAAATCTGCATATACTTGGGTATCAAAATGTATCCTAAATCAGTGGTTTCAAGATTTATTATTTCATTTATTATTTTGTGTTTGCTTTCTTTTATGTTGGCATGTTGGTAGAAAGTTGCACAGTATAAGAAATATATCAGCATAAAAGTGATTATTATTTTTCCTTTTTTTACTATGTGCATCAGTCAATCAGCATCCAGTGTACTATATGTATGGTTTTCAGTGGCGGAATAAATGTAATGAATAATGACTCTAAAAATGTTTTGTGCATTTTTGATTCCTCAACATGGCAAAAAAAATGGAAAAAAAACATCCTAACTTCTCAGAGACCAAGATGATGTCTTCAAATGTCTTGATTTTTTAATCAGTATCCCAAAGAAATTTGCTTCGCAATGATATGAAACACAAAAATAGCAGCAAAATCCTCTCATTTGAGAAAATGAACCAGAGACTGGGATTATATTTAGTGTTAGAGCCACTAGATGCTGCTATCACTACCCCGTATTAACAGGAGGTTTCAGCCATAATGTAGGCCACCACATCATTTGGTTAGGGTACTGTACTGTTAAAGCTGATACTTGCACACACACGCCTTCATCTCTGAGTCAGAGCAAGTGTCAAAAGTGTCAAAAATGTACTTCACTTGACTGGAATTTCTGTGATTCCTCACTCCGGACACTTCTTCAGGATTTATCCTGCTACCTCGGTGTGCCAAAACACTTTCTTTGAATCTCAAAAATTTCAGATCTGGTCAGTCTTGCCTGAAGCAACTGAATGTCTTGGTGGTGAAACCGTGTCACGGCACTACAGTTGATTCCCCACCAAAGTTTCCCTATGATGCACACAGCAAGTTTAATTTAAACGCATCTTGCTGATGGTTTGGTCCTTCCTAGAGAATAAAACACATGGAGGTCTGAACAATGGTCAGCTGCACGTCAGTAGTACTAGTAAAGATTCTGTGTTTCGCCCATTTACACTCAAAGCTAGAAACATAGAACATCCAGTTTAAATAACAACAGTGTGGGCACCCACAACTTATACATGAAGACATTTTGAGAGCCAAAAATGAAAACACTGACCATCAAGAGTAGTCATATTTTTAATGTAAAACACCACAAGTCATAGTTTTCAAAATACTCTTAAGTTTTGATACAGGATATGTGACATTTACAAATTGCACAAGTCTTAAAATAATTAATCATGAATGAATTATGAGCAGGACATTGTAAGTTGTATGTGATACACAAAGTTATTCAAATGAATTAGTGTCAGCCCAGAACACCTGGCTTCAGCGCAGTGACATTCTCATCACATCAGACATGGAGTTTGTTGGATATTTTAATCCATAGTCTTTCACTCAAAGTGCAAACTTTAACATGACTCCAACCACATTTAACTAATTTTGTGTTCTGTATGTATGATGGTTAAAATCTTAAGAAGTGAAACCATGCTTTGATATAAAAACCCACTTCCAAAAATGTAGAATTTTGAGTAACTTAAAGGGGCCAGGACTGGTATATTGTCAGTTGTGCCTGATCAAAGCTCCTCTTATTGCAGCTGCAGAAGTCAATTTTTGTTGCCCGGGGTGGACAAGGAGCTTTCCAAAATCACAATACTTAACCTACGACTAATTGATATGTCCATCAAAATATAGCCTTTTAGATTAACTTCACTGGTTCTTCCTGACAATGCCATCAACATTTGACCAGAAACAAACCAGACTTTTGCTCTTTCACTAATTGTTTTTCATTCTTATATACTGTAAAGTAATCTAATCTGATCTTTGTCCTAATTCATTGTTGTTCTTACAACACAGTAGTTTTCCTGCTCTCTGTAGAAAGAGCAGAGGCAACACCAGACTGCTGGGCAGAGAGAACCAGAACAAAGACATGCCAACACCACACCTTCTGCTGTACCCCAGCTGTGTTGATGAATGTGCATAAGTAGCAAGTATATGGCCCCCCAACCTGAACAACAGCATTCCCAGTATGGCCATGATGGTGTAAAAGGCCCTCAGCTTTGTTTGATCGACCCTCTGTCTGCTCCCACCCCCTTCTCCTGGCCCTGGACGAATCAGAACACAGAGAACAGAAAAGCTGCAGAAAGAGATGACAATCAAGGCAGACACGACGATACAATAAGACATAATGTCAACGGACAACACATCTTCCATGTATATAAAACCTGTCGCTGCAACACACAGCAGCCAAACACAGCCAATGGTAATGTTTCTGATTCTGATCCCCTTTGCTTTCCTCAGGCTCAGGTAGGTGACGGGGTGAACGACAGCCAGGTAGCGCTCCACACAGGTCAGGAGATGAAAAAACATCTGACCAAATTGGTTTATGGTGCAAAGATGGATACCCACAGTTACCATTTGTGGGACAGCTGTGTGGACGCCACAGGTTGTGAGTGTGGACCCAAAGACGCTTATCACATCTGCAAAGGCCATGTGGTAGGTCAAAAGATCAGAGTGGCTTATTGTTGTGCTGGAGCGCTGTTGAGACCATCGTCGGTGACCCAGGTAGAGGACGGAGAAGCAGGGAGGGAGGAGGACGAGGATGCTGGTGATGGTGAAGGCGGTGATGTTAAAAGTTCCAACTGTGGAGATGAAGCAGTTGTAGAAAAAAGTATACATATTGAAGGAGGAAGAGGAGGAAGAAGAAGGAAGGGAGGCATTCAAGTAGGAGGAGGAGTTGACTGACATAACTATGGAGCAAAGAGAGTGAAAAAGAGGGAAAGATGGAGAGAAAAATTGTCAAACTTCTTATGATGACTTGCATTCATTTGTGCTCATAATGTACGGTGATACCACCGCAGCAATGGTGGCTTGTTAACCTGCAGTGCTTTGCAGGATTCATCTATTGATTTTTTTAATTATGAACTCATTTTGAATTTGATGCCTGCGACAAATTCCCAAAAAAAAGTTGCAATAGTGGCACGTTTACCACTGTGATACAGCAGTAAGCATTTAGAAACACTGAGGAATTGTTTGTTTTAAAATAGAAAGTCAAGTGAAAGTTGTCTGACTTCACGTGCTCAACAGTCCGAGGTCTCTGTTGTCATATTTTGTGCCTCATACTGAACTCCTACTTGTTACCACAAAGCCATGCAGTTGCAACACGTGCAGAATTTGCCTTAGCTAAAATAAGCAGGGACTTCTCTGAAAAAGATGTTGTCTAGATGGCAGCACGTTGTTCCAAAACTTATATGTAACTTTAAGAAATCCTCAAAAATATATATGTAAAAAAATGAAATATGCATGCTGTTTCAAATCAAATTTTGAGGAGACAGATTTGAACTTTATGTACCACCACAGCCAGCTATACTTGATAATAAAATACTAACATTGGCATGCAAGATGTATGACAAATATCATAAAAGAAAATGTGGAAATATGAAGTGAGAATGATTTCTGAACAATCTGAAAGACACAGCAAAAACAAAACAAATCTTCAAAATCCTTTTAAAAAGTATAATAATAAAGAATATAATCCTTTTTCCTTTATTTAAAAATCTTTGTTGAATTATTATTGTCTACTCAAGCTGCATTAAAACAAAAACACAACTGAATGAATAATTTTATCCTTTTATCATTATCATTTTAATAATATCTATCCAGTCATAAGATCATTAACATAAACTCACCTCATCTGTTGTTTTTGATTCTGATCTTTCTGATCTTGTGTTGTCTGTGTGTCTGGACTGTGAACTGGTGTGTTGTCCATATAAATTTTAATCTCTGTGTGAGAGTGGGTGTGTGTGTGCTTATTTATTTGTGGCTTTTGTTTTTGCATGTTGTATAACTCATTCACTTTGCATTGCTTTAGTTTGCAGTTTGTCATCTTTCTCCTTCACAGATACAGATTCAGAACAACAACCTCACCTTCCACTGCCTTCGTCCAAGACACTGACAGTTTTAAAGACAGGAAACTTTCAGCCTTCAATAAGGACACTTTAATCTCAATCTGTATTTAAAATGCACAGACTGCACACAAACACATTTGAATTATTGTTCATTACATGTATTCAAATCATTTAAGGCCATACATATATTATACTGGATATTGATTAGTGCACTTATAAACATTATTGTATAAGGTAAAAATAGTACTTTATTTTGCTTAAACACTGCAATATAAAAGAAAGTGAACAGAAATAAATTAATAAAACTAAAAACTACTTTGATTTATGATGTATGTTGATAACCAAGTTTCCCAAGTTGAAGTGGTTTTATCAGACAGACAACAGCTACAGCTCAAACACTATTTACCACAATGCAACAGTCATAATTCATTAAGAAGTTACACACTGTGTGTTTTCTTTATTAGATACAGTAAATAATTCTGGTGTTCTGTCTATTTTTATATATTCTTCACTTCATCTGTATATTAAAGTGGATATTTAACAGTATTTAAATGAGCTGTTACTTAAAACCTCTGCTTATTCAAATCAAACAGCATCAATAAGGCCAGAACACCTGTTACACACCTGTGTGTGTGTTTCACTTCATTTATTTTAATACCCAAACAATGTTTGACTACGATTTTTCTGATATTGCATTTGCTACTCCAACCTTTATCACTTTATATTGTTCTGCTACCACCCTCAGCTGTATGCATCACAAACAAGCAAAGCAAACAATCAAATATTCAGATCTAAATGGTTTACATGCAGCATAATGATTTATGAGTATTGACAAAACTTTCAAAATCATAACAATTTGTTTTGTTTGAAATTAGAGCAGGACAGGTAATGAAACAAAAGATAATGAGAAGTAAAATATTTCAAAATGTCTCTTACATGCACATTAAAATGGAAGATAATTTCTAAGCATTTTTGGTGCTGGTTTGGACCAAAGCGCCTGCCATAACCCCACAGCCTTGATTAAGTAGCCGTTAGCCAGCTGTAACTTGACAGTTTTGGAAAGCAAGTAGGGTCCACTCCATTAAAAACCCACAGGTCTGTACAGGCCACAAACACACTGGAACAATTAAGAAGCAGAAGTATTTTTTTTATTCTTCACCAAAATAATGCTGTTGGTCGCAAGTGCAAGCAGCTTATTCTGACTGATATGTCAATTTGTTGTTTAACCCTGCCCCCTTGTGGACATAGTAAGTAGGACTGGAGAAGTATAACGAGTGAGAAAGGAGTGAGTTTGTATTTGGAGGAGGTGGGATGGATGGATGGCTCAAACAAACAGGACTTTCAGCTTGGAGACTGGGGCTCAAGTACTGTGTCCTGACACTGATGTCTAAGGGGGACATATAAGTGGAGTCAAGGTTTATGGGGACCGCAGACCTGACCTTACACCTCCATATGAGGACACTGATGTCTAAGGGGGACATGAGACTCATCTAAGTGCAGAGCAATGTGTATACATGAGCAAATGTGAATTTTAGCTATACATGAAGAAAAAACATCTACACAGCAGGCAGCTCCTTGGATCCCGCTCGCTTTCTTTCACCCCTGCCTGGTATCATCTATACAACCATCATCATATGAATATAAAAAAGTCACCTTGAAACATTAAGCAGTTGACTAAAGACTCCAATTCATGGAGCTAACTTTTACATTAGCTTAGATCTGCCAGTGACAGCTGGCAGTTCACGTGGCAAAAACAAGAAGCTGCTTTCGTATATGTTTTATATTTGAATTTTGTGTAACTAAGAGGTGCAGGCATTAGGAATTGGTCTACTGTGCCAACATTTCTCCCAGGTTACATCTCCTGTTGACATTTCACCCCTGCAGCAGGCAGTTTGATTGGCCTTAGTTGACTGAGTGTACAAACAGCTCTCTAAAATCACAATCCTTCATCTCGGACTAATTGAAATATGTCACCCACATGTTACCAAACACAATCTAGGCTGTTGCTCTCTCAAAATTGTTTTTCATTCTTAGATGTTCTATATGAATCTAATCTGATTCTTGTCCTGATTTATTGTTGGTCTTACAACACAGCAGTTTTCCTGCTTTCTGTAGAAAGAGCAGAGGCAACACCAGACTGCTGGGCAGAGAGAACCAGTACACAGAGAACCAGACAGCACACTTTTCTCTCTCTCCGAGATGTGGTGAGGCATACACAGAAACGCCAAGCATATTTCCCACAAACCTGACCAACAGCACTCCCAGTATGGTCATGATGGTGTAGAACGCCCTCAGCTTTGATTGATCAACCCGCGGTCTGACCCCACCCTCTTCCCCTGGCCCTGGACGAATCAGAACACAGAGAACAGAAAGACTGCAGAAAGAGACGACAATGATGGTTAAGACTAAGACACAAAAGAAGGTGATGAGCATGCCGATATTGTCTGCCGTGGACACGAGACCTGTCACAACAAAGCACAGCAGCCAAACACAGCCAACAGTGATGTTTCTGATTCTGATCCATTTTTCCTTCCTCAGGCTCAGGTAGGTGATGGGGTGAACGACAGCCAGGTAGCGCTCCACACAGGTCAGGACGTGAAAAAACATCTGTCCGAATAAGGTGATGGAATTGAAGAACAAACCAAGTATTATCATTTGTGGGAGATCAGTGTAGACACCGCAACAGATGAGTGTGAACTCTACGATACTCATCAGATCTGCGATGGCCAGGTGGTAGGTAAAAAGGTCGGAGTGGCTTATTGTCGCGCTGGTGTGCTGCTGCCGCCATCGTTGGAGTCCCAGGTAGAGGACGAGGAAGGAGAGAGGGAAGAAGATGAGGATGTTGGTGATGGTGAAGGCGCTGATGGTGGCAGTGCCTGCTGTGTAGTTGAAGCAGCTGTACATGGCAAAAAACATGTTGATGGGGGAAGACAGGGAAAAGGGAAGGGAAGCATTCAAGTTGGAAGAGGAGATGAGCGACATAACTATGGGCAGGGAGCAGGATAGAGTGAAAAGAGAGAAATATAGAAAGAGAGAAACAAAGTTAACAAATAGAAATAGTTAAATGTACAATGATGTGAGAATTAGCAGATATCTGAGGTTGTTTAGGCTTGAGCTAAATGCTAATATTAGCATGCTAACATGCTCAAAGTGGCAATGCTGTCATGTTTATCATGGACAACAAGTTGAAGTGCCTGCACAGAGCCTGAAGGGGACTAAAAGATAATTCCCATTTGCCATCTGGCAAGAGATACAAAAGTATCTCCTGATGCACCACATCTACAGGGGAGCTTCTTCATATTAGACTTTATAATTTACCCTCAGCAAGCCACAACAGATTTGCCTTTGATACACCTGATATATAATGTATGTGGAACCTATTTGTTTAAAATAAGAGGCCTTTTTAGCATCTTTTCAGCAACAAGTACAATAATAAAGAATATAATCTTTTTTTTCTTTTTAAAAATCTTTTTTAATCTTTTGGTCTAGTCAAACTGTATTTTAAACATTGAAACAATTAAAAAACATAGTTTTTCCAGCCTGAATAATTTTATTACAAGTCATTTTAATATCTGTCAATAAAATTAACTCACCTTGTCTGTAGTTTTTGGATTCTGATCTTTCCAACCTTGTGTCGCCTGTGTGTCTGGATTGTGAACTCGTGTGTTGTCCATATAAATTTTAGTCCTTCTGTGTGTGTGTGTGTGTGTGTGTGTGTGTGTGTGTGTGTGTGTGTGTGTGTGCGCGTGCATGCATTTAATTGTTTGTGGCCAATTTTGCATGTTGTATAGCACATTCACTTTGCATTGCTTTTGACCTGCAGCTGTAGTTTGCAATATGACCTTTCTCCCTCACAGGTGCAGAACAGTACCTTTTCACTGCCTTGCCCAAAGACACGTCAGCACTGACAGGTTCTGAGACATGGGGGTCTATCTTATGCTGATCTAAAGCACAAGTTGAAAGTACAAGTCGCAATGGATTTAATTTATTCAAGGTGTGTCCAAATCCACCTTTGCTGTCTTGCGCACAGTGGGACGCATCTATCAGTCGTGCCGTGATTAATTCATGGATGTGTTTTAGGTTGAATATGCAATAAACTAAGTCACCTCTCATCACCTTTGTGAAGTTGGACAACCCAAAATTTCATAACAAGATGACATAAGGCATAGAAAGACATAGCAATCACTTTACTGATCTTAGTATTTACTCTGTTACTTCCCTCCCCAGCCACAAACTCAGAGACCAAAAGAATAACATTTCAAAGCTTTATTGTCAGAAATTTACTTTAATTATCAGTTTCCATTCTTAGAACCTTTACATTTGGTAAAAGTAAAGTATAAGTATAAGTTTAACTTTTTTTTTTTTCTGTCAACAACCAACAAAGTAGGCTTAGACACACTCTTTACTAAAACAATAATAATAATTTATTTCACAAAGCATGAGGGGGCACAAAGGACCTTACTATTTTTAAGAGAGGACAAAATAACATCTTTTTAAAATAATAAAAAAATAATAAATGTAGTTTCTAAGAACACATTTTTAATTGGCTATAATATTTCTAAATTACACCAAACATTCTACTTTACATCACACTTAAAAAACATAGATATGGATGTGATATTTCCAGCTGATAAAAGTCATTAAATAATCAATCAGTAATGAATTACAAGCATCATACCGATACACAAAGCCTTGAAATCCTACTTCTTTCATTGTAACTTGCCATTTCGAGATGTAATATTTCATAGCAACAGTAACAAAACGGGGTGAGTGTTGGCAAATGGTCATTTCTGTTCAACTGTCTCCTGATCACATCTGTTCGTATTACACTAATGCAGAAGACAGTGCAGGTTTTTGCTCTTTTAGTAATTGTGTTCCGTTCTAAACTGATTGGTTCATGGTTCATTTGTTTTTCTTACAGCACGGTAGTTTTCCCGCTCTCTGTAGGAACAACAGAGGTACCACCACACTGCTGGGCAGAGAGAACCAGAAGAAAAACAAAAAGATGCCACACCTTTCTGTTTCCCCCAGCCGTTGTGAAACATACAAAGCACAGATAAGTATATCCCCCCCAAACCTGACCAACAGCACTACCAGTATGGCCGTGATGGTGTGGAACGCCCTCAGCTTTGATTGGTCGACCCTCTGTCTGCCCCCACCCTCTTCCCCTGGCCCTGGACGAATCAGAACACAGAGAACAGAAAGGCTGCAGAAAGAGACGACAATTAAGATGAAGGCTGTGACACAAATATGCATGACGGTAAAAGAAACTTGATTTCCCACAAATATGAAACCTGCCTCTGCAAAGCACAGCAGCCAAACACAGCCAACAGTGATGTTTCTGATTCTGATCCATTTTTCCTTCTTCAGGCTCAGGTAGGTGATGGGGTGAACGACAGCCAGGTAGCGCTCCACACAGGTCAGGATGTGAAAACAAGTCTGTCCAAGTATATTTATCGTGAAAAGGTAGAGACCTACCATCATCAGTTGTGGGAGATCAGTGTGGACGCCACAACACAAGACAATGAACCCTAAAACACTCATCAGCTCTATGAGGACCATGTGGTAGGTGAAGAGGTCAGAGTGGCTTATTGTCGTGCTGCGGCGCTGTTGCCGCCATCGTTGGTGACCCAGGTAGAGGACGAAGACGTAGAGAGGGAGGAGGATGAGGACGTTGATGATGGTGAAGGCGGTGACGTTGATAGTGAAAAGTGTGGAAGTCAAGCAGCTGGACTGGGAGGAATTTATGTTGATGGAGAAAGAGAGAGGTGGAGGAGGAAGGGAGGCATTAGAGGAGGAAGAGGAGTTGGCTGACATAACTATGAGCAAGAGGCAGAGAAGGAGTGAAAAAGAGGAACAGATGGAAAGAGAAAAACAAAATTAACAAGCAGAAATAGTAAAATCATGTAAATCTTGAGTTAGAATTTCTGTAGAATTTAGATTAATTTAGTAATAATCAGGTTTCATTGATATCGGTCAGAACTCAGATGCTCTTTATGAGGTTTGTAGGTGCAGCGTAACTTTAAATAACTAAAACACCTGGAGTCTCATAGCTTGCTAGGGAATTAATTTAATACTTTGAAAAGTGAAGTATCATATTACAATATTACTTTTATTTTAAACTTAGAAATACAGAGTACATATACAGTGAAAAACATAACAGTGAAAATATAATCAACATTCTCTGGTTCAAGTTTCTCAAATGAGAGGATTCTGCTGCTGTTTTTGTGTGTCATGTCATTGCAAAGCAAATATCTTTGGTTTTGAGGACACTGATTGAAAAAACAAGAAGCCTGATGATGTCATCTTGGTCTCTGAGAACTTATGATGGACTTTTTTTCATTTTTTTGACACATTGCGAAAATAATCAACAGATTAATCAATAATCAAATTAATTGTTGCTGCTCTTAACATTAATAACCAACACAAGTTACATGATGTTCTTAAAGGACACCCACCTCGTCCGTAGTTTTCTTCTGATCTTCCCTCTCCTGTGTTTCTCAGTCAGTGGCGCTCGAAACTGATGTCTGATCCAAACATACAGTCTATTAACACATGAGTGTGTGTGTGTGTGTGTGTGTGTGTGTGTGTGTGTGTGTGTGTGTGTATGTGTTTGTGTGTGTGTGGTGGAAGCTGATTTAATGAGCCGTTCACAGTTTCACTGTACTGACTGTGTGTACTTAGACTGAATCTCTGGGACGAGCAGGTGGAAGCAGGACTGTGGGGATTTTTGCATGATGCCTGCATTTGATGCTTTTTTATACGGTTCATTTCCGTCTGCAAGATTTATCATCATATTCTTTTTTTCCAGCGAGACCAGAACACAAACTGTGCTGCAGTTAGCATCTGCTTCGATTTGACAACTGAAATATAAATAAACTCATTTATTTAGTCTACAATGCACAATATGCAGTAGAATATGACTAATTGTGATGGTCAGTGTTTCCAGTTTTGGCTCTCAAAGTGTAATTCATGGCTGCCCACGTTGGCTTTGTTTAAACTGGATGTTATATTTTTGTATATATGTTTAAATAGTTTTGTATATGTTATGATTTTATCTTAAGGGATAGTTGACCCAAAAATGAAAATTCAGTCATTATCTACTCACCCTCATGACGAGTGATGGTCGGCCTTAGTGTTTGTAGTTTGGGGGATTCTGCAACGCTGCTTTGCTATGAAACTCAAGCAGTATTTTGCAGACTAGTAAAATAAACCCAACCCCATTCAGCGTTTGGGTGAGTAGATAACTAGATGACTGAATTTCCTCGGAGCAGACAAGGTCTTGGGGACTCCGTGTGATGTGTGGCGCCCACCTGAGGTGAACCTGGACCCCAGGTTGGGAACTGATGTTCTTAATGTTCTTTTAACATTTTATTTAAATGTATTTTTATGCTCATACGAAGCACTTTGAAGTGCATTGTGTCTGAATGGTGCTGTATGAATAAACTTGTCCTGCCTGATGGTTTAAAGGACTCAGTGCTACTGGATATGTGAACCTGGAACAGGTGTAGGAGGTGCACCTTTCAATGAATTCAGCAAAGTTTCTTCCCAAATTAAAGGTCCAAACACACATTCAGCTGCAGATCATTGGTGTTGGATTCA
Source organism: Lutjanus erythropterus (assembly GCF_056507025.1). Taxonomy (NCBI): domain Eukaryota; kingdom Metazoa; phylum Chordata; class Actinopteri; order Lutjaniformes; family Lutjanidae; genus Lutjanus; species Lutjanus erythropterus. The sequence continues at coordinate 4,427,718 of NC_139339.1, read as the reverse complement.
GTGTCACTTTAATGTGTACACCCAAAATACAAAATACACATGAATACATTATATATATGTATATATATATATATTAGCTGTTAATTGGAGTTATAATGTTTCTAAATTACAGCAAGATCTCCTCAGGATTTGTGACATTAAACATCACATAAACATTACATTGATACACAAAGCCTTAAAATCCTACTGATAGATTGTAAACTGATATTATAAGGTATAAAACTCTGTAGCAACAGTATATTTCTCAAATGAGAGGATTCTGCTGCTGTTTTTGTGTTTCATGTCATTGCAAAGCAAATATCTTTGGTTTTGAGGATACTGATTGAAAAAACAAGAAGTCTGACGTCATCTTGGTCTCTGAGAACTTATGACCTTTTAACTGGTCCTTTTAACCAACACAAGTTACATGATGTTCTTAAAGGACACCCACCTCGTCCGTAGTTTTCTTCTGATCTTCCCCCTGCTGTGTTTCTCAGTCAGTGGCGCTCGAAACTGATGTCTGATCCAAATATACAGTCTATTAACACATGAGTGTGTGTGTGTGTGTGTGTGTGTGTGTGTGTGTGTGTGTGTGTGTGTGTGGTGGAAGCTGATTTAACTACTAAGTACTGACTGTGTGTACTTAGACTGAATCTCTGGGACGAGCAGGTGGAAGCAGGACTGTGGAGATTTTTGCATGATGCCTGCATTTGATGCTTTTTTATACGGTTAATTTCCGTCTGCAAGATTTATCATCATATTCTCTTTTTCCATCGAGACCAGAGCACAAACTGTGCTGCAGTTAGCATCTGCTTAGATTTGACAACTGAAATATAAATATAAACCAATCCATTCATTTAGTCCCTTATTGTATTGTATTTTCTATCAAGTGTTTATCTGTGAATCACTGAATCTTTACGAATACCAGTGATAAGCATCTGACCCTGAATCAGCTATAGGGCCCAGGCATGTCAGACCCCCAAAACCTCCAGTTACTTCAGACAAGACTGAACACATCTGGAATCTTTTAGATCTGCGGGGTTCTTCTAAGAATGGAGGGTGAGATTACAGCAGTTTGTCAAGTGCAATGAAGAAATGTGTGCACTACCCCAACCAAGCAACGTGGTGGTCTACATCACTGGTTCCCAACCTAAACTAACTAACAATTTCAGTCAGGCAGAAATTTAGAATGAAAGTAATCTGATTACAATTTAAAGTAGTTTCAAGCACTTAAGCAAAATAGCAAAGGTAGTTTTTTACGCCTACTTTTGTACAAATTGTGATTTTAGTTGCCTTGGGGACTCCCTGTGATGTTTGGTGCCCACCTAAGGGGCCCCACACACCATGTTGGGAACCAGTGGTTTAAAGGACTCACTGCTGTGTTAGCGAGCCACCTGAGTTAGTTAGCACTGGTTAGTTAGAGTTATGTGTGTGTAAAAGAAAGAGACAACATGAGCTTTTCAACATGCATGGTGACACATTATACTTTTTAATGAATGAAGCAGTATAAACATTTTTTTTTCCCAGATTAAAAAAATGTCCAAACACAGGATCAGTTGCAGATGATTAGCATCTGATTCAGTGTCACTTTAATGGACAAACACAACATAAAATAAATAAATACACAAATAAATAAAACTACTCACACACGTATATAATGAATTATAAACATCACATTGATACATGAAGCCTTGATGTTCTAAACTGCCATAATAAGATGTAAAACTCTGTAGCAACAGTAATAAAAGAGGTCGGGCTTTGGTGAATTTTCAGTTGTGCTCGTGTTTCTGTCTGATCAAATCTGTTCCATATTGCAAACATTAATGCAGTTTCTGTGGTCTTACAACACGATGCAAACCTGACCAACAGCACTGGTAGTATGGCCGTGATGGTGTAGAACGCCCTCAGCTTTGATTGGTCGACCCTCTGTCTGCCCCCGCCCTCTTCCCCTGGCCCTGGACGAATCAGAACACAGAGAACTGAAAGGCTGCAGAAAGAGACGACAATTAAGACGAAGACTGCGACACCAATAACTATCATGTGAATAGAAACTTGGTCTGGCACAAATATGAGACCTGCTTGTGCAAAGCACAGCAGCCAAACACAACCAAGGCTGACATTTCTGATTCTGATCCATTTTTCCTTCTTCAGGCTCAGGTAGGTGACGGGGTGAGCGACAGCCAGGTAGCGCTCCAAACAGGTCAGAACGTGAAAAAAAGTCTGTCCAAATATATTGATCATGAAAAGGTAGACACCCACTGTTATCATTTGTAGGAGATCAGCGTGGACGCCACAGCAGAGGAGCATGATGCCAAAAACACTCATCAGCTCTATGAGGACCATGTGGTAGGTGAAGAGGTCGGAGTGGCTTATTGTCGCGCTGCAGCGCTGTTGCCGCCATCGTTGGTGACCCAGGTAGAGGACGAAGACGTAGAGAGGGAGGAGGATGAGGACGCTGATGATGATGTGTGTGTGTGTGGTGATTTAATGAGCCGTTCACAGTTTCACTGTACCGGCTGTGTGTACTTAGACTGAATCTCTGGGACGAGGACTGTGGAGAATTTTGCATGATGACTGCATTTGATGCTTTTTTATACGGTTGATTTCTTTCTGCAATTTTTTTTGGTCACGTTCTCATTTTCCAGGGAGATCAGAGCACGAACTGTGTCCTAATTATTAACATCTGAAACATAAACCAATTAATCCATTCAGTCCAGAAAGCACTGGTGGACTGAAATACATTGTTTAAAAATAACAATGCAAAAATGCACGTTTAGACACCCTTGTGGTAGATGAAACATAATAAAGTTCCCTGCCAGTGGAGAAAATGTGATGAAGTGCCACACAGGTTTCCCCACATGCATGAAAATTACTTGGTCTCTATGTGCCTTTAAAGGTTTAATTTGTTATGTGTGTTTTTATTACAGAGGTGTGGTAGTTGTTGACTTTATGTTACATCAGTGGTGCCCAACCCTGGTCCTCAGGGACCCTGTCCTGCATGTTTTAGATGTTTCCCTGCTCCAACACACCTGATTCAAATGATCAGGCTGTTGTCAGGCTTCTGCAGAGGCTTGATGACGAGCTGATCATTTGAATCAGGTGTGTTGGAGCAGGGAAACATCTAACAACCACTGTGTTACATCATGTTAGAACAGAATGACTTCAGAATAAAAAAAAGATTAATCTAAACCCTGAATTGAAACTGTTTCACCCTAAATGCATCACGACTTGTGCTACACTGGTGCCCTTTTCATTTTTTTTCGCCTCTGCCCCTCAGCCAGCCTCAGTCTGCCAGTGTGTATAATTTTGCTAAATCTTAAATTTCTCACCAGCTAGTCCTACCATAAACTTAAAATCAAACATATTCTGCAAATCTATTAATAATTCGTTTAGTATCTGAGCTGATATTTGTGCTTCCAGTTATATAATATACCATTTCAAAAGTAACTGATTTTATCTTTCCATTAAGATCAAGATTTGACAGAATCAAATGTAGATTAAAGATTACTTGGAAAAGATCAGTGTAGTTTTGTTTTCTTCTGTTTTATTTTTGTGTTGTGGGGATGGTCAGACTGTCATGGAAACTCAGTGAAAAAAAACACATTATTATTCATATTAGTTATCAGGAGATAAGGTTCTTTTTTTTCGTTTTATTAGCAAAAAATATTAATTGTCTGGCCAGATTAATACACATGGAGGTCTGAACAAAGACTAGTTAGTCAGATATTTTTTTATTTTAAATGTAAGCTTTAACAGTTCTTCATTAGACCAAACAATAAAAGCATGAAGTGAGACATTTACAAATGATACAAGTCTTAAAATAATCAATTATAATGAAATAAAAGCATCACATTGAGGTTATGTTTGATACACAAAGCTATGTAACTTAACTTCTATATGAAGTAACATGAATTTGAATTTGAATTTTGGTTATAAAACAGTCCAGCACTAGGCATGATGGGAAACGTGGTTCATTGCAAAAACCCACTAAAACCAGCATTAACACTCTATAATGCTTAGTTGTACTTCTGCAGTGACTTGATGTGAAATTAACACAAGAGCAGTGTAATCAGTAGCACATTAATCTACACAGAGAGTGTTTTAAAGTAACTTGTTACTTACAAATAAAATTAAAGTGTGCTGACTATTTGTTTTTCTTACAGCACGGCAGTTTTCCTGCTCTCTGCAGAAAGAGCAGAGGTAACACCAGACTGCTGGGCAGAGAGAGCCAGAGAAAAGACAGCCACCCAAAACACCTTTTAGTTTCCCCGAGCTGCAGTGACACATACACACCGGTGAAAAATGTATAGCCTCCTAACCTGACCAACAACACTCCCAGTATGGCCATGATGATGTAGAACGCCCTCAGCTTTGATTGGTCAACCCTCTGTCTGCGCCCACCCCCTTCCCCTGGCCCTGGACGAATCAGAACACAGAGAACAGAAAGGCTGCAGAAAGAGACAGTAGCTAAGATGACGGTTGTGACACAAATAGAGATGATTCCTGTGGAAATTTGGCTTTCCACAGACAGCAGGCCTGTCGTCGCAAGGCACAGCAGCCAAACACAGCCAACGGCGATGTTTCTGATTCTGATCCATTTTGCTTTCCTCAGGCTCAGGTAGGTGATGGGGTGAACGACAGCCAGGTAGCGCTCCACACAGGTCAGGACGTGAAAATATATCTGTCCAGATAAGTTGATCACAAAAAGGTAGACACCCACCATCACCATTCGTGGTAGATCAGTGTGGACACCGCAACAGATGAGCGTGGACCCAAAGACACTCAAGAGCTCTATGAGGACCATGTGGTAGGTGAAGAGATCGGCGTGGCTCGTAATCGCGCTGCGGCGCTGTTGACTCCATCGCTGGTGGCCCAGGTAGAGCACAAGGAGGCAGAGAGGGAGAAGGAAGAGGATATTGGTGACAATGAAGGCGATGGTGCTGTAAGCGCCAGCTGTGGAGCTGAAGCAGTCGAGCAGGAAAAAATAAATGTTGGTGGGGGACGAGGGGGAAGACAGAGGGACAGAGACATTAGAGGAGGAAGAGGAGTTGGCTGACATCTACAGGTAAGGAGCAGAGTGAGAAAGCGATAAAAATAAAATTAAATTTCCATGCAATCGTGAAAATTAAATTAAAATTAATTAATTAAAAATCTTTGGGTTTTGGAATTTTAATTGTACAAAACAAGAAATATGAGGACATCATTTTGGTCTCTAAGAAGTTGTGACGGACATTTTTCCACTTTTTTTTTACTCATTAATCAAGAAAAGAATTGGCAGATATTTCAAAATGCAGGCATGAACATTATTAACCAAGACATGTTATGATGATAGTAAAGGACACCCACCTTGTCAGTCTGATCTTCCTCCAGCCGTGTTCCTGAGTCAGTGATGGCTCTAAACTGATACCTGATCCAAATATATACAGTCTGTTACCATGTGAGTGTGTGTGATGAAAGGTGATTTAATGAGCCGTTCACAGTTTCAATGTACCGACCGTGTGCATGTAGACTTAATCTCTGGGATGAGCAGCTGGAAGCACGACTGTGGGGATGTTTGCATGTTGCAAAACCAACCCAGACTCTGTGATGCTTTTTAATACGGTCCATTTCTGTCTGCAAATTTTTATCATCATGTTCTCCTTTTCCAGGGAGAGCAGAGCACAAACTGTGCAGCAAGTATTAACAGCTGCTAAGATTACTTTTTACAAATCCATGAATGATCTATTTAGTATCTGAGATGAGTTTGAAGAAATTCCTTCGAGATATCATGTTTGCAACAATGGGATGGACGGACAAGTTACTGGTGTGGAGGCACAAAAATGATAGTGCTACTTTATACCTCTTTACCACAGCAAAATAGAAAATTCTCAGATTAAAAGATGCACATGGAGGTCCAAACAGGGTCAACATTAGATTGGTAAGAATTCAGCATCTTTCCCAGAAACGCTTGAAGCACTTAAAACCATCCAGTTTAAACAAAGACAATGTACACAAGGCGTAAAGATTAATTAGGCATATTTTTTTATTGTAAGCACATTTTTGGAACTACAACAATTCAAACATACTACTTTACAGCATTTGTTAAAAGCATAGATACAAGATGTGTGATATTAACAAATGATAAAAGTCTTAAAATAATAACATGCCTGCTAGAACAAGTGCTAATGTCAGCAAATGTCTAAGTAGGGTTATGTAATATATTTAACCTGAGCCAGGTAAACATCAGTGATAGTGTTGGCTCTCAAAAAGGTCCAACTTTGGACCCGGAAAAAGTCTGGATTTCTTGCCAATAGTTAGTCAAAATTTCAGCTTCCCAGGGCTCTGTCTTATAAACCCAGCAGCTGTGGCTGAGCCTTCATTAACTTTTACAAAAGAACCTCCCACCGGACCTGGAAATGATGGTGTCACACCTGAATACACCTGAGTCCAGGCGAATATATTGCTGTCACGTTTCAGGCGTATATAGTCAAGCTTAATTCTATTGGTGTCAGGTCTTGGCCATTTACCATTTTTTATTTATTTTTAGCAGAAGTCCATACTTCACATGCCAGCAAGAGTCCAAGGGAATATATGAGGGAATCTATGATGAATTTCTCAGCACCTGACACCGTTTTCTCCAAGGCCCCTTTGGAAAAACAACATAATGGCTGCAAAAGGTTATAAAACGAATCTAATCATCTCTCTGTTGTGAGTTTTTGTTGTCCTTAGAACACGGTAGTTTTCCTGCTCTCTGTAGAAAGAGCAGAGGTAACATCAGACTGCTGGGCAGAGAGAACCAGAACACAGTGGTCCACACTCTACACATTTCAGTCTCTCCCAGTAAGACATACAGAATAGAGGAAAGTATATTCCCCATAATCCTGACCAACAGCACTCCCAGTATGGCCATGATGGTGTAGAACGCCTTCAGTTTTGATTGGTCAACCCGCTGTCTGTCCCCACCCCCTTCCCCTGGCCCTGGACGAATCAGAACACGGAGAACAGAGATGCAGCAGAAAGAGACGACAATTAAGATGAAGACAAGTGTACAAACAGTGATGATAAGCGAGTTATTTTGGTCTTTTATGGACAGGGTACCTGTCACCGCGATGCACAGCAGCCAAACACAGCCAATGGTGATGTTTCTGATTCTGATCCCCTTTGCTTTCCTCAGGCTCAGGTAGGTGACGGGGTGAACGACAGCCAGGTAGCGCTCCACACAGGTCAGGACATGAAAAAATATCTGTCCAGACAAGTTGATTGTGAAAAGGTACATCCCCGCTAACATCATTTGTGGTCGATCAATGTGGGCACCGCAATGGATCAGTATGCACCCAAAGACATTCAGCAGCTCTGTGACGACCATGTGGTAAGTGAACATGTCGGAGTGGTTCACTGTCGTGCTGGGATGCTGTTCACGCCATCTTTGGATACCCAGCTTGAGGACAAAGGTGCAGAGAGGGACGAGGATGATGGTGCTGGTGATGATGTAGGCGGTGAAGCTGAAAGCACCAGCTGTGGTGTTTAGGCATTTTTGCAGTAGATAGATGCTGATCAAGGAAGAGGAGGGGAAAGGAGGATGGGAGGCATTGGAGGAGGAAGAGTTGACCGACATCACTATGGGCAAAGGGCAAGAGATAGATAAAAGGAGGGAAACAGAGAAAAACATAATTAACAACGTGAAATGTAAGATATGATTACAGCAAGACTACCCACTCGAAGATGTGGCTTTTAACATATAAGTGCTCAACACATTTTCTTTACTATAAAATCTTCCCCTGTCACTTTGTTATTTAAAAGCTTTTATTATGAAGCAGTGAAATCAGGAAATGGTTGGTTTTCATCAGTAGTAACTTGAAACCATAAGGAGTTTTTAACTGGTTATCAAACAGTCTCATGCTTCTATATGACACTAAAGAAGATCTGTATATTTCTGTATGTTTGTTCTTATGGCTGCGATTAAGTAAGAGTTTCCTTTAAGTCAGATGTAACAACTCTGTGTTTACATTTTCACAGGCAAAATTACAGCGAGTGACGTCTGTAAAAAGAAGCAGGAGGAGATTTTTATTAAGGTGATTTTATTTCTGATGTGATATTTTGTGGTTATTACAGTTGGGAAAAAAAAAAAACTACCACTTTCGTCCGCAGAGGCCTGCAGAATCGCTCCTTGCAGAAACTTTAACATGACTCCTATGTGTCTGAAGGTGAACAAGAAAACCAGGAATGTAGGAGAAACTAAACTTCAAACCACAGAGATTTAGTTAGAAGCTACAAAAGTGCTGAAGATATTTAAAATTCAAACTAATTAATTTTATTATTTTTTGCAAATATACACTCATTTTGAATTCGATGTGAGCAACACATTCCAGAGAAGTTGTGACAGGTGCAGAATATGTCTCGGCTTTGTGTTGCTGAAATAAGCAGTCTGAAAAGGACTTTTATCCTCACTCTCTAAATCTTTTAATGATATTATGGATCATAACTGGTGAAATCTTTAAATTCCTGCAGTTTTGTGTTGAGAAACACTGGGCCTCATTCACTAATGTCTTTGTAAGTTTTTTTTTTTTTTAAATTTGTTTTTAAGAAAGTCCTAAGAAAAAATCTATCTCAGATGCACAAAGTTGTTCTATAAGTGCAGAAGTGTTCTTATGTGCGTTCTTAGGACTTGTAAGCGCTCGTAAGTGCCTGTTGTTGGAAAAAAATGTGATGTTTAAATGCCACTACAGAAGTCTAACAACAGCTAGGCAGCTCTATTTGTCAATAAATTACATTTATGTTGCACAAGCTGGATTTTACACAATAAATCAATTGATTGTTTTAGTAACCAGAAGTATTATTTTAAGATGCAAGATGGCAAAAAACTCATTAAAAGATCATTAAAATAAACTCACCTTGTAGTTTTCTGACTCTGATCTTTCTGATCTTCTGTCGCCTGCGTGTCTGGACTGTGAACAGGTCTGTTTTCCACCTATACGTTCGTTAACTCTCGTCTGCATGTGCACACAGCTGTTGAACTGGTTGTGGCTTTTTTTCTTTGCATGTTACATAACCAGTAAACACACAGAGACTGCACACATCTGAGTCATTATTCATCACATTTATTCCAACATTGAAAGCCATAGATATGTTATTATGATTAATATTGACTGATCAGTGCACATATAAACATTTTAGAATGAAGGTAAAACATTTCTCAAACTTTTCTCTGATATTCTCCAACTTTCTGCCAACACAGGGCAATAAACAAGAAAGCAGACACGTGTTCAGATGACAGTACAGAGATACATATGATAGATATTTAATGTTCAAACTGATAAACTCTGTTTTGTAAATTTACACTGATGTATATTTGATGTCTGCAACACGTTTACAAAAATCATTAAAAGATTCAGAGAATCCGGAGAAATCTGTGCATCTAAGGGGCAGAGGCTAAAATACCAACATCGAATGCACATGATGTTTGTTTTAGTGCCCATGGCATCATGGGTAACTGTCACATCTGCAAGACAATGACAAGACACATTCTGCACGTGTTCAAACAGCCTGGTTTCATAGTAAAAGTCCAGTCCATTAAAGTGGATGTCTAACAAATGACCTGTAACTTAAAACCGGTGCTTATTCAAATTATAACACGATCATGACCAGAACACTTGTCCGTCTCTGTGTGTACGTGTGTATCACTTTGTCATGCAATTCATCCTACACCTTGACTGTTTTTCTAATCATGCTAATTTTGCTAATCTTTTTTTCCTAAGAACTGGAAATAAAGAGGGGCATAAGACAAGAGAAAAATATAACTACAAATATTAACAAAATAAATAATGACTTTGTGTTTATCTAAGGAGTAAAAAGTACAGACACACAGCAGATATACAAATTAGTCAAATAAGCAGTGAAGTAATAACAAACACCACTACAACCCCAAAAAGTTGTATATAAAAGAATCATTGAGTAAGTTCATTAAAGTGAAAATGGATGGTGGTTACAGTTAAAAACATTTCATCATAGCATACGTCTATGTAATAATTGGTGCCTTTTTCTCTAAATTTTGAAGGTGCCTAATTTTCTTGAGTCTCCATAAGCTCACTATGGATGCCTAATCAAAAAACGAAAAGTCTTAAGGGAAAATAGGAACTTTAATTACACTTGAAATAATTTATGTGCAATGTATGTATCAGTTTTGTAGGTGTAAAAATAAATGATATAATCTTTCAAGATCAGAAGATCATTAAAATTAACTCACCTTGTCTGTAGTTTTTCGACTTTTTCTGATCTTCTGTCGCCTGAGTATCTGAGCTGTGAACTACAGTGTTGTCTTCATATATTTTAATCCATGCGTGTGCATCTTTGCGTGTGTGTGTGTCCATGTAATACTTTGTGGCTTTTCTTTGCATGTTGCATAACCAGTATGCAGCTTTAGTTTGCAGTGTGTCATCTTTCTCCTTCACAGATGCGGAATAATATCCTTCATTGCTCAAAGACACATTATTGACAGTTTTTGAGGCACAAACTTTAGACCCTGAAGTACACATCTCTTTAATCTCCTCTGTAATCAAAAATACACACATAAACTGCACAAAAACACATTTGAGAGTCATGATTCAGGACATTTATTCCATCATTTTGTGCCCATATAAACATTAACAGCGATCAGGTTTTTTATGCTCATACATTTCTCTCTCATTGTACAACTTTTCTGCCAACACAGGGCAACTGCAACTACAAGTCACTTTCATTTATGATGTCTGCTGATAAGTACCTCCAGCATTGTTGATTTTTACATTTTCAGATAAGACAAAGTCTAAAACACAGCAGTGTGTTCACTAAAATTTGACATTTAGGGAAAAAAAGTGGTTTTCATCAGACACGGACAACCTACCACAATTCAAAAACACTTTACTATAAAAAATACCACTACAAGCAGTCACAATTCATTAAAAATATATATTTTTTACATTTATTTATTAGGTACAGTAATAATTCTAGTGCACAGGCCTTATTCTCTTAACTATTCCTCACATCTTGTGTCCATTAAAGTGGATGTCTAGGAATCAAATGAGCTGTAACATAAAACCAGTGTTTATTCAAATCAAACAGCATCATTAAGACCAGAACACCTGTCTGGGTGTGTGTGTGTGTGTGTGTGCACGCGCAAAAAACTAGAACAGATATTGGCTTGACCCAGATAATGTGACCCACATTCATTGTTTCTGACAACACAGCAGTTTTCCTGCTCTCTGTAGAAAGAGCAGAGGCAACACCAGACTGCTGGGCAGAGAGAACCAGAACAAGGACAACAAAATACCACATCTTTCAGCCTCCCCCAGCTGTGATGAGTTGTACAGAGCATTGCCAATAAGGTTCTCCCCGACCCTGACCAACAGCACTCCCAGTATGATCATGATGGTGTAGAACGCCCTCAGCTTTGATCGGTCAACCCGCTTTCTGTCCCCAACCCCTGCCCCTGGCCCTGGACGAATCAGAACACAGAGAACAGAAAGGCTGCAGAAAGAGACGGCAATTAAGGCGAATGCTGAGACAAAACCATAGATTGTGACAATGAGAACTTGGTTGTTCAAGCATATACCACCTGTCTCTATAATGCACAGCAGCCAAACACAGCCAATGGTGATGTTTCTGATTCTGATCCCTTTTGCTTTCCTCAGGCTCAGGTAGGTGATGGGGTGAACGACAGCCAGGTAGCGCTCCACACAGGTCAGGACATGCAAAAATATCTGTCCTGTTACGTGCATGGACCAAAGTTGGAGACCCACCTTTATCATTTGTGGGAGATCAGTGTGGACACCACAACAGATAAGTGTGGACCCAAAGACACTCATCAGATCTGCAACGACCATGTGGTAGGTGAAGAGGTCGGAGTGGCTTATTGCAGTGCCGGAGCGCTGTTGACTCCATTGTTGGCGACCCAGGTAGAGGACGAGGATGCAGAGAGGGAGGATGACGAGGACGCTGGTGATGGCGAAGGCAGTGATGCCAAAAGTGCCAACTTTGGAGATGAAGCAGTGGTGCATGTTATAACAGACACCAACGAGGCCGTAGAGGTCAGAAGGAGGAAGGGAGGCATTAGAGGAGGAAGAGGAGTTGACTGACATCACTATGGACGAGGTGCAGAGACAGAAGGACAACAAGGGAAAGATGGAGAGAAAAATGAAATTAACAAACAGAAATAGTGAAATGTAAAAGGTGGTGGGATAATGAGCAGATCTTTGAAGTCGTACTTTGAAACAGAACAACTGAAAAATTGGTGCTTTGAGCTTAACTTAGTCTACCACTCAGAAGTTTGAGTAGTTACTCAAATGAGGATGAATGAGGAACTGATGAAGATTTAACTACATGTGAGCCATTAGTTAATACTCAAATGTTTCAGAGTTGCTAGTTAATTATTAGTTAATGATTCATTAGTGAAGAACCACATGAGGAATGAATCAGGAGTAACTTGATAATTAATGAATTGTTCATAAATATTTCCCCAATACTTCCTAATGGAGGACTATATAGTAGATAATGATGAGTTACTAGAGAATAGATTGAGAGACTCTATATTAATAAATCATTAGGTAATGATTAGTTCATGAATATCTGTGAATTGATTATACTGAACACTTTATTTATGAATGATTCCTGATCAGCAGGTGCAAAGTAGGAATGACTCATTAATTACTAATTACTTAAACATTACTTCTGTGTTTGTGGAAAATATAGTGTCAGAACTCATTTTACTGATATCTAAAGTATCAACATGATGGGATTTGTCAGACATATTCATAAACTTTTGTAAAATGAATGTTTCTCATTATTTGGTCACACCACAGCAGGAACAGCCAGCCAGCAAGCTTTAACTGACAATAAAGTCTTTAAAACAAGTCCATAATAGTGTACGTATAATGTCTATGTAACCTGTTTTTAAAATCAGATCTCAAAAGTGTAAGAACAAAAAATATGATGTTTCAAGTTTTTTGTTTGTTTTTCATGTGGTCAAGCTGTATTTCAAACAATTAAACAACTGAAAAACAAATTGTTTTAGTCACAATAATTATTTTATTATATATAATTTAAATGTAAATGTCAAAAGGAAAGATCATTAAAAAAAACTCACCTTGTCTGTAGTTTTTCGACTCTGATCTTTCTGATCTTCTGTCGCCTGAGTGTCTGAGCTGTGAACTACAGTGTTGTCCTCATGTATTTTAATCCATGCATATACATCTGTGTGTGTGTGTGTGTGTGTGTGTGTGTGTGTGTGTGTGTCCATTTAATATTTTGTGGCTTTTCTTTGCATGTTGTATAACCAGGAAACATTTATCATTCATGTGTCATTGCTTTTGATTTGCAGCTTTAGTTTGCAGTGTGTCATCTTTCTCCTTCACACATGCAGAATAACATCCTTCATTGCTCAATGACACATTATTGACAGTTTTTGAGGCACAAAGTTTAGACCCTGAAGTACACATCTCTTTAATCTCACTCTGTAATCAAAAATACACACATAAACTGCACACAAACACATTTGAGAGTCATGATTCAGGACATTTATTCCATCATTTTGTGCCCATATAAACATTAACAGCGATCAGGTTTTTTTATGCTCATACATTTCTCTCTCATTGTACAACTTTTCTGCCAACACAGGGCAACTGCAACTAGAAGTCACTTTCATTTATGATGTATGCTGGTAAGTACCTCCAGCATTGTTGAATTTTACATTTTCAGATAAGACAAAGTCTAAAACACAGCAGTGTGTTTACTAAAATTTGACATTTAGGGGAAAAAAAAGTGGTTTTCATCAGACACGGACAACACACCACAATTCAAAAACACTTTACTATAAAAAATACCACTACAAGCAGTCACAATTCATTAAAAAGATATATTTTTTACATTTATTTATTAGGTACAGTAATAATTCTAGTGCACAGGCCTTATTCTCTTAACTATTCCTCACATCTTGTGTCCATTAAAGTGGATGTCTGAATGGAATCAAATGAGCTGTAACATAAAACCAGTGTTTATTCAAATCAAACAGCATCATTAAGACCAGAACACCTGTCTGGGTGTGTGTGTGTGTGTGTGTGTGCACGCGCAAAAAACTAGAACAGATATTGGCTTGACCCAGATAATGTGACCCACATTCATTGTTTCTTACAACACGGTAGTTTTCCTGCTCTCTGTAGAAAGAGCAGAGGTAACACCAGACTGCTGGGCAGAGAGAACCAGAACAAGGACAACAAAATACCACATCTTTCAGTCTCCCCCAGCTGTGGTGAGGTGTACACAGTATTGCCAACAATATTCCCAACAACCCTGACCAACAGCACTCCCAGTATGGCCATGATGGTGTAGAACGCCCTCAGCTTTGATTGGTCAACCCACTGTCTGTCCCCAACCCCTTCCCCTGGCCCTGGACGAATCAGAACACAGAGAACAGAAAGGCTGCAGAAAGAGACGGCAATTAAGGCGAATGTTGAGACAAAACCATAGATTGTGACATGGAGAAGTTGGTTGTGCAAGCACATACAACCTGTCTCTATAATGCACAGCAGCCAAACACAGCCAATGGTGATGTTTCTGATTCTGATCCATTTTGCTTTCCTCAGGCTCAGGTAGGTGATGGGGTGAACGACAGCCAGGTAGCGCTCCACACAGGTCAGGATGTGAAAATATATCTGTTCGGACATGTACACGGACCAAAGGTGGATACCCACCTTTATCATTTGTGGGAGATCAGTGTGGACACCACAACAGATAAGGGTGGACCCAAAGACACTCATCAGATCTGCAACGACCATGTGGTAGGTGAAGAGGTCGGAGTGGCTTATTGCTGCGCCGGAGCGCTGTTGACTCCATTGTTGGCGACCCAGGTAGACGACGAGGATGCAGAGAGGGAGGATGACGAGGACGCTGGTGATGGCGAAGGCAGTGATGCCAAACGTGCCAACTTTGGAGATGAAGCAGTGGTGCATGTTATAACAGACACCAACGAGGCCGTAGAGGTCAGAAGGAGGAAGGGAGGCATTAGAGGAGGAAGAGGAGTTGACTGACATCACTATGGACAAGGTGCAGAGACAGAAGGACAACAAGGGAAAGATGGAGAGAAAAATGAAATTAACAAACAGAAATAGTGAAATGTAAAAGGTGGTGGGATAATGAGCAGATCTTTGAAGTCGTACTTTGAAACAGAACAACTGAAAAATTGGTGCTTTGAGCTTAACTTAGTCTACTACTCAGAAGTTTGAGTAGTTACTCAAATGAGGATGAATGAGGAACTGATGAAGATTTAACTACATGTGAGCCATTAGTTAATACTCAAATGTTTCAGAGTTGCTAGTTAATTATTAGTTAATGATTCATTAATGAAGAACCACATGAGGAATGAATCAGGAGTAACTTGATAATTAATTAATTGTTCATAAATATTTCCCCAATACTTCCTAATGGAGGACTATATAGTAGATAATGATGAGTTACTAGAGAATAGATTGAGAGACTCTATATTAATAAATCATTAGGTAATGATTAGTTCATGAATATCTGTGAATTGATTATACTGACCACTTTATTTATGAATGGTTCCTGATCAGCAGGTGCAAAGTAGGAATGACTCATTAATTACTAATTACTTAAACATTACTTTCTGTTTTTGTGGAAAATATAGTGTCAGAACTCATTTTACTGATATCTAAAGTATCAACATGATGTGATTTGTCAGACATGTTAGTTAACTTTTGTAAAATTAACTTTTCTCATTATTTTCATAGAAAATATACAACATTTACTATTTCAAATTTGTAGCATATGAATATAATTTCTCTGAGACGTGGTTGAATTTGTGTGTGAATATGTGCCACCACAGCAGGAACAGCCAGCCAGCAAGTTTTAACTGACAATAAAGTCTTTAAATCAAGTTCATAATAATGTACATATAATGTCTATGTAACCTGTTTTTAAAATCAGATCTCAAAAGACCTTTTTAACAAGTGTAATGATAAAAAATATAATCTTTTAAGTTTTTTTTGTTCAGGCTGTATTTCAAACAAATAAACAACTGAAAAACAGATTGTTTTAGTCACCATAATTATTTTATTATATGTAATTTAAATGTAAATGTAAAAAGGAAAGATCATAAATAAAAACCTCACCTTGTCTGTAGTTTTTCGACTCTGATCTTTCTGATCTTCTGTCGCCTGAGTGTCTGAGCTGTGAACTACAGTGTTGTCCTCATATATTTTAATCCATGCGTGTGCATCTTTGCGTGTGTGTGTCCATGTAATACTTTGTGGCTTTTCTTTGCATGTTATATAACCAGTATGCAGCTTTAGTTTGCAGTGTGTCATCTTTCTACTTCACAGATGCAGAATAACATCCTTCCACTTTATTGCTCAATGACACATTATTGACAGTTTTTGAGGCACAAACTTTAGACCCTGAAGTACACATCTCTTTAATCTCCCTCTGTAATCAAAAATATACACACAGACTGAACACACACACATTTGAGAGTCATGATTCAGGACATTTATTCATCATTTTGTGCCCATATAAACATTAACAGCGGTCAGGTTTTTTATGCTCATACATTTCTCTCATATTGTACAACTTTTCTGCCAACACAGGGCAACTGCAACTAGAAGTCACTTTCATTTATGATGTCTGCTGATAAGTACCTCCAGCATTGTTGATTTATACATTTTCAGATAAGACAAAGTCTAAAACACAGCAGTGTGTTCACTAAAATTTTGAAGGATTTCAGGCACAGACAAGAGACCACTATTCAAAAACAATTTACCATGAAAAAATACCACTATAAGTAGTCACAACTCATTAAAAAGATTTATTTTTTATATTTATTTATTAGGTACAGTAATAATTCTAGTGCACAGGCCTTATTCTCTTAACTATTCCTCACATCTTGTGTCCATTAAAGTGGATGTCTGACAGGAATCAAATGAGCTGTAACATAAAACCAGTGTTTATTCAAATCAAACAGCATCATTAAGACCAGAACACCTGTCTCTCTCTCTCTCTCTCTCTCTCTCTCTCTGTGTGTGTGTGTGTGTGTGTGTGTGTGTGTGTGGGGCTGCAATTTGTCAATCATTTGTCACACCGTGATTATAACATCAGTGAACTGCATTTTGGTGAGTTTTTAAGGCGGCATCAAGACGGTAAAACAGAGACATCAGCAGAGACTGGAGAGAGACCTCAATACAAAAAACACATGGCATTATCTTATCTTATCTTATCTTATCTTATCTTATATTATATTATATTATATTATATTATATTATATTATATTATATTACCAATGACTGTTGGTATGATGTTGGGGAAATAAACCAATAAGAGTTTTGGGACAGTGAAAAGCCAAATGATACCAGTCAAGACAGTGAGTCTAAAGTCATCATCCTTTATGCATGACTAATTTAAATGTCTATCATATCTAGAACAGATATCTTCACTGGCTCCTCCTGATAATGTCACCCACGTTCATTGTTTCTTACAACACAATAGTTTTCCTGCTCTCTGTAGAAAGAGCAGAGGTAACACCAGACTGCTGGGCAGAGAGAACCAGAACAAGGACAACAAAATACCACATCTTTCAGTCTCCCCCAGCTGTGATGAGGTATACAGAGCATTGCCAATAAGGTTCTCCCCAGCCCTGACCAACAGCACTCCCAGTATGGCCGTGATGGTGTAGAACGCCCTCAGCTTTGATTGGTCAACCCGCTGTCTGTCCCCAACCCCTTCCCCTGGCCCTGGACGAATCAGAACACAGAGAACAGAAAGGCTGCAGAAAGAGATGACAAATGCTATGAAACCTGCGACACAGAAATAGATCGTGACAAGGAGATTGTTGTCTTCAATGTGCATTAAACCCGTCCCTGCAACACACAGCAGCCAAACACAGCCAACTGTGATGTTTCTGATTCTGATCCCTTTCGCTTTCCTCAGGCTCAGGTAGGTGATGGGGTGAACGACAGCCAGGTAGCGCTCCACACAGGTCAGGACGTGAAAAAAACTCTGTCCAGATATGTTTATGGACCAAAGGTGGATACCCACCTTTATCATTTGTGGGAGATCAGTGTGGACACCACAACAGATAAGTGTGGACCCAAAGACACTCATCAGATCTGCAACGACCATGTGGTAGGTGAAGAGGTCGGAGTGGCTTATTGCTGCGCCGGAGCGCTGTTGACTCCATTGTTGGCGACCCAGGTAGACGACGAGGATGCAGAGAGGGAGGATGACGAGGACGCTGGTGATGAAGAAGGCAGTGATGCCAAACGTGCCAACTTTGGAGATGAAGCAGTGGTGCAGTTCATAATAGAGGGTTACAGAGGAAGAGAGGTCAGAAGGAGGAAGGGAGGGATTAGAGGAGGAAGAGGAGTTGACTGACATCACTATGGACGAGGTGCAGAGACAGAAGGACAACAAGGGAAAGATGGAGAGAAGAATAAAATTAACAAACAGAAATAGTGGAATGAAAAATGTGATGGGACCATTAGCAGATCTTTGAAGTCGTACTTCGAAACAGAACAACTGAAAAATTGGTGCTTTGAGCTTAACTTAGCTTAGCTTAGCTTAGCTTTGATGCCAGTGTTGCCACATTGGCAATGTTATTTTATAATTTGCTAATTAGCACTAAGCACCAAGTGGGCAGTAACACTTTACAATAATGTACACAGAAGTTAGTAGTAAGAGTAATTACCAGGGACTGAATGAGGACTACAAGTGAGTAGAAGGGTTATTGCAGGCAACTGGACTTGGTTGTGTCCCCTAAAGAAAAGTGATAGAGATAAGTGAAAAGCAGTTAATCCCTCATTACTTTATGATAATTTTGTGTCCCCTAAAGTTAAGTTATACATAATACTGAGTAGTTAAATTGTCCCTAATTAATTTGATTACTTAGTCTTTTAGTTGGCCTAAAATGAAATGATACATAATACAGTGTAACTGTTAAGTAGTCCCTCATAGCTTATTCTTTTTGTTCCCCCTAAAATAAAGTGATATATAAAGTTTAAAAATTCTTTGTGGTTTTGGATAAATGTTAATGAATTTGTCATGTCTTGTACTGCAGAGTTTTCTCGATCAATCAAGTATTGCCAGTGCCTAATCAAAACCACGATCATGATTAATTTTCACTACAAGTTGGTATTGTGCTGCAGGATCAGATATTTTTGTGGGAAATAATGAAATACGGCGTCAGTAATCATTTTACTGACATGAAGTGTATCAACATGATGTGACTTGCCAGACATATTAATTAACTTTTGTTGTAAATATAATTTTCTGATGTGTTTAGATATCTAATTTAATACAAAATGTATAATATTTACTGTTTCAAATTAGTAGCACATAAATATAATTTCTAGGAGACACAGTTGAATTTGTGTGTGAATATGTGCCTCCAGACCACTAACAGCCAGTCAATGAACGTTATTTGAAAAATTTTAATTGAGTTTATATAAAGTTGTTTCATGTTTTATTACCTCTAAAAAATCATGTGAGAAAACCTGAAAATGCGAAGTTATGACATTTCTCATCGATTAAAATCTTAAAAACACAACATATACAAACACAACAGTTTACACCTGACATATCATGTCTGAAAACAGACTGTTTTAGTGACTGTAATTATTTTATTATATGTAATTTAAATGTAAATCTAAGAGGGCAAGAATATAAAAAAACCCCTCACCTTTTCTGAAGTTTATTGATTCAGTTCTCTCGGATCTTCCGTCCCGTGTGTCTGGTTTGTGAACTGGTGTGTTGTCCATGTACATTCCAAAACTCTGTGTGTGTGTGTGTGTGTGTGTGTGTGTGTGTGTGTGTGTGTGTGTGTGTGTGTTTAATTGTTTGTGGCTTTTTTTGCATGTTGTATAAGCAGTCAACACGGATCGCTCACTTTGCATTGCTCTTGATGAACAGCTTTAGTTTGCAGTGTGTCATCTTTCTGCTTCAAAGATGCAGACGCAGGATAACACCCCTCCCCCTCCACAGACTTTCAAAGTAAACTTCCTCCATATTTAAAAAAACACACATAGACTGCACGCGATAACATTTGAGAGTTATTATTCATTACATTTATTCAATCATTTAAAGCCATACACATGATTGATCAGTGCAGAGATATGTTTTTATGCTCATGCATTTCTTTCATAGTAGAACTTTTCTGCCAACACAGGACAATGAAGAAGAAAGTGAACACAGAAAATAAAGACATAAAACTGGAAACCACTTTGATTTCTGATTTAAGTTGATAGCTAAGATGTAGTCATTATTTGGAGAAAGTCTATCAGTATTTTAAGACTCTTAAAAAAAACTCCAGTCTGCAGTTTAAACCACAAAACAACAGCTACTACAATTAAATGATTTACCACAAATAAACACCACTGCAACACACATCGCTACAAACTAACACACTGTCTATTCCTTTATTATATACAATAAATATTCTGTTGTTGAGAAATGTCAATATTCTTCATTATCCTTTATCTTATCTGTCCAAGAAGAAGTCTGACAGGGATCAAATGAACTGTCATAAAGACTATAACACCCGTCTTTCGCATGTGTGTCATTTCTTATCTTTGTTATCCAACATTTTGTCTGCTTGTTATCTGCGCTACCTACCACTGTTTTCTTGCAACGTTAGATCTGTGTTTTGATTTTGAATGAAATAAACTGAACACAGCCACAATCATTTTAACCCAGCAAGATGGACTGACAGTAATGAATGCATTATTAGCTTTGAAATGTTTTTTTTCATTAGACCAAGCTTAATTTCTTGCTTATTGCTTGCAATGCTAACCTGCGTTACAACGGCTACACACTATAGTGTATACTATATACACGTAAAATAATGAGTTATGATCAAAGTCAGTTCTAGAAATAGTCGTATTATAAGGATTTTATGCTGAGCTCACACTACAGGAGTCTCAGGCTGATTTACTTGACGTTCATCCTTCCAGAGAATCGGAGGAGGAACCTGGGATGGAGTTCGGTCGGCACTTAAATTCGGCCCAGATTATCTGATAACGTGATCTAATCTTCACTCCCCAAAACACCCGCATGTCACCGAACCGTTTTGCTTTCTGATCCACATTTCGACTATGTGTTGTTGTTCTTACAACACGGTAGTTTTCCTGCTCTTTGTAGAAAGAGCAGAGGTACCACCAGACTGCTGGGCAGAAAGAACCAGTACGTAGACAGCCACACACTGCAATGTACATCCTCCCTCAGGTGTGTTGCATCATACAGAAAAGCTGTAAATATATTAATCCCAAACCTCAACAACAGCGCTCCCAGTATGGCCGTGATTGTGTAGAGCGCCCTCAGTTTTGATTGGTCAGTCTGCTGTCTGCCCCCACCCCCGTCCCCTGGCCCTGGACGAATCAGAACACGGAGGACAGAAAGGCTGCAAAACGAGACGATAATTAAGATGAAGGTTAAGAGACAAGCACACAAGATTCTGACTTGCTCTATCGAAGCTGTGAAACCCAACGATGCAATGGACTGCAGCCAGACGCAGCCTGTGGTGACGTTTCTGATTCTGATCCATTTTGCCTTCTTCAGGCTCAGATAGGTGATGGGGTGAACGACAGCCAGGTAGCGCTCCACGCAGGTCAGGACGTGAAAAACATTCTGTCCAGATATATTGAGGCAGAAAAGGCAGACACCAGCCATCAGTATTAGTGGTTGATCAGTGTAGGCACCGCCGCAGGAGAGGGCGAGCCCCAAGACATTCATCAGCTCTAAGATGACGCCGTGGTACGTAAATAAGTCGGAGTGACTCATTGTCGCATTGGGCCGCTGTTGCCATCGTTGGTGACACCGGTAGAGGACGAAGATGTAGAGAGGGAGGACAAGGATAGTGACGATGGCGAAGGCAGCCATGTTGAGGATGCCAGCTGTGGAATTCATGCAGGTGTGCAGAAAAGCATACATGGCAGAGAGGGGAGAAGGAGGAGGAGTGGCGTTAAAGCTGGAAGAGGAGTTGACTGACATGACTTTGGGTAAGGGGCAGAGATGGAGCGAAAAACAGGGGACATTGGACAGTGAAAAACAAAGTCAGTTTAATAATGTTAATCATGTGAATTGTGTCTGAGTCTGAATTAATTCGCACAGCAATATATTTTTTGTATTTTCTATTGTTTCTGAGTATTTTCATACAGAAGAGCAGCATAAACCTAAAACAATGGCATCAACCGATTATGTTACAAATCCGAATGACAGCGACGGACCTGTTGACAATTATGAAGAGAAAGTGATGAAAGTTTTTCAGAATTGCTCCCTATGCAAACTTCTGTATAGGTGTTTGTTTATAGCTGTTTTTTAACTGTTTGGAAAAGGGCAGGTACTCTTTAAAAGTAAAGTAACCAAAACCTGTTGGAAGTAGGCCAAATACATTTGTCTTGTCAACAAAAGCTTAAGGTTCTTTGTACCCTCCAGTTTGTTTATTACTGATGTGATAGCAGAAGCAGTTCCATATCAGTGTGCACATAGAAAACTTGTTTTTGCTCCACTTATGTATTTATTAACACAAAATGCAGTACTTTGAGACAGCACTTTGTATCCTGGGTCCTGTGGTTTAGGCAACAAAAGCATTTCATTAAGATTAGTGAAAAATTGTGTTTTATGTTAAATCTTAAGAAAATTGTGTCTTGTGCTTTAAATCACTGCAGACTTTTTCTGTATCAAAATATATCTAAATTACATATACATTATAGATTATATATATACAACACAGTCCAGTTTGCAAGATATAGTAATTAACATTTTTTCCTTAATAGTTAATAGTCAATTATTCCTGCAAAGTGTATTTGCTTTTCGAAAATATTCTTATGAGACAGGGTTGAACATTTATGTGTCACCACAGCACACCATCAGCAGTAAGCCATGCATTTTCTTAAATGATAGAAATCATACAAGAAAACATGATGAATAAAATAACAACTTTTCTTCCATATAGAGACAAATCCCTCAAAAAACACCTGGGAGTCCATCTCACAAAATGATCACAAGAATAATGATGAACTTTTGTTTTTCACTTAATCCAGCTGTTTTTAAACAATAAAACAATTGAAGATTGTTTATGTAAGCATTATAACTTTTTCGATATCTAAGAAAAATTAAAATACACTTACCTTGTCAATTCTTAGATTACGATATTATCTTTCTGAGCGTCTGTTGCCTGTGTGTCTGGACTGTGAACGAGTGTGCTGTCCATACATTAATCCTGTGTGTGTGTGTGTGTGTGTGTGTGTGTGTGTGTGTTGTTTGTGGCTTTTCTTTGCATGTTGTATAACCTTTCACCCTCACAGATGCAGATGCAGAATAGCACCCTTCCACTGCATTACTCAAACACACTTACAGTACAGTTTAATACAATAGAAACAACTCTAAAAATCCCACTGAATGAGAAATGTCCTTATTTTTAACTATTCTTCACCCCATCTGCCCATTAAAATGGATGTTTGACTGGATTCAAATGAGGTGTAACTTAAAACTGGTGCTTATTAAAATCAAACACTGTCATTAAGACCAAGAGAGGGAGAGAAAGACTGCGTCTGTGTGAACAGGATCGCGGACAATGTGTGATTTTGAGAGCACAAGTAGTAGTAGAGGTATAAGACAAATAGTCCATAAAGTGTAGCGGCTGGTCAGAGTAGCAGTGTTGATAATTGAAACTTTGGCTACTCTGGAGTGGAATCCAAAATTCTTGTTATAGCCAAAAATTATGCTGAAATTAATCACGGGGCCTGATCACATGGAGGGAACAGTGTCTCACACAGGGCAACAAAATATGTAGGGGGCACAGTTTTAACATGTTGCGCTGAAATATGGTGTGTTTTTTTTGTTAAAATGAGCAAATGATTTAATTTGTGTGGTTGTGTGGTGGTTTCCTGTTTTATTTATTTTCTTTGTTTGCATTAAAAGTTGTCCAATAAGAGACACATATGAGCATAAGAAACTTGATTACTATTTTACCTTCATAATATAATGTTGCAATAATGATGCATTCATCAATCAATGCCCACTATAATAATGTATGTGTGTCTTTAAATAAATGGCAGATGAAGTTTGATAAAGTTTGTTTCAATACTGAAGTGTCTTTGAGCAACGCAGTGGACGGATGTTACTCTGCATCTGTGACAGAGAAAGATAAAATACTGCAAACTAAAGCTGTGAATCAAAAGCAATGCAATGTGAATGATAAATGTTTCCTGGTTAGACAACATGCAAAAAAACAAGGCCACAAACAAGTCAGCGGACACACACGTATGCACACACACACACACACAGATGAATGTAGATGTGGACAACACAGCAGTTCACACTCCAGAACAAGGGCAGAAGGAACAGAATCTAAAAGCTACAGACAAGGTGAGTTTAATTTTTATCATCTTATGATAGATTATCATTTTTGGAATCTTGCAAATTAAAATGACAATAAAAAATAATGCTGGTTACTGCGACCATTTCCATTTCAGTCGCTTTATTATTGAAAATACAGATTGACTAGACAAAAAAAATCAAATAACTTTAAAAGATTCTATTCTTAATTGTCATACTTAGATGTTAAAAGGCTTTTGCAGATCTTTTTGTTAAGAAACTGGTTTCACATACATGATGTGTCAGCTGCATCAAATGGTTAACTGTCAACCATGGTGTACATCTTTTGTCTTTACAGTAAATAATTTTACTTTGTTTTTTCATGTTTTCGAACATGATTTTTGTCAGATAAGAATATTACATATCTCGAGTGCAAACCTCATTGATAATACTGCTTATCATTATGTTAATTTAAGTATTTGATTGTCAAATAAAGCTGGCTGACTGTTTGCTGTGTGGGCACATAAAGGCTCAGCTTCTATCTTATAAAAATTACGTTTATATGCAGATTTGGAAAAGCAAATATATTTTGGAGAAAACATAATGCCGCCAAATTTACATTTTCTAATAAAATAACAAGAAAATGTTAATGTGTCTAGCAGTTTGCAACATGTTAATACTTTTGGTATCAGTAAAAAGTTGTTTGACAACATATTTTATTTATTTTCCACTACATCAACTGATCCTGCAATACATTATCCACTTGTAGCGAATATTAAACTTTTTAATGCTTATGTTTAGGCACTTTGTTTAATCCAGAAAAAGTCTGCTGTACTATGTACCACTCTGCTGTATTTTTTAGCCACATTAGCAGCACAGCAAAGTTTGTCAGTCATCACTTGACTTTTCAATACTTTGGCTTGTGATCAAACACTCACAAAAGTAATGATACCCCCCACAGCCTCGTCTTTAGTTTTTGTTTAATGCTAGTTAGCAAATGTTAATATTCTAACAAGCTAAAATAAAATGGTGACCATGATAGGCATTACCTACTTTACATCACCATGTTAGCTTGCCACTGTCAAAGCAACACGGTGCCTCAGTCAAGCCTCACAGATCTGCTAATTCTGTCATCACATGTTACATTTTGTTCTTTGTACTTGTTAATTTTGTTCCATTTTTCCCTCCTTTCCGCTCCTTCTCTGCTCCTTCCCTGTAGTTATGTCAGTCAACTCCTCTAATTCCTCCCTTCTCGCCTCCTCCAACATCGGCTTCTATTATAACATCCTCCTCTGCTTCACCTCCAAAGTTGGCACTTTCAGCATCACCGCCTTAACCATCACCCGCATCTTCGTCGTCCTCCCTCTCTGCATCCTCGTCCTCTTCCTGGGTCACCAGCGATGGCAGCAACAGCGATCTGGCGTGATGACAATAAGCCACTCGGACTTCTTTACTTACCACATGGTTCTCACCGACCTGTTGAGTGTTTCAGGGTCCACACTCATCTGTTGTGGTGTCCACAGCCATCTCTATGAAATGATAACGGTGGGTATCTACCTTTGTGCCATGAACACAATCACACAGGTGTTTTTTCACGTCCTGACCTGTGTGGAGCGCTACCTGGCTGTCGTTCACCCCATCACCTACCTGAGCCTGAGGAAGGAAAAAGGGATCCGAATCAGAAACATCACCGTTGGCTGTGTTTGGCTGCTGTGTGTTGTGGTGACAGGTGTCACGTCCATGGCGGGCGAAGTTGGCAACATCACCGTCTATTTTTGCCTCTTAGCCTTCGTCTTAATTGTCGTCTCTTTCTGCAGCCTTTCTGTTCTCTGTGTTCTGATTCGTCCAGGTCCAGGGGAAGGGGGTGGGGACAGACAGCGGGTTGACCAATCAAAGCTGAGGGCGTTTCACACCATCATGGCCATACTGGGAGTGCTGTTGGTCAGGTTTGGGGGGAATTTGCTGTCCATTTGTCTGTATGCCTCATCACAGAGGCACACTGAAAAGTGTGGCATGTTTTTGTCTGTATACTGGTTCTCTCTGCCCAGCAGTCTGGTCTTACCTCTGCTCTTCCTACAGAGAGCAGGAAAACTGCTGTGTTGTAAGAACAACAATGGACCAGGACAAGGCTCAGATTAGATTAGATGTCTAAAAACAGAGAAAAATTACTGAGAGAGCAAAACACTGGATTGTCTTCAGTGACATGTGGGAGGAGCCAATAAAGCTACATGCTAATAATCTAAGAAGTTCTATTTTGGGGGTACTTGTACTTTTATGAGTAGATTTGCAAGTCTGTACTTTTACTTGTACTTAAGTATCCATTGCAAGATGTAATCTACTTAGTTACTTTTAAAATCATAGTTGAGTACTGAGCACAATTTGAGTGAATGTCCAAACGTTTCATCTACATTCTTGTAGCCAATACGATTATCTGATCACAAACGAAAACCAGGACATGGACGAAAAACAAGTAATTATGTTAATGATTAAGCATTAATAGATTAATTACTATTAAGAATCAACTCATTAAAAATGTATTTGTGGATATTTAATCAACTGTCGTGGCAGTAATTGCACCTCATTTGACATGGTTTGTCTTTTTGACCATTCATGAATGTATAAACAAATTTTCTAGAAAATGATTGGAGTGAATGATTGAAGGGTCAATTTCAAGCTAAGAAAAAGTGCCAAAACTGTGCTGGCTTTTAAACAGGGCCATTAGGAAACATCCTTATATGACAGGATCGGCTGTTTGCTTATCACACCCACAATAACGTGTTTGACAAATGGAGAGTAGCGACAGGCGTGTTGAACCTTTGTCGTCACACGGTTCATCATGTTATATATTAAATATTAGTATTGATATAGAATATAATCAGGTTTCATCAGGTTTCGTGTGATACTTATAATTTAGTCATGAGATTTTTATCATTTGCAAAAGTCACACACACACACACACACACACACACACACACACACACACAAGATTAATATATCTAGCAATATTAGCAAAACAGTCAGGGTCCTTGATTAATTGCAGTCAAACAGATTGTTTGGGTATTAAAATAAGAAGTGACGCACACAGACAGACAGGTGTTCAGGTCCTAATGATGCTGTGTGATTTTAATAAGCACCGGTTTTAAGTTACAGCTCATTTGAATCCTGTCAGGCGTTCGACCCAAAGGACAAATAAAGTAAAGGACAGCTGAGTTAAAAAACTTTCTGTTGTTCTTCGTGATCACTTTGCTGATTGTCCCTCTGTTGACAGAAAAGATGTACAATATAAGAAATGTGTGGGCATGAAAATGATTACTGTTTTACCTTCATACTATAATGCTTATATTTGCACTTGTCATAATATACGTGTGGCTTTAAATAAATGTGATGAATAATGATGACGTCTGTTTGTGATGTGTATTTATCAAGGACCTAAAGTTTGTATCTGAAAATCTGTCATTGTTGAAGTGTCTGTGAGCACAGTGGTGAATGGGATTATAGTTTAATTAATAATATTTACATTTTTACATCTAAAATGATTGCTGGAGACACGATAAAGCCAACCGAAATGTGTTTAATTTAACTTGTGAATACCCTGAAAGACTTTCTCTTATATACAGACTGTCAGTCTGTACATGTTCTGTAGCACTCAGCTGTTTCCTCTTGATTTGCTTTTGATAGTTCACTGAATTGATGCCAGCAGCATTGTTTCATGTGTATTCTTTGCTGGGATGGTACAAATATTTTAATGCACGTGTAATATCTTTCTATGTCAAATTATTCCAAGGGACATAGAAGTGTGGTGTATTTTATATCTTATAAGAGTTACATACATGATCTATTTTTCTCTCCTATAAATTTTCTAAATTAACATGAAAAGTTGGGCATATCAACTTTACAATCTCTACTAGAACTCGTCCTGCAGGTTTGAAAATTTTTTGTTTCTAAAAACTGGAAGATGAAACATGTTGTATCTTAACTGGATTAAATTGTAAATCACACGACCACGTACACAGGTGTTCTGAGCTAATTTGAATAAGCACCCAATTTAGTACACATTTGACTGTCAGATTCAATTATAAATTATGGAAATTTGCTTAACAGAGTCATCTAGTGGAAGGAGATGCTGTGTTGGAAGCCCCACACTCTGTGACACAGGGTCTGTTAGGATTTTGACCACAGCGCCAAGGCTGCTGTTGTTGAGGTCACGAGTGAAATCCACTTAAACACAGACAGAAAAGCCTGTTTTGTCTTTTAGCCTAGTTGGTCACAACATGTTACAAAACAGACTGGAGAACTGGGCGGGAGTTTGTGGCATTAAAATGAAAATAGATTAGATAGTTACTTACTAATAATTACATATCTGAGTGTACAAAAATGACCTGTGGAGTCCACCAGGGCTCCATTCTCGGGCCTCGTGTGTTTAGCATCTACATGCACCTACTAGTGCAGATTATGGAAAGCGATTAACTAGTTTACAATAATTATGCAGATGACACACTGATTTATATAATGATTGCATCAAGCCAATCACAAATCAAGATCTTCCCCAGTTAAACAAAATTGAAAGTTTTGTCGCTGATGTTATAGCTGCTTTGTAATTTTTATTCTGCCATATAATCTGTTTTATTCTACTCTAGTGTCTTCAAACTTCCATTTTACTTTATTTGAACACTTTTAAATCCCATTAATATGTCCTTCTAAGTCACCTTGTGTTTTTGTCCTCATCCCCTTATGTCTTATGTAAATCATTTTGAATTGTCTTGCCGTTGAAAAGTGCTATAGAAATAAATTTGCCTTGCTGGAATGTCCTTGGGAAAGACAATGACCAGTGCTGCTGTTCTGCAAATTACCCTCAACTCTTGAGAAGATTTGCCTTCTAAATGCGTGCAGAAAAAAATATTGCATTAGTCTGTCGACATGCAAAAAGCCCACAGTCCTGCTCCCACCTATCTTTCAACATGCACAAATACAGACATGCATTTAAATATTTGGACAAGACACCATTGTTCACCAGCCAGTCATTCTGAGGACAACCAGCGAGGCGAACCAGAGACAAGAGCTCCTGACAAGGTTGGCATCTTTTGAAAATATTACAACTCTTCTAAATCATTCATGTTTGTTTATTATGTTAAAATTCTGATAATCAGATTACTGATTATAAATCAGATTGTTAACATGTTGGTATTTATTGCAATATACCTTGTAGAAAGAGTGTTTACATGATGTCACATGTTAAATTAATAAATACAGACAATGCATCTTTATTTTAATAATGCTAGTTGATTTTATGGTTGAAAATGCTCGGAGTTCCTATCCTAAAATTATTCTCATTATTTTTAGTACTAGTAATAGTGGTAATATTAGTTATAGTTATTTCTACACCATCCACTGATGCAACAAGTCAGTTTATTGTGTGACTTGTGGGAAATACCGTGAATTCTCAAATATGTACCTCAATGGCATCGAAAAACAGGCTTTTTTTTTTTTTTTGTCTTGATAAATTCAGTATAACGCCAGTTTCCACAGCACATTATAGCAAAGTTCATGTCTGTCATGTATACATGTATGTATGTATATAAAAAAGTCTACCACAGAAGCAGTGGTACACACTGCTAAAATATTGCAAGAGAGAAGAGGGTTTAGTCTGATCTCTTCAGAAAAAAAGATGGAGTGGACAAAATTAAGTTTGGGGCGCATCAAATAAAGATCAACATCCTCTTTTGTTTTGTTTTATTTTTCGTTCGTATGTCCCGGTTTTAATTGGCTTGTTTGCTTTCAGATCACCTGATTGGCTACAAAAATGCAGATAAAAGGTCTGAATATTAATTCAAATTGTACTCAGTACTTAACTATACTACTCAATTTACTAAACTATAGTACTCAATTTTAAAAGTATCCAAGTAGATTACATGGCGTAATGAGTACTTAAATACAAGTAAAAGTACAGACATGAAAATCTATTCATAAAAGTACAAGTACCCTCCCAAAAAACCTACTTAATTACAGTAT
This sequence comes from Lutjanus erythropterus, assembly GCF_056507025.1. Classification (NCBI taxonomy): domain Eukaryota; kingdom Metazoa; phylum Chordata; class Actinopteri; order Lutjaniformes; family Lutjanidae; genus Lutjanus; species Lutjanus erythropterus. Next base: position 4,397,406 of record NC_139339.1, on the reverse strand, counting down.
GCTATGTGGTTAAATAGTTTCTTTTCTGTCTATCTTTATGATCGTGAATCTGCAAAGGGTCTTTTATATTGAAAATTAAATGCCTCTTCTGTCTCTGGCTTCCTGTCCATTCAGTCTGCTCTGTCAGAAATAGACTAGGTGCATATTTGAAGTGGAGTGGAGCAGCAATCCACTTCTGAAATGCACCGTGGTACTTCCGGTGGAATCACAAGTATTGTCTAGAACGGCCTCAAATCACCTGTGTTCATTATTAAAGGTTGCACGGCACATAATGTTACGTGCATCACATGACTTTCATCTTGCAAGCAACGTTATGTGACATACATAACATCCTTATTGTAACCCTGAATGAAGTACTGATTTTTGGATGCACAATTGTCAATTTGTCCCTTTTTTTTCCTTATTTGTTTCTCTCCTCCTCTTCAGATCCATGGAAGTGAACGTCAACACCTCTTCCTCCTCAGATGTCTCCCTCCCTTCCTCCAACTCTTCCCAGAATTCCTTCCTCAACAGCTGCTTCAACACCGACACTGGTTCCTCCATCTTCGGCGCCTTCACCGTCACCAACATCGTTCTCCTCCTGCCTCTCTCCGTCTTCATCCTCTCCATTGGGTTCCAGCGCTGGAAGAAAGAGCGCAGCGGCGAAGCCATGAATCCCATCGACGTCTTCACCTACCACATGGTTGCCATGGAGATGATTGGCATCAGTGGGTCCATTGTCTGCTGCAGCGGTGCCTTCACTGACAACCCCATGCTGTTGAGGGTGGGGTGTAACATGTTTGCCATCATCTCATGTATGAAAATGTTCTTTCACATCCTGACCTGTGTGGAGCGCTATGTGGCCGTTGTTCACCCCATGATCTACCTGAGCCTGAGTAAGACAGGCGGGGTCACGATCAGAAATGTCAGCATCGGCTGTGTTTGGTTAGCATGCTCTGGACTGGTTGCTTTAAGAATCCTACTCAACAAAAATTTCACCATGATCCTGTTTTTCTGCAATCTGGTTTTCTCTTTACTCGTCATCTCTTTCTGCAGCCTGTCTGTTCTCCGCGTCCTGACTCGTCCAGGGCCGGGGGAAGAGGGCGGGAACAAGGGGAAGGCTGACAACTTAAAGCAAAGGGCGTTCGCCACCATGACGGCCATAATGGCGGTGCTGCTGTTGAGGTTTGGGGGGAATCTGGTTTGCCTGTCTCTGGCCTCCTCCTCTCTGTTGAGCCACGGTGCCCGCTGTGTGGTGCAGATATCGGGGATCTGGTTCTGTCTGCCCAGCAGCTATGTGCTGCCGCTGCTGTTTCTGCACAGAGCGGAAAAACTGCCATGTTGTAAATACAAGTCTGGATCAGGATGAGGACCATTATATGGAAGTGCATTTCCACCAACGTGATGGGAACTTAAATATCCCTCAGTCAGTCATTATAATGACGCCCTTTTATTTAAAAAAAAATAAAGAAAAAATTAGTTAGAATGTCAAAATAATCACTTTGGCTTAATTTGACTTAGTAATACAGGAAAAGAAAAAAAAGTTCAATATCTCAAAATTGTGAGTTTGATATCTCAGAATAATATAGCATCAAAAAATATTGACTTGTCACATAATAATGAGTGAGTATGACAAAATAATGACTTAGAGATTGTATTGTACAGACTGTAAAACCCCCTGAGGCGACTTCTGATTTGTGTAATATGACAGTTTCAAAATAATGACTTCATATGGTAAAATAAATAAATAAATAAGTTTGGTTCTCTAAGCAATAACTTAGCATGGCAAAATAATAAGTTAGTTTGCAAAATAATGATTCTGTTTCTCAAAATAATGATTTACCACAAAATAATAAGCAAGTATATCAAAGCTTGTATTTAAAAAAATAGTGATTCTGTTTCTCAAAATGAAGACTTAGTATCATAAAATAATAAGTCAGTTAGTCCCATCAGCTATCTACTGAATTCATAAAATTGCCCCAAGATATGTTGAAAAAAATGATAAGAAAATATTGTTTAATATTTGCAAGTAAAAACTTTCTGTTTAACTGTATTTATGGCTTATTATTCCTACAAATAACAAAAGATCTTCAACAACTTTTCTTGAAGTAGCACAGTACTAAAAGAAGCATGATAACAGTGTATGAAAGCAGTGCAAAAGTTTCTTTTTTGTAATCCTTGTTGATTTTCTTTTCTTGATCTTTTTATTATTAACATTGCTGATCAGAAACTTGTATTCTTGTCTATATTTTATATCATTTGAATGTTCTTGTGCCTGTTTGTAAATTTGTGGCAAACACATTCGGCTGAATTTCATTTCAGTGTAAGGTGAGTTCCTTTTACAAGCCTTCAGGGGATTTTCATCCAACATTTCCATTTGTTTTATGTTATTGTGCTGTATATTTCCTCTCTGTCATGTAAAAAAACTCATGCTATTGTTTGGACAGCTGTTCTTTAATATGCAAACAAGAAAAACTACAAATAAATTATAAATCAAACAGCAGAATAGGAATTACTGTCTGTGTTTTGCCTGTTATGAAATAACATTTTTTAAACTCAAAACTATGTAATGTGTTCAAATAAAATCATTCAAACCTCATATCATAGTTGTTTCATTATGATTATTTATTGAAACAAAAGTAACATTATAGATTTTTGTACAGCAACTTAAACTGATGTTTGGCTACCAGGAAGACATAACAAAAACACACCAAAACTTTTTTATATATATTTATCATTTTGGGGGCATTTCGCTTTTATTGGATAGGGACAGCTGAAGAAATGACAGGAAAGGGGGTAGAGAGAGAGGGGGTGACATGCAGCAAACGGGCCGCAGGTTGGAGTCGCACCGGCGGCCGCTGCAGAGGACTGACACACATCTACCAACTGAGCAACAGGGACACCCCAAAAAAACACTAAAGATTTTAAAAAAGAACTGGTGTTCAAGTTCCAACTGATAAACTTTTGTTGCCCCTGAATGGCTTTGTTTTGCAGGATATAGCAGTGCATACTTTGGCTCTATGACCACCCAGCCTGTGCTCTGAGGACATGCACCATTTATATTTTCCTGCAATCTATATATTTGATCATCAATGTACATGAAAATTGATAGTCTGTCTTGTAAGACCATTTGGGTTGCGTATCTACTGATGCTAAGTTAACTGATACAAGAATACAGACCTGCCAATTCAGTAGATTTCTGTTGTTAGTCCATCTAATTAGTCTATCTACATATTAGTATACTTTTTGTTATTCTCCATATTTATCTTTTCTTGTATCAGAAGTGATTCCAATCCTCATCCTCACTTTGTGCTGTTCTTACGACACCCTAATATTCCTGCTCTGAATAGAAACAGCACAGGTAACACCAGACTGCTGGGGAGACTAAACCAGGATCCAGACACCATCGGCACACACCTATTACTCACTCTCGAGGCATAAAGAACGCCCCAAGCCACGCTCCAAAAACTCCTCAACAACAGCACTCCCAGTATAGCCACGATGGTGTAGAAAGCCCTCTGCTTTGAGTGGTCAACCCTCTCCCTGTCCCCGCCCTGTTCCCCTGGCCCCGGATGAATCAGAACACGCAGAACAGAAAGGCTGCAGAAGAAGATGATGATCAAAGAGATAGTTACTACACAAAAACAGATTGTCATGAAGGCATTTCCCGAAGTCAACAGACATGTTACTACAATCGAAAGCAGCCAAACAAACCCGAGGGTCAGATTTCTGATTCTGATCCCTCTCTCTCCTCTCAGGCTCACATAGGTGATGGGATGAACAATGGCCAGGTAGTGCTCGACACAGGTCAGGACATGAAATAACATCTCTCCAAACCAGGTAAAGGACCAAAGACAATACCCTCCAAATAATATACTGACATGAGCCCTATGGATACCACAACACCAGATGGTTTGTCCCAGAACACCGATCAGCTCCACGGCGACCATGTGGTAGGTGAAGGCGTCCGAGTGACTCGCAGTCGCTGCTGTGGAGGTGGAGCGCTGTTGCCGCCATCGTTGAAAACCCAAGTAGAGGACGAAGACACAGAGAGGAAGCACGAGTGCGATGTTTGTGATGCAGAATGTGATGAAGATCAGGGATCCTGATCTGCTGGTGAGGCAGCTCATGCTGAATGGGAGGTAGGAGCTGATGAGGGAAATGTTAGGATGAAGTAGGGGGTCATTGGAGGAGGAGTTTACTGACATACCTGAAAGACAAAAAAAAACACATAAACTGTAAAGATAAATCCATTTCTGCCAATGTGATGCTATCACAAAGTGATTGCAGAAATGTAGTTGCAGTGTAACTTTACGTCTGTGTGTGGGTGGAAGGGCTATGAACACTGCTTTCTTTTGTTCTCCCTGTGTTTTAATCTGCAGGCCAAGGTCTCCCCTATATGCCGCAACCTTAAGGCCGAGTTGGGCTTCCAGAAGACCGAAGAGTCAATGGAAACACTCAGAAGTTACATGTGACAATGAAGGACAACTATAGAAGCAACCAATGTCCGGCAAAAGTGGTCCTTGGCCTGCTCTCCTTCCCCTGCCCCTTTGGAACTAAAGAACTGACCACCCCCCCTCGCCGGTGTTAGATTATTACTCTGATTTTAATATATGCAAATAATAAAAATGTGTTTTTTTTAAACCAGTTTAAACATCATGTTGTCTTTTGCCCTTCAGTGCTGGTTGTCAAATTGTTGAATCTGCAAACCCACTGCAAGTATTGTAGAAGGGGTGTTACAGACCCAAATCAAAGGGGGTCCCCAAAACTTTTTCTGCTCTGAGATTTGCACGTCAACTAAAATCACAGATTCAGGGTTTGTTCACCTTTCAAGCACTTCCAGCCTGTTCCAGCACCTTTAAACTGTGGTAAATAACATATTTATACACAAAATGATGATTTCACCTCCTCATTAAATCCGTTGTTGTTGCATTAAAATCATTAAATTAGATGTTATTGTGCTATTAGCAACCACAATTATGTTTTGTGAAAAAATTCTAAGGATGACAACTGAAGAGAAAACATGATAAAGTTTGGAGTGTGATTTGGTGGATGATTTTAGTGAGTGTCCATTAAAATCCTATGGCTGATCCTGTCCCCAAATAATTAGAAACTCTCCCAAACTAGTTATCATCATAAGAAAACAAGAAACTTGCAAACCGATGTAACTATAAAATACAATATTAGATGTGCAAGTGCCCAAACTGTAAAATAAAGTTAATTTTCTGTCCATCCACTCGTCCACACTATTGTGGATTTAAGAAGATGATGATATGAAGTAATAAGAACACAAACCGTATCAGTCTTTCTGGTCTTCCTCCTTTTGCGTCTCCCCTCTGTGGACTCCTGTGCCCGAATATCTGCTTCAAATAAAACTGTCCTGACTGTATATCGCAGCCCTACTCCACCTCTCTCTCACTCTCTCTCTCTCCCCCATACACACACACACACACACACACACACACACACACACACACACACATGCTCCTAGGTAAATTCATATAGGTTTTATTTGAATAAAAAACAAAGTGGCAATGAAAAAAACTGATGGAAAGCTAATTACGGTAAGAGATCAAACGGAAACTAGGTTGTCAAAAGATGGAAGCTCCTCCCAGCTGCCATTGCTGCCAGTATTATGTACACATACAGTACGCATGTGTGTAAGTATGTAAGTGTTTATATGTGTGTGTCTCCCATTGTATTACACTGTGAATAAAACATGTTGAAAATCTTTATATCTTAAAAGTTTTAAACTGAGTGACAGCAGTATTAAGCCCCATGTTAATATACTGAAACCATCATGGGCTTTTGTTTTTATTTTTATTTTCATTTCTTGTGATGATAATGTCACTATCTGGGCTTTTATTTTGATGATTAGAAATTACTGCAAGTGTACATTAGTGTGTGTGCGTTTACACTTGTCTACCTATCTAACAGTGGACTTCCATGTTGTCACACGTTCACCAGCAGAGGACTCCACAACCAACTGGGGACATTTTTTAAGTCCCCTGTTGGTCGTGCTTTAAATCATGGTAAAAATCATGTTTTATATATAAAACAGAAAATTTTGAGTAGACAGCTGTTTGCTAATGTGCCTGTGTGTATCTGAAGTGATTACATTGATTAAATCCAACCCTTATCCTCGTTTGGTGTTGTTCTTACAACACATGAGTGTCCCTGCTCTGTGTAGAAACAGCAGAGGTAACACCAGACTGCTGGGGAGATTTAACCAGCCTCCAGACACCATCAGCTCACACGTGAGATTATTGGTGATAGAAAGAACAAGCCAAGTCAGACTCCAAAAACACCTCAACAACAGCACTCCCAGTATGGCCATGATGGTGTAGAAAGCCCTCAGCTTTGATTGGTCAACCCTCTGCCTGTCCCCGCCCTGTTCCCCCGGCCCTGGATGGATCAGAACGTAGAGAACAGAAAGGCTGCAGAAGGAGATGACGACTGAGGCGAAAATCAAGAAGCAGATAGTAAAGATGGGTTGTAAAGACATCAGGAATATTGCTCCAATGCAAAGCAGCCAAACACACCCGACACTGATGTTTCTGATTCTGATCGCTCTCTCACTCCTCAGACTCAGATAGGTGATGGGATGAACGACAGCCAGGTAGTGTTCGACACAGGTCAGGACGTGAAAGAATACCTCACCAAACCAGGAAAAGCCCCAAAGACAATACCCTGCAAAAATGATGTTCCAATTATCCTTAAAGATGCCACAGCAGCTGATGATGTACCCTGAGACACCAATCAGCTCTATGGCAACTATGTGGTAGGTGAAGCTGTCCGAGTGACTCGTCGTCGCTGCTGTGGAGGTGGAGCGCTGTCGCCGCCATCGTCGAAGACCCAGGCGGAGGACGAAGACGCACAGAGGGAGCAGGAGGAGGATGGCTGTGACGCTGAACGTGGCGAAGATAAAGAAGCTTGGTCTGGTGGTGAAGCAGTACATCCCAGCAACGGGGAAGAAGTTGATGGAGGGAAGGTAAGGATGAAGAAGGGAGGAGGAGGAGGAGGAAGAGTTTACTGACATATCTGGAAGAGAAAACATGGTCATCATCATCATGGACAAAGCCTCTACTTTCTTACAATTTAATTTAATTTTCTGTCAAATATCTGGAGTCTCAAAGGCTCGACATGATGACAGTGTTATGTTCTCAGACATGTCGGATAAACTTTACCAACCATGACAAGTAAAACTGTCAGTATAATATAAACTAAATCAATATAAAATGTTGCAGTAAGATACAGTTTGTTTTCTGTCAATTTTAGTCATTCAGTCTATTGTGGATTTAAGAAGATGATAATATTAAAAAAAAGTTAGGACACCAACCTTCTCAGAAGTTTTTTCTGATCTTTGTTTCTCGGCGTCTCCAGTTATTCTGTACCAGCTCTGTATTACAACCCCACTCCCTTCCTCTCTCTCCCCCTTTTTCTCTCTTAGCGAAATTCAAATATGTTTTATTTGCATGAAAAATGAAGTGGTGCTGACAAACTGTACCCAGCTGCGAATCCTTCTTGTGTAAACACTAAAACACCTGTTTCCTTCATGTGAGTACTGGAGAAAAGTATATCTTAATTCTTGCTGTAGTTTGAGCAAGATTCAGCCAAAAACATGGACACAGCAGAGAGAGATCAGTTGTGCTCAGTGCTGTTAGACATGACATGACCTCTGCAGCTCAGTGAAAAAATCCAGAAAGCTTGTATTTGTTTGCAAGTCAGTCTTGACCAGATCAAAATGGCTTTAACATTAACATATGATCTTAAAGCCAACGTGGTGTCAAAGTTTGTTTGTCTATGGTGTTTTTCACTTGTCTCCTCACAGGTAATGAGACACACAACAACAACACAAAATATTATTTTTTATATTATAATTTTTTAATGTGCAAAGACAAAATTACAGAACAAGTGAAGACAAGCGTGTAAACAACTACAACAGGATTAGACAACAGACCAAAACAAAAATAAGGGACAAATAAGTAGAGTAGAACAGAACAAATAACATAGAAACAAAAAAATAAATAACAAGAGCCTAGTTGGTACATAGTAAACATACAAAATAAAGCCATATATGGCTGAAAGTTATGGGTTCTCTAATAATCTCTAAATGTTTTTTCTTAGGTGGAAACCAAACCTCAGGATGTTTAAATGGGCACATAATAAATCAGCAAGGCAGTGATATGAATAGAAATGTAAATATGAAAAAACTCTCCACTATGTTGAAATTTGCCTTGAGTTTCACCATAAAACTACATAAAACTACAAAATGCGGTGCAAACAACAGTACATCATTTTTGCATATAGAATCATAAAAAATGCAACTCATAAAATGACAATGCACACATCATCTCAGCATATATTCATAACATACAACACACAATACACAAGTCTACACTATACACAATATCACATTAATCTACTGCAGAAAAGTCAGGAGCACCACCCTTATACTTTCATTAATTATACTGACAGTGCTTGGGACCAGGCTGCAATCCATTTCACCCCTAAATCTAACAGTATTTTTCTATTATTCTCTATATTTATAATGTTCTTGTATCTGAAGTGATTTGATTGACTGCAAATTGAATCAGTTCTCATCCTGAATTGGTACTGTTCTTGCAGCATGCTAACATTCCTGCTCTGTGCAGAAACAGCAGAGGTAACACCAGACTGCTGGGCAAATAAAACCAGAGTTCAGTCGTCATTATCACACACTCATGATTTACTTTCAACGTATAAAGAAAAGCCCAAGTCAGACTACAAAAACACCTCAACAGCAGCACTCCCAGTATGGCCACGATGGTGTAGAAAGCCCTCTGCTTTGATTGGTCAACCCTCTCCTTGTCTCTACCTTGCTTTCCTGGCCCTGGACGAATCAGAACATAAAGAACAGACAGACTGCAGAAGGAAGTGATGATGAATGAGAAACTCAAGAGGCAGAAATCAAAGATTAAGGCCACATTTTCTACCACCAGCAAACCCGTCACTGCAAAGCTAAGCAGCCAAACACACCCGATGGTGATATTTCTCATTCTGATCCCTCTCTCTCTCCTCAGGCTCAGGTAGGTGATGGGGTGAACGACAGCCAGGTAGCGCTCCACACAGGTCAGGATGTGAAAGAACGTCTCTCCATGATAGGTCAAGGAACAAAGACAGATACCTGCAAAAAATGCATCAGAGTTACCCTCACCGATACCACAACAGGAGATTATGCACCCCACGACGTCGATCAGCTCCATGGCGACCACGTGGTAGGTGAAGCTGTCCGCATGACTCGTCATGGCTGCTGTGGAGGTGGAGCGCCGTCGCCGCCATCGCTGAAGACCCAGGTGGAGGACGCAGATGCCAAGAGGGAGGAAGAGGAGGCTGTTTGTGATGCAGTACGCGATGAAGATTGAGGAGCTTGCTTTGGTGAGGAGGCAATATTTGTGAAAATGGGGGCTGAGGGAAATGTTAGGGTGAAGAAGGGAGTCATTGGAGGAGGTGGAGTTTAGTGACATGTCTGGAAGAGAAAAACACATGAAATGGAAGTCAGATGAAAAAAATCTACATTACATCAGTTGCATATCTATCAGTCCAATAAGAGGGGCATCTTTGTTTTAAGGAAGGGAAAAATAAAAACATAAAACTGTCAAAACCATTACATGTATCATCAGGAAATGTCTCGCTAATATTTGGCATAACAACTTGATAATGTTTTTTTATATATAAATGTTGTGTTGCAGCTTGTCTTCGTTGACAAGTGACCAAGCGATAACACTTCATAATAACCATGTTACATCCTCCAGTGGCGGTCGAGGGGATCAGCAGACAAACAATAAAAGGTAAACCAGGGAAAAAGAAGAAAGGGAAGCTGAGGCAAAAGCAAAGACTAGGTTTAAATTAAAAAAAATATTAAAAATTCGACAAAAAAAGACACCACACAGAGTCTGACCTGACTTAACTGCCACGCCTACACAAGTCTGCTGAAAGGCTCTCTGGTTACTGACTGCTGCCAATCACTGCAGCTGCAAGGAGGGGAGGGACAGTACCTGAACAGAGAGAGAACAGTAAGAAATGCACCCTGTGGCATGAAACAAACCCTCATTAATAAACGTTAAATTGAGTTAAAGGGATAGTTCATGCAAAAACAAAAATTCAGTCATTATCTACTGCCTCATGCCGATTAAAGACTGGGTTTATTTTGTTAGTCAGCAAAACGCATCTGGAGTTTCACAGGAAAACAGCATACAAATAATTTGATAATCATTAATCAATAACAATAACCCTAACATTATTTGTGTGTATGAATTAAAGGGGTATTACAGTGATTTTGTGTTGCATTTCTACAAAGTTGGCATACTTGTGAGAGTCAAGTTAAGAAAGAATGGACAAAAGTCTGCAGCAGAGGCAGAGATATCCTGACTTGCCTGATCAGAGTCAAGGTTCAAAAAGTCTGGATCCTACATCTCCCAAAATGCAACTGAAACACATCATTTATTAGTTGTTACCCACTATTTTTAAAGTCCATGCCTCCACTGTGCAACGCATGTTTTAAAGTCTAAACCTGATGACAAAAAATGTTCTCATCTCAGACTTGAGTTTGTAAAATTTGGTTTCAAACGTGTGTCAGAACAGTTTGATAAAGTTAATTTGCTGTCCGTTTCAACCGTCCGTTCTACTGTGGGTTTAAGAAGACGGTGAAAATAAAAAAAGATATAAAGCCACAAACACGACCAACCTTATTTTCTCGTGATCGTCCTCCCTCCCCGCCCAGCGCCGTATCAGTGAGTGTCTGCTCCAATATAAAAGGTGTTGGATGTATATTACAGCCCCACTCCACCTTTCTCTATCCATGTCTATCTGTGTTCATATTCAAATATATTTTTATTTGCATAAAAACCAAATGCCCAACAAGTGCACAGAAGACCAAGAGAGAAATATGGAGTGAAACAGTGAATATGATTTAGTGGGTGGAAATAAACAAACAAGAGTTTGCTGCTGCTTTCGTTCTGAACTTTATTTCATGACAATTCAACTTTTGAATCCATTTTATCAGTTGCTTCCCCAGTTATTGTTAATGACTGATATACACAACTTGTTTTTGGCTTTTGAAGGGAGACACGCCAGGAAAAGTTTGGGAACCGCTGCACTAAAGGACGCGTTGGCCAAGGAGTTTATGTTTTCTGTGCCATTTATTTGCTTGTTTGTCAGCGGGATTAGGGAAAAACTACTGGACAAAGGAATAACCCATTAAATTTCAAATTCAAATCACTCTGCAGAAACACAAGATTTTTCACATTCATTGACACAGTTAGATGGGGTGTTTGCCTTATTCTTTAAAAACCAGATGGTCGTAAAGTTCACCACAATTGTAACAATGATTTTCTTAGCTATGGAAAGGTAAAAACTAACATTTCATGCAACTAACTGTACATCAGAAAAAGGTACAACTTAAAGTCAATGAGAGAAACTCCCGTATCAGTGTGATTTCTTTAAAACCGTCAAAATTGCAGAGAAAATTGAGAGTTGAAGTTGGGGCATAAAGACACCCAAAGGAATTTTATGTCTAAACCCATTATTTTTGATCTGGCCACACTTACATATGCCAACAGTATCATCACATATCATCATAAACATCATCTGACACTAAATACATGTATTACCAATGAGAGCAAAAAGAGTCACAAGACCTGAATGTTTGAATAAACAGAATAAATGTCAATATATTAGTGAGCATCCATCTAATTTAAATAGTAAAAGGGAACTCTAGAGGTTAGGAATAGAATACAATGACAATGTAAACTGTCTGTAATAATCTCCACCAGAAATATAACAGACATTTTTACGGACTATTAAGTTTGCAGCGTTGTGTATCATAGGAGAGTGGACTGTTTGGTGGAGATCTGTGCATGGCAGGTGCTCCTCCAGTAATTTCTGAAGTCATCTTGGTTAACGCACATCGAGTCTCATCCTTATCCTCATTTTGTGTTGCTCTTACAACACGCTAACATTCCTGCTCTGTGGAGAAACAGCAGAGGTAACACCAGACTGCTGGGTAAATTAACCCAGACTTCAGACACCAAAGTCACACACTCAGTGCTTCTTCCCAGCTGATAAAGAAGATTCCAAGCCAGACTCCCAGCACACCTGAACAGCAGAACTCCCAGTATGGCCACAATGGTGTAGAAAGCCCTTTTCTTTGATTGGTCAACCCTCTCTCTGTCCCCGCCCTGTTCCCCTGGCCCTGGACGAATGAGGGCGCAGAGAACAGAAAGGCTGCAGAAGGAGATGATGATGAAGGAGAACAACAAGATGCAGGAATCCAAGATTACGGGGAAATTTACTGCAGTCAATAGACTTGTTTTTGCAAAGCACAACAGCCAAACACACCCGATGCCGATATTTCTGATTCTGACCCCTCTCCGTCCTCTGAGGCTCAGATAGGTGATGGGATGGACGACGGCCAGGTAGCGCTCCACACAGGTCAGGAGGTGAAATGACATCTCTCCATAACAGGTGAAGAAAATGACAAGCATCCCCAGAAAGTGCACATTGACGTTACGTTCATAGACCCCACAGCAGGAGACGGTCTGCCCTAAGACGCCGATCAGCTCCATGGCGACCATGTGGTAGGTGAAGCTGTCCGTGTGACTCGTCGTTGCCGCTGTCGAGGTGGAGCGCTGTCGCCGCCGTCGTTGAAGACCCAGGTGGAGGACGAGGATGCAGAGAGGGAGCAGGAGGAGGACTTTTGTGACACTGAAGGTCGTGTACAATAAGGAGCCTTGTTGCATGAAGAGGCAACAATATCCACTGAGGAAGTAATCAGCGGAGGAAAGGTGAGGACCAACATGGCAGTCATCAGGGTAGGAGGAAGAGTTTAGTGACATTTCTGTAAGACAAATAAACATCATGATAAAACAGAAATACACATATAAATTACATTTATTTAAGATTGTTTTTCTGTGATTAATGTGTAAATTATTTTCTTGATTAATCAATTAGTTCTCAGAAATCCATGAAAAATTTCTATCAGTGTTTCCCAAATCTCAAGATGATGTCCTCGATTGTCTTGTTTTGCCCACAGCCCAAAGATATTTAGTCAGAGAGGACTACAGAAACCAGAAAAAAGACACATTTGACATTTTACGATGGTCAAAATCTGTGCAGCAAAGGCTGAGATATCCTGACTTTTGCTATCAGACTAGAGCTGTATTGTACATCAAAGTCCATGCCCCCACTTTACAATATTTTTTTTCTGTGAAATATTTGTTGTCTCGCGCCACAGAAGATATTAAACAAGTGTTGTCACATGTAGGATGAGTGGATTCAACCATGCTGAGTAAACTGCCCCTTTTTAGTTTATATCAAGAAACACTGGCTTCATAAAATAAATTATTAAAAGCGCAAGGGTCCAAACAATATAATATCCAGTGGATTTAAGAAGATGATATTAAATGTTGTAAGAAGACAAACCGTATCAGTATTTGTTTCTGAACTTCCTCCGCCTGTATCTCCGTTCGTGGATTCCTGTACCCGAGTATCTGCTCCAAATACACTGTACTGACTGTATACTGCAGCCCCGCTCCGCGTCTCTCTCATTTTGTCTCGCTTAGTTAAATTGAAATTCAAATGTGTTTTATTTGAATAAAAAACAAAACAAAGTGGTCATAAAAAATGACAACCTAATTGCTAAATAAACAATTACAATAACAGATCAAATGGGAACTTGGTTGTTTGCATTTTGTGAAAAAAAAGAAGAAAAAAAAATGCCTGAGGCTGCTGCTGCTGCATCTCCCAGCTGCCACTGCGGTCAGTATGTATGCACAGTGTGTGTCTGTATGTCTGATTAGTTCCTGGTGTTTCTCTGTTTTGTTGCTCACCTGCGACTTTTGTGTGTTAAGTGTTCCAGTCATTTCTTTCAGTTTTTTGACTGTCCCTTTGGATTTTGGACTCTTGCCTGCTTGTGCAAAAAGATTTTAAATGAAAGAACTGAAACCACATTTCATAATTTCATACTTGTTTAATAATGATTATCAGTTAACAGGAAACCAAATTTAAAGTTATGCATAAGAATTAATTTTCTACAAAGTACATACAGATATAGAAAAAGAAGAAGACATGCTCTACGAGAGGGAAAATTCACCCAAATATGAAATTTCAGTCATTTTGTACATTTGAAAACTGGTCACCATTCACTTCCATTGATTCCATTGGTTTTCCTGTGAAACTCCAGCACAGTTTTATGAACTACAAAACTAAACCCGACCTTCAATCAGCAAGAGGGTGAGTAGACACTGACTGAATTTTCATTTTTGAGTGAACTATCCCTTTAATCCCCTAGTTGAATTTACATTACATGCACAAACTATCTGCAAACAGTCTGCAGAAGTGCACTGGAGAGATGTAAGAGTGAGGGGCTACACACATAAATATTCAATATATACAATAGTCAGGAGCCCAAGAGGTAAACTGGCACCTCCTGGTACTTCCATACTTTGGTCCGTGCAGGACTTGGAACCGGTGACCCTTTGGTTCCCAAACCAACTGAGCTACTACCACCCAAAGAAAAAGTGTAGAAGGGAGCTGGTCCCATTTGAATGTTTGGAGGGAATTTCTTCAAACTTGGTAAAAAAAAACAAAAAAACACACCAACTGGACTCAAAGTAAACTGATCAGATTTTGCTGGTCGAAGGTCGAGGTCACTGTGACCTCACTAAACACATTTTTGGAGAACTCAAGAATTCATACGTTAATTATGACATAATAATTAGCACAAATATCTGTTAGGATAAACTGGCAAGGTTATGACATTTTATATCCAAGAGGTCAGAGGTCAACTTCACTGTGACATCACACTGTTTGACGCTCTATCAGTCCTCTGTGGTCATCTGTACAACCACTGACGGCCGACTTCTCACTCGTCTTAACCAACCACAAGGGTCTGTGATCGGTCAACGACTGCTCCAGTCTGAAATCTTGCAGTAGGTGCTTCACCATCTGCAGGGATCACTCTACTGCGTTTTTTTTTTTTTCTGCAAATTAGCAAATGTTAGCTAACACACTAAACTAAAGTGGTGATCATGATTGATATTTAATGTTAAACGTGTATCAAAGAATTGTCATTTGGACTATATTGTTTATTACCAAAGTTGCCAGAGAAATCAATTAGTGCATTTGTCATCATCTAACAGTATTTTGTCTTATTCAGCATGTTTATATTTTCTTGCATCTGAATTGCAACCAAATTCTCATTTGATATACTTCGTCCAACAAGCTAACGTCCCCGCTCTTTGTAGAAACAGCAAAGGTAACACCAGACTGCTGGGGAGATTAAACCAGATTTCAAACACCACTGTCACACAGTCATGACTGCCTGACATATTAAAGCTAATCCACAAAAGACTCCCTGCACACCTCAAAAGCAGCACTCCCAGTACGGCCAAAATGGTGTAGACAGCCTTCTGCTTCGATTGGTCGACTCTCTCCCTGCCCCCGCCCTGTTCTCCTGGGCCTGGACGAATCAGAATGTGTAGAACAGAAAGGCTGCAGAAAGAGATGCTGATCAAGGAGAACATCAGGAGACAGAAATCCAAAATTGAGAAGACGCTTTCTACAGACCACAGAGCTGTTACCACAAAAGAAAAAACCCAAACACCCCCGATGGTGATGTTTCTGATTCTGATCCCTCTCTCTCGCCTCAGGCTCAGATAGGTGACGGGATGAACGACAGCCAGGTAGTGTTCCATGCAGGTCAGGATGTGAAAGAGCATCTCTCCATACCAGGTGAAGGAAAAGAGAAGGAAACCCACAAAAAATATTTCAATTTGATCTTTAAAGATACCACAACAGCAGATGACGTTCCCTAAGATACCAATCAGCTCCATGGCGACCATGTGGTACGTGAAACTGTCCGAGTGACTCGTCGTCGCTGCTGCGGGGGTGGAGCGCTGTCGCTGCCATCGTCGAAGACCCACGTGGAGGACGAAGATGCAGAGTGGGAGCAGGAGGAGGACCACTGTGATGTTGTATGCCAATAAGACTGAGGAGCCTGGTCTGATGAACTGGCAATGCAGCGCAGTAGGGAGGAAGGAGTCGAGGGAGGAAATGTTAGGAAGGGAGTCACTGGTGGAGGAGGAAGAGTTTACTGACATATCTGAAAGAGAAGAAGAGACGTGGTAATCAATCCTTTATGAGTTTGTCCTTATCTGCATTGAACTGTAGAGGCAATGAGTGGCCTTTATTGTAAAGCATTTCCACACAAATTAGATTAAAGTAGGTTAAGGCGGGTTCATCCTGGTGTGTAAATGTCTTATTTAGTGGATCACTACATGCACAAAAACAAAAATAAAAACATGAAGCTGACGTTCTGCTTAAAAAATGTCTTATCTCGCCTTTTTTTTCAAGCTGGCGGGAAAGAGCTAAAATAGCGTGCGGTACAAGTCCAACTTTGTAAGCAGGTGATACACCAGTCTTTCCTGTAACTTAAAGTTACAGTTTAATAAAAAACATACAGTTCATTATTATTTCCAATGAACACAGCATTGACCCCTTTCAAAATAAATGTCCAATAACAGTTTAATTGTAAACAAAATGCTGTTGAGTGTCTTTTTGACTTTTGGTATTTCTTTGCGGGCCACATGAAACCTTCCACTGGGCCGCATCTGGCCCCCAGGCCACATTTTGCCCAGATCGAATCGATTGAATCTCACAGAAATGTATTTAAATCAGGCCAAGACTTCACACAAAACCAGTCCTTTTACAACTGCGTTTAACCAAAAAGTTATTTACGCCACGCCTCAAAGCGGTTCCTGTCTGCAGTGAGACAGAGAACCGTCATCATCATCATCATCATGAGAGAATCTACAGTCTATGAGAAACCACTGAGTTTATAAAATGTTATCAAATGCACAAGTGTCAGAAAAGTAGGATTTAGTAAATTTTGTGTCCATTTCAGTTGTTGACACTAATGTGGATTTAATAAATTCATGATATTAAAAAGTAATTTAAAAAAAGATAAAAACACAGACCTCCTCAGTATTTAGTTCTGACCGTCGTCCCTCTGCGTGTCTCCTCTGTCCTCCTCAGTCCAGAATACTCCAGTGCACTGCAGCCCCACTCCTCCTCTCTCTCTGTCCGTCTCCCTCTCTCTTTCTCTCAAAGAGTAATTTAAATTCAAATATCTTTTATTTGCATAAAAGACAATCTGACACTGACAAAGTGACAGACGTTTATTTGGGTTCTTTATTTGGATACAGTATCATTATTAGTTCATACATATCATTACATATTATTTGTTTGCAGCTTTATTATTTCAACACATTGTCTTGTAGGACTCTAACATGCAAACTGACACTGGTCAGTCCATTTGATGAACAGTGACAGAATTCAAATGATGTGAAGTCAAAGTCAGATGTGTATTCAAATCATATAGAGTCACTGACTGTGTGCTTTCTGTGTATTCCTGACTGCATGGCTGCGTTATCTTAATTACAGATTATTTTTTTTAACAACAGTGGGTAACAACAACAGTAATAAAAGTAATAAGGATATTTAAATACAGGTTAAAAGCACAATATTTATGAGAATGCACTTCTTGTTTCCATTATTAATATATTTCCATTTCTGACTCAGTATACACAGTTCATACTGTCTGTGAGCATGACAGAAACACCTCCACAACACATGAGAACCAATTTAAACTGTCAACAACACATCAAAAATAAAATCTGAAATGCACGATTTAAAAAAGCAGAAAGAGCAAAAATTACTACTTGTGTTTTGTCTGGTGTGCAGAAAGAGCTCTAGATAAATTTGTAAATGTAAATTTACTTAAATTTAAACCATTCAAACCACATTTCATGGTTGTTTCAGTGAAGCAAAATTGTTTTTGTTTTGTTTTTTACTAGAAATTAATGTCAAAGATATATACAGCAACTTATTATTATTTAATTAAAGAGAAAATGACATGTTTGGGACCCTGTCACACCCATCTGGTTTGGCAGGACTTTCAGGCTTTTCAGTCTTGCAGGTGTGAAACCTCTACCAGATAACGACCAAACCCTTATCCAATGAATGGTCAGTGGTCTTGATCCTGATAAAATTGAACCATGTTTCGGTTCAAATCTAGTGTGAGCAGGCAGATCAAATATTAATCAAGATTCTGTTACTGCATTGCCTATTTCTCGAGTCAAACGTTTTTTTGTATTGCACTTCTTAGCTTTAGTATGAGAGAGATTGCAAGTACGTGGCCAAAATTTGGGCGTCCTGCTTGGAAACAGAACCAACAACCCGCTATGTCACACATTTTGGTTGTAGGTTTATTGTATTGCACCCAGAAGGATTTTGGTTAGCGTGCACTGATAACGCTCATTGGAAAATGGACGGTTCCAGATTTATTCACATAAATTAGTCTGGCAATGCCAAGGTAGCTTCTACGCCAAGAGGCCAAAAAATCAGTTTGGGAGGCGTTTTTCTAATCTTATCATTATCCTGTAATTGATCAGTATATTTTTTTGTTATTCTCTTCTCTTCTCACTTTTATTTGATGCAAATCTAATCCCTATCCTCATTTGGTGTTTTTCTTACAACACACTAATGTTCCCGCTCTGTGCAGAAAGAGCAGAGGTAACACCAGAGTGCTGGGGAGATTAAACCAGACTTCATATCTTATCATCATGCACTCATCACTACTTCCTCCTGGGATCCAAACAATCCAAAACAGGTTCCAAACAACCCTCAACAGCAGCACTGCCATTATGGCCACAACGGTGTAGAAAGCCCTCTGCTTTGACTGGTCAACCCTCTCCTTGTCCCCACCATGTTCTCCTGGCCCTGGGCGAATCAGAACGCAGAGAACACAAAGGCTGCAGAAGGAGATGACGATCAAGGAGAAAATCAAGATGCAGAAATCCACGATTATGTTGATAATACCAGAAGACATCACACTGGTTGCTCCGAGGCAAAGCAGCCAGACACACCCAATGGTGACATTTCTGATTGTGATCCCTCTCTCCCTCCTCAGGCTCAGGTAGGTGACGGGATGAACGACAGCCAGGTAGAGCTCCACACAGGTCAGGACCTGAAAGAACAGCTCTCCGTACCAGGTGAAGCAAAAAAGATACCAACCTACCAATGACGTATTGAAACGATCAGTGTAGATCCCGCAGCAGCAGATGGTGTAGCCTAAAACACCAATCAGCTCCATGGCGACCATGTGGTAGGTGAAGCTGTCTGCGTGACTCGTCGCCGCCGCCGTGGAGGAGGAGCGCTGTTGCCGCCATCGTCGAAGACCCAGGATGAGGATGAGGATGCAGAGAGGGAGGAAGAGGAGGATTCTGACGAGGTTGAAGGCTGCGTAAATGAGGGAGCCTGGTCTGATGAAGAGGCATTGTATCCCAGAAATGATGAAGGAATCCATGGAGGATAAATTAGAATGAAGAAGGGAGTCATTGGAGAGTATACTGGCATATCTGGAGAAGAAAAGGGTACGACAATCAAGCCAGTCTGCCGGTTAAAGGGTTTTATATTTTGAATTTTTCATTCTTTGAGTTCTAGGGTTTAAAGGGGTGGATGTTATCAACTGTTATCACCAGCAGGTGGCGTTCATCCTCATGCACAGGACAAGGGGAAGAGGAGTGGAGATGGGGGGGGAGGGGGGAGGGAGACAGTGAGAGTGAAAGGCTCTACATGCTAATGTATTATTGCATGTTATGTCCTGGATCTGGTGGCTCCAACATCTTTGGACACGTTCAGTAAAGCTGCTAGATGGAACGAAAGTTTCACATCATTTTCAGGTCATAGTGGTGTTTGAGACCTAATTTTATACACAAAGCGTATTTTTTAATAATTCAAATGATTAATGGCTACTAATACACGTTTCTGTGGTGTGACAAACACACACATTCATTGTTGCTTTGCATCTTTAAGGAGCACTGAAGGGAGCAATCAATATTTTTTCATTTTAACAATATGACTACCTACTGATGATTGTTTTTGGATTGATACAAACTGTGATGGAGGTGAAGTTGGGTGACAGAGACAGAGGGTGCATGAGTCTCGTCTGCCTGCAGCCCAGCAGGAGAGAGACTTCATGCTGCGCTGGACTTTGCACACTTTTATTTTCTCTGACTGTATAGCAATCTGATGATTTCACATCACAGATGAAAAAGAAAGGCATTTAAGAGTGAATTTTTAATAAAATGAGGCTCATGGAGACTAGATATTGATCGGCAGATGGTCTGTATGAAAACAAAATCATCAGTGAAAGAGTGGAAAGCTCTGTGCGGGTAAGCAGAAAAGAGACGAAGCAGCTACACAGAGCGCAACATCATGCAGATACAATCCGATGTGTTCACACACACACACAGCTCCTTTAAGTAATGTCTAGACTAGTGCAGAGTTACACTGCGTGTCTGAAAGGAGGTATAGATCGCTCATTACTCACTGCTTTGGTTTTACATCCCACAGTTTTACTGTTGTGGTTCAGTGTCACAGCTCATCAACATTATTTGCAGACATTGCAGACAGCTATTTTCATACGAAAAAAAAGTTCAGATGAACCCACTGTACACTACCTGCTCAGCACCAACGTTGGAGACCAGCTGGTGGAGTGGAGCATTTGGCAGAGATGAGTCAGATGTTCCCTTCAGGAGTTGGTGGAGACCAAAACGGAGCTAAAAAGGCACATGAATACTTCATTTTACTTTAGCTCATTTCACCAAATTGCAAATACTTTGCATCTGCTAATGTGTTCTGTAACAAGTTTATAGCATTGCACTTCCAGAAAGTTGGGCTACTTGCCAGAAACAGGTAAAAAAAAAAAAAGCATTTAGTCACTGGATCCTACATCTCCCATGATGCAACTCAAAAGCATCTTTCATTAGACAATGTCACCTGTCTGTAAAATACCCACCACTTTCAAAGTCCATGTCCCCGCCTTAAAACATGTTTTCTCCTCAATATTTGAAGTCTCGAGCCTAATCCTGATGAAATCAAGTTATCTTCTCAGAATTCAGAAATCTCCTCCAGAGCCACAGAAGATATTATACAGCTGTTTTCACATGTAGGATAAACTGACATGCCTCCAAAGTTTCTATAACAATCATTCATTCAACTTTTATTTATTTCTCATGGACACACTTAGGGGAGGGCCTCATTTTCACTGATGCTGAGATTACATTAGGCAGAATGTAATACAGAAATACAATTTACAAAGAAAAAAACAAGAAAAAAATGATACAGACAATCATGTCTATTGTTAATGAAATTATATGGAAAAATGTGAAGATTTCTAAGCATATTAAAAAGTAATAAAAATGCCAACCTTATTAGTATTTCTTTATGATCTTCCTTCCTGTGTGTCTCCCCTCTGCGAACTCCAGAGTATCTGCTTCAGATGCTCTGATCTGGTTTTACATTGCAGCCCCACTCCACCTGTCACGCTCTTTCTCTCAAAGTTAAATTCAAATTAACATTAGTTGTATTTGAATAGTCATACTCATATACAGGTGACAAGACACAGAGACACACACGCACGAACCTCTGCTGCAGGTTGTTTCCACTGACTGGCACTAATCTCGTCAGATAGCACATTAGAGCCCCTTGTAGTTAATGATAGAGGAAATTCATAACAATATGACAAAACTAGTATAACAAGAAGTGGCTTCTGAAGCTGAAATAATTAAATTATATTGCATGAAAAATGAAAAATAAACAACAATCAAAACAGTTGCCAATTAACTTTAATTTATCTAATGACCTATTGATTAACTGACTGATCACTTCAGCTGTACTTTATACTGTCAGGTAGGTAGATTTATAATCAAATATCATATTTTATAAGCTTTTCATATATGTTTTGTCTGCTAACATTTTAATTTATAAAGTAACTATTACTAAGTACAAATTAAAGGTTCATTTATTTATCATTCTAGAGCACAACACATATAGTCCCTTAATGCTACTTATAAAACGAAAATTATCAACCATCATTATGTAATACTGCAGCCGCTGCTGACCTCATGTTTACACTGTTAAACATCACACAGATACACCGAGCAGGCAGGTGTTCTGGGCTGCATGAGACCATTTGATTTGAATCTGCACCAGTTTTAGTTGCAGGTCATTTGAATCCAGTCAAGCTGATGATAAATGAAGCGTTCTAGGTGCTATTGGAAATCTGTCAATACAACTATTGGTACAAAATCTTTGGTTCTGTGTGTTTTCTAAAAATATACTAAAATTAAACGTTGATTAATTGATTTCTGCCCTCCTGAATAAGAACAAATGTGACACATTCTACCCCAAACAAACAACACTTTGTTCATTTTTTTTTTATTTTTCTCCTCTCTTCCTCCTCACTCATGCCTGCACGTCCCTCTGGTCATACTTTAAAACTTTATGATCAACTCTGAAAATTGGTGAAATCGATGTTTGGTTTTACCTAAAGAGCTCAATTGTCCCTTAGAGCTAAGTGTTCATTTGTGCTTCGGCTATCCAGAGAATCAGACGGCACAGATATCATTAAGACAGGAAAACTACTGTATGTACACACAGGGAGGTAACAGCAGACTGGTGCTCTGGGCTAAGTCTGATTTGAATACACAGTACACCAGTCATTTGAATCCTCTCAAAAATTAAACCAACAATTTTGACATGAATGTCACTCAAGATACGTATAATTAATTACCCCCCACCCCTCCCTAGGACCTATGATTGGCCAACTTCCTGGACGCCTGTTGAGGGACATGACCCTTCCTTGTGAGCCACGTGAGCACCATGGAGTGCAAGCTGTTGGGCTTCTCATACTATTGTACAAAAACACAATTTTATTCATGGATTTTGGTGAAACTGAATTATATTTTTTCGAGAAAACATTTTTTGGCTTTCCCAGTGATATCCTCCGGCTGCTCCGCCTCAACGCCACAGAGTTTTCGGATTTCAGTGCAAGTTTTACACATTGTTTGCAACTACTTAAGCCAATAGTTGGCCAGATAGCTCAGAGATCGGTCTGTCTACAGCAACCTGAGAAGTTCAGGGCATCATCTTAGCATTGAAAATAGCGAGATGGGGCACTGAATTTGATTAATTTTCTGTTCATCAGACCACAAATGAGAGGATTAGGCTAGAAAACTGAAAGAGGCAGCTGGAGCAGAGTGTTTCTGGGGAATAATAACTGGACACGCAAACATAGTTTAAAACTTTATTCACTGATACTGGGAAAACTGGATCAGATTTTATGAGACAACATTTTCTGGTTTTCTCTCTGATCCTTTGGCTTCTCTGCCTCAGCTTTGGGTGATTAATTTAGTTTCCTGCGGGACAAAGCTTTGCTTGCTCTTATTGGTTAGCTATTTTACTTTAGCTGCTAACTGCTAGTTAGCCATACCGCCCCATGCAGCTGATTCTGCCAGGGCTGGGAGCTCAAACACAAGGTAAGTGCACAGCTAACAAGTCAGTCAAAGGAAATCATAGGGAAACGAGAACATATGAAACACTTTAACGACTGAAAAGTGGTCGAATGAAGACTCATTGGTTGCATGTGTTGTGCAAACATCAGGCAGTTGAAAACATTGCATATACGTCATACAACATCTCTACCAGTGTTGCTGTTCTGCAGCTCACCTGTGCTTTGAAAAATGTGACAAGAAAATTTGCCTCCTGTCATTAATGGCATAGTGTGTCACTGCATCTTTATTGCTTTCACTGCATGCAAAAATAGCTTAGTCCTGATCACATTAATCTTTTTTACACACCCAGCAACACATTCAGATGCAAGTATTAATGTTAATGTGAAGCAGGTGCACATCAGTCCAGTCATCAGGGACACAGAAGAAGGAAGATCTGCAACCAGCGCTCCTGAAAAGGTGGATGTTTTTAATCAGTCGGATGGCAAATTAATCTAAGCTAAGATTTTGTAATTTAGCAGATGATGAAAACAGCAAAATGACATCAATTATAATTTAGTCTTTTCATTTCTTTATCACAGTTAATATGAAATTCATATTTAAGTGCTCAATTACTCAAAACCAGAAATTTGCAAGCTGCTTTCCAGGTTTTATAACCGTGACGTTTCAAATAAAACACTCCATGGTCTTTTACTTCATCTTTTTTAAAGCCGTTTATTAAAATCTTTGGACACATTCATTTTGGAGGTTGAATATATTTCTAATAATGTGAAGAAAAGGGTCTTTCATGTGAAGTTGTCATAACACAGACATTATTATCTTGGTTAATGTCAAGTTGTCATAACAAAGACATCTCAAGAGGTGTCATGGCATGGTTATGACAATGTAATGAAAGGTTTGTTACTTTTTTCACCATCACCTGTCAGTTTTCTTCCAGGTAAGTTTTAATTTCTCCATGCATTCTAATGCGATCCAGTTGAACTTTTTTCCCTTGTGTTTTACATATGAAAAAAATATTTAAATAAGGAAAAAATAATGTCGATCAGACTTCACCAGAATGTCTCCTCAAAGTGTTGTCTTGCAAATTAATAAACTAATGTAACATAATTAATAATGCAATTTCTTCCTCGCTCTCTTGACCTCTTCCACAGGTCTCTGTCTCAGCAGATATGTCCTTCGACTCACGCTCCTCACCCAACGCCTCCCACCTCCTTCCTCTCCTGTCCATCTCCTTCCTCTACCCTCACTTCTACAAGTGCTCTAAGTCTCCCATCGGCTCCGTAGTTTTCACCACCTTCACTTGCACCTCCTTCCTTCTCCTCCTCCCTCTCTCCGTCCTCGTCCTCTCCGTGGGTGTCCAGCGATGGTGGAAACAGCGGTGCGCGGCCACGGCGACAGCAGTGAGCCACTCCGACTTCCTCGCCTACAATATAATCGCCATGGAGCCCATCGGTTTGCTTGCGTGTGGGTGTTACTGCAGCGGCATGTTCGTGGATCAGCAGAGCCTGATGAGAGCAGGGGTGTATATTGTGTTCATTGTTTATCTCGGACGGTTGTTGTTTCAATGCCTCACCTGCGTGGAGCACTACCTGGCAGTCATACACCCCGTCACCTTCCTGAGCCTCAAATCTGAGAGAGGCACCAGGATGAGAAACATCAGCATTGGCTGCGTTTGGCTGCTGTGTTTGGGAACGCTCTTTTTTGTGGTCTCAACCCGCCCAGTTGTACCCACCATCCCATTTTTCACCTTCTTCTCCTTTGGGTTACTTGTCATGTCCTTCTGCAGCATCTCTGTTATCTGTGCTCTCATTCGCCCAGGGCCAGGGGCGGTGGGTGGAGACACGAAGAAGCTCGACCAATCAAAGCAGAGGGCACTTCTCACAATCTTGGCCATTAACAGCGTCATATTTCTGAAATACGTGGGCTTGCTGGTCTGCACGGCGGTGCACGCATCGTCGCTGTTGAAATTCCATGATGGGTGTTTGGTGCTGATGTCTGCGTTCTGGTTCTGTCTGCCCAGCAGTCTCTCACTGCCTCTGCTCTTCCTCTACAGAGCAGGGAAACTACCTTTGAGTTTGAGTGACAGGGCTGAATCACCAAGAAAGATATAATAAAAGAAAGCTGTGTTGGACTGAGCTTAAAGGACCAGTGTGTGGGATTTAGTGGCATCTAGTGGTGAGCTTGCAGATTGCAAACATATTCCCTCTCATCCCATTATTTGTATGAGAAAGAATTTATTTCTTTACACTTGACTTTTGAATTGTGTAACTTTGTAAGACTTTGTGCCTGAATGTTACTCTGCAATATAAAGGCTGTTGTTAAAGTCAGTGAGCTCTTTTTCTCTCTTAATACAAACAGATTCACCATCATCCATCTTGAATCAACACCACACTGGTATATCAGATATTCTCCAAGACACATCCAAAGAAAACACATATCATCAACATTACAGCAGTGTTTGTAATTTATTCCTGGTTAAATTATGATTTCTATTAACCTCTTGGTTTCTGAGTTGTGTAATGTTAAAACTCTCATCTGCTCCTTGATAACACTTTATTTTGTTGTGCACAGTCATTGAGTTGTCAAACTGTCACCAAACTGTCTTTAGTTTCTTCAGGTTTGATCATGTCAAGTTGTCATAAGAAAGACCTTATTGGCTCAGCTTATATCAAAATGTGTTGCAAAGACAGAAATATCAACCTGCATTAAAAATGAAGAGAAGAACCTTTCATTCATACAAACATTCATTAAAAAAAAGTTCTTCTTGCTCATGTCAGGTGTTATTACACAGTTATGACAGTGTCATGACAGTCTACACACACCTTCAAATGAAGTGTGATCAGCTCCTAACTGTGTTTGGATGAGAATGACACATACAGGCAACAAGGTTTTTAGTGTTTTGTCTCCATCTGGTGTCCATTTTAGTTTGGCACCTTCCTGCACAGTCAGGGACTTTTTCACAGTATGGGGACTATCTGTCCAGCTCAACTCAGGGACATTAGTGGGAAGAAAAAGTCAATGTTTTCATGCTTATTTTTAACAAATTAGTATCATGACTGTATGAAGACGATGTGTGTGTAGCTAACAAACCTTCCCTCTGCAGCTTTTGTATCATGCCGTTACTTTAAAATTCACTGGTTACATTAAAATCTTAAGTATGAATTAGTCAATCCTACAAGCATTTACTAATTTTATGGTGAAGCAGTATTTCATTATTCCTGTATGTGAAACGTGTAACTAACACTGTATATATGGAATATATATATATATATATATTGCACTGAAACTTAACAAAACCTATACAACGTGAGAGAAGTAAAAACAAAAATACAGGTTTCGGAGCTGCCATCCTGACGGCGTCTTTTTCAGAGACGTCCCTGCCATGTCAGCAAGACAATGACAAGACACACTCTGCACACGTTACAACAGTACTAGACTGACCTGCCTGCAGTCCAACCTCTCTCCCAGTGTGTGGTGCATTATAGGATGGATATGGATATGCATTTTTCTTGCCCTTGATCACTCCCTTCTTATTGTTCCAGTTTCTTAGCTTTAAGTAGCTAACTGCCATAAAGACATGTCACTCTAGTGTGTGTATTTTGTGGAGAAAAGCATTTTTATGTCACTTGCTGTTCAAGGCTTGAAGCCACCTGGGTAACTCGACCAATAAGATTATTTCTGCCTCCAGGACATTTTAATTGAACTAAATCTGCCTCTGTCTGTTTTTTGTGTCAGTCAGGTATCTCAGGCTTCCCTTCACTTATTTCTCTTTATACTCTCACGCATACACACACTCTATCTCCTCTCCATCTCTTCAGACTTCATCGCCATGTGCCCTCACACCCTGCGGAAATGAAAAATTGAAACAGCATTCATCTGATGAAAACACTCCCCCTCTCCTCCTCCTCCTCCTCCTCCTCCTCCTCTCCACCCTGTCTTTTCTACCACTGTTATCACACACTCTGAGTCCAGGCGCAGGCTCACAGACAGGATGAAAGAGTAATGGGCACAGGAAGTGGGGGCTGATGGGATTGGTGCTGCAGCGTTTTCAGGACAGGATGCTAATCTGTTTACCAGCTCTGGTGAAAGAAGGACAGCTGAGGTTTTGTGATGAGGTGAAAGCTAGAATAGAAAAGACTACAATGCAATAAAATGTAGTCACTTTAACGCGTCTCTTCTTCTCTGTCTGTCCCTCTCTGTCTTTTTCATTCTCTTCCCTCCTGAAATCAATTCTTGCAGACTGGTTGCATCCATCACCGGGGTCGACATTAATTTCACATACTCTTGATTAATGTTATCTGACTCGCCCTTGCTCATCACTTAACTCAATTAAAACAAAATGTTATTAAAGGCAACACCAAAGTCATGAACACTTTATGTGCTGCAAAACTTTATATGTCTGTAAATAAACAATGACAGGAGAAAAAATTAAAGGTTCGTATAAAAGCTGAGAAGCTGCTTTTGTGTACCTCTCTAAGGATTTAAAGACCTCTTGTTTCAATAATTGCTCCCAATTTCAAGGTTATATCTGCCACCGTTCTGCCAACCAGTTAAACTCCACAAAAAGAGGCTGATTTGATTGAATTTACTGGGAATCTTGTGACACTGAAAGCACAGGAACTACTGCAGAAAAGAAAAGCAGAGATCAGATAACTAACTGAATGCTAACATCCGCTGAGGTCTAATAGCATCTTATGAGTCATCAAATATGTTGTTTTTGCTAGAAACATTGCCCAGCGTTCCTTCAGATTTTAACCATCCGCTGTCTTTTCATTTGCTGATCAATCAGAAAGCAGTGAAATGATAAAAATTTGTCAGATTTCTTATATTTTTATTGATGTTTTTGGTACGTAGAGCTGTGGGTGACGTGGATTATGGAGAAAACCAAAAGACTTTTGGAGAAAATGTCATTGACATTTGGTTATCAGATGTCCCTTGTGTGCTTCATATTAACATATTAATCATGCCAATATGCCAGTGAAATTGTAAAATCCCCTCAAACCTCTCACACAAAAGTGTAACGTGACCCTGCACAAGTTTATCTCGCCAGTCCCAAAAACAAAGATAACCGCAGCCTGTGGAACTGCTGTCACCTACACTCGAAGAAAAGGGCACAGCATGAAATCATCTGCCCTTTTTTTTAAACCTTTGTAATTTCTTTTCCCACCATCAGGGTCAGACTGAACCCATGCAGTTTCCCCGGATCTCTACAAGTGTGTGTGTGTGTCTCATCTGAGAGCTGAAGTGCCAGGGCGAGGTGACTTTGCTATAATCCAGCAATTTGGGTTTTTACACACAAAAACCCCACAGAGAGAGACACAGCTAGAACAAGGGATGAAGGAGGAGGAGGAGGAGGGATGACAGAACAAGCATGGAGGGAGAAAAGATCTGAAAGAAAAGGAAGAAGGAGGAGGAAGACAGAGAAGGAAAGAGGAAGAGCTGTTTCTAATCCTCCTGCCGGCTGAATTTGCCCCACAAAGTCCTCTATTCACTCGGGACCAGCTTTATGGTGTTATGTAAAGACGTCATGGAGCTAAGAGCCATTTCCTCCAACCTCTGCCCTCTGCTGAAGATATCAAGCCATTGAATACACCCCAGAGGCCACTCAGTAAGGAGATTATGGGTATACAGTGACACAGAGAGTATCGGGCAAGCTTGAACTGGCATTAAAGCTGCAAAACGAAACTTATATTATAAAAAATACACAGAATAAGTATCATATTTTCAAGCGAGACTTTCTTTCGTTAATGCAACATTGAAAGAAGAGAGCTAGGCTTTCAAAAAAGTTGGGACATAGTAAAATTTAAATAAAAACAGAATGCAATGATTTGCAAATTGTATTCAACTGAATACAGTACAATGACTAAATATTTCATGTTCAAACTGATAAAGTCCGGGGCTGGGGAAGCTGTGCAAAGTTAAAAAAACCCCACCTGTTTGGAAGATTCAACAGGTGAACTAGTTAAGTGGTAACATGTGATAATATGATTGGGTGTTAAAGGGACATCCTCGAAAGGATCAGCTGTTTACAAGCATGGATGGGGCAAGGTTCACCAAAGGCTGTGTGAGGAAATAGTCCAGCAGTTAAAGAACAACTTCTCTCAACACAAACCTGCAAGAATTCAGGGATTTCACCATCTACAATCCAATGATCACTGAAAGATCCAGAGAATCCAGGGAAATCTCTGCACTTGGGGGCAAAAGGCAAGGTCGAAAAATTAACATCGAATGCCTGTGACCTTTGACCCCTCAGGCAGCACGGCATTACTCTCTTTCAACTGGTAACTGAGACGATTATGAGAAGAAACTAATTTGTGTTTTGTGACACGATGATGTTGTAACCGCATTTCAGCTTGTTGAAAAGAGGTGTTCGATGTTCGGAAAGTTTTCAGAGCAGAACATTGAAGTCGTCGTTGGTGCTCGCTGGTCCTGACCTGCTCCCTCTGTGGACTTTGTGGCTCTATAATAACACCAATTAATTTCCTCCTGTGTTAAAGTGGGAGTTTTTCATTTTAAACTCACTGGCTTACAAAAAATAAATAAATAACAAAGGGGATAAAATGGCACCTTGTGATGCATTTATGTTTAAAGTCCTCACCTTTTAAAACATTCTAGGCTTGCATCACTTAATATGAATTGAAAAGGACTGAAATTATCACCTTTATTACTGGTTGTCCAGCTTATAATTCTGACTGACTAGAGCCTTTATTTCAACTCCATATCAGCCATATTTTATAAGTGTTCTTTTGCATTAATTTCAAGGCGATATTTTATGAAAATTGATTTTCTTTACAACTGATGGTAATGATGAATTCAGTAGATCATAAAATATGTGGGAAAACTATTAGAAAACAATTTAAATATTTTAAGAGATTGTTCTGATAACTCAATCTTCAGGTTTTATCTGAGGCTTCATAGTAAATAAGGAAACAAAGTTGTGATTCACAGAGCTGCTCCCTTTCCTGGAATGAATCAAAGCCTCATAACCCCTCCCGCTTCCTCCTGCTCTCAAACACAGCGAGCTGAATTCCTTGTTCCCTCCCCTTCACATCTACAGTTAGAGGAGTCATGTAACCAACATTTGGTGCAGTGCAAGAGCTGACAGGCCACACCCACTGCAGACACGTGCTGTTTAGATCAGAGCTCAGACTAGTTTCAGTTTTGAGGAAGTGAAACTCAGACAGCCTTTGCCACAGAGAGGTGAAATGGCGCAGAGAGGAGTTCAGATCGACCGGGAAACCTTATCTTGTTCTGTCTGTCTGGATCTGCTGAAGGATCCGGTGACTATTCCCTGTGGGCACAACTACTGCATGAGCTGTATTAAAAGTTTCTGGGATGAAGAAGGTAAGAAGAAAATCCACAGCTGCCCTCAGTGTCGGCAGACGTTCGAGCCGAGGCCTGCCCTGGTGAAAAACACCATGTTGGCAGAGTTAGTGGAGGAACTGAGGAAGGCCGGACCCCACCCTGCTCCTGCCGATCCCTGCACTGCCAGACCGGACATTGTGGAATGTGATGTCTGTACCGGGAGAAAACTGAAAGCCGTCAAGTCCTGTCTGGTTTGTCTGGCTTCTTACTGTGAGGAGCACCTCCAGCCTCACTATCAAGCAGCTCCATTAAAGAAACACAAGCTGGCGGACCCCTCCAGGAAGCTCGGGGAGAACATCTGCTCTCGTCATGATGAGGTGATGAAGTTGTTCTGCCGCACTGATCAGCAGTCTATCTGTTATGTCTGCTCTGTGGATGAACATAAAGGCCACGACACGGTGTCAGCTGCAGCAGAGAGGACTGAGAGGCAGAGAGAGCTCGAGGGGAGTCGGCAAAACATCCGGCAGAGAATCCAGGACAGAGACAAAGATCTGAAGGTGCTTCAACAGGAGCTGGAGGCTATCGATCGCTCTGCCGATAAAGCAGTGGAGGACAGTGAGAGGATGTTCACTGAGCTGATCCGTCTCATCCAGAAAAGAAGCTCTGATGTGAAGCAGCAGGTTAAATCCAGGCAGAAAGCTGAAGCGACTCGAGTCAAAGAGCTTCAGGAAAAGCTGGTGAAGGAGATCGCAGAGCTGAAGAGGAGAGACGCCAAACTGGAGCAGCTCTCAAACACAGAAGACCACGAGTTTCTACGTAGCTACCCCTCGCTGTCACGACTTGGTGAATCTACGGACTCATCCAGCGTCGATATCCGACCTCTGCAGCACTTTGATGATGTGACAGCAGCTGTGACAGAGGTCAGCGATAAAGTGCAGGACATTCTGAGTAAGAAATGGACAAACACCTCACTGACAGTGACCGAAGTGGACGTTTTGCTGCTGAATTTGCAACTAGAGCCCGCGACCAGAGCTGGACTCTTAAAATACTCACATGAAATCACACTGGATCCAAACACAGCAAACCCAAATCTGTCATTATCTGAGGAGAATAGAAAAGCAACAATGGTTAAACAAAAACAGCCTTATTCTAGTCACCCAGAGAGATTCACTTCACGTTGTCAAGTCCTCAGCAGAGAGAGTCTGACTGGACGTTGTTACTGGGAGGTGGAGTGGAGAGCAGAGGGAGTTTGTATAGCAGTCGCGTACAAGAACATCAGCAGAGGAGCAGACAGCTCAGAAAAATGTCAGTTTGGACACAATGACAAATCTTGGGCGTTATACTGTTGCACAGACAGTTATACATTTTATCACAACAAACTCAAAACTCGCGTCTCAGGTCCTCAGTCCTCCAGAGTGGGAATGTACCTGGATCACAGCGCAGGTATTCTGTCCTTCTACAGCATCTCTAAAACCACAACTCTCCTCCACAGAGTCCAAACCACTTTCACTCAGCCTCTCTATGTCGGACTCTACCCCTTCTATTGTGAAGACACTGTTGAGTTCTGTAAGCTGAAATAGACAGAGGTCGTTTAAGAGGACGGTGGGTTGAATTGCGCGTTTCATTTCTTAAAAATTGTTTTGTTGCCGAGGGCTGATTGTTGTGGCGCTTCTTCACCGCACGGAGAATAAATCAAACATCGTGGGTGGTTCTTGACATCTGTGGAAACCCATTTTTGCCAATGTGATGGCAAGAAAAGAGCCTGCAGGTAGATATAATGAGAAACATCCTCAAAATAATGACTCAGCATTTAAAAACAATAACTTCATATCTGAAAATAATGGGTTATCTCAAAACCATGATTTGTTAACTCAAAAGAAATTCTAGCATCTCAAATAATAACATATATATCAACATATTGAGTCAGTATCTTAATGACTTACAGAACCTTGTTTATGTTCATGTTTTTTTATTCACATTGGCAGAAATGGGCTTCCATAGACATCCTCTCATTTGTTGTTCTCTAACTGACTGAGTTAAATGGCACGATCCTACAAGTCATTATAATGAGAAACTTTCTTTGAAATTATGACTTATTATCTCAAAAGACTGAGTAGGTATCTCCAGGACTTATAGGATCTTCTTTTTTCATTACATTGGTGGAAGCGGGTGTCCACAGACATCTTCTCATTTGTTGCTCAGAGTTTCTTTAGGTGGCACATTTTCCTGCATCTGTTTAGCCATGAGAGCTTCTACTGCTTATGCTGTCTTTTGTTTGCATGATCATAATTAATAAGGAAACACAATGCATTATTTGCTTTTACATAACTGAGATTCTGCTCGAACAAACTGACTGTGTAGATGAAATTACTCTGTGTTTAATAAGAGTCATTTAACAGACTTAACTGATGAAATGTGCGAACAAACTAAAGGTTTCAATAACGAATAAACAAACATGAACGTGAAAAGTTTTTTCTTCTTTTCTTCTAATACACAGCTGATGGAGAAAATGTGAAACTACAATAACTCGGGCAGTTTTCCTCCTGAAACGCCACAAGTTTTGCATTTGTCAGTTTCGGTCCTTTCAACTTTCCTTTTTGAAACAGTTTGGTCACACAGAGATAAGCAGAGTTTTCTATCACTTGTTGCTTTTTACGGCCGACATTTTGTTTGTGAACTGAGTGAATAAAGACGATTTATTACACAGACTTAAAAAAGTAAAAAATAAATAGATAAAATAAATGCATAAGAAGTCATTTGGTCATTATCATCTGATTTGTGGTCATTATTGGATTTAGATGTGAAGAAGTTTTGTTGAGTCCTTACACATATGAGACAATTAATATCTGTGAACTTTTCATTTATTGTCATGTTGATAAAGTATAAATGAAACTACCCAACACTTTATACAATTAACAGATTGAAAAAAATATTTGGCAACCATTTTAATGATCTTTTAAGTCTTTGCTGCTTTTCTTTACAATAATTTTCATCATTATTCATCACTCAATCTTGGTAATTGTGACAACTTTTTTTCTTTTCTTTCTTTCTTTCTTTCTTTTTTTTAATAATCAACAAATTAGTCCACAATGAAAATAACCATTTAATGCAGTCCTATAGTTCAAAATGAGCTCCATCTCAACCTGGAACAACAGTAATATATATTGCTTAATGCATAATCATAATAAATCATAATAATCCTGGTTGTCACAACCAGACAAGGAAATTTGCAATTAGTGGAACCTTTCCGAACGTCCCCATGTTACACCGCTGGGCAACTTTTGAGTTGCAGTGGGAGTTTATTTATTTTTATTTATTTATTTAGTTTGAGGTTCACTTCACAATATATTGTATTCTGCCGTGCCTCGAGTGTTTGAGTGTTTTGAAAGTTCTGCCTGCTGATGCAGAAACGTTTTCTGAGGCAGAAACTATGGCCCATATACCAACAGTAAAAGGGAAGCAGGTTTCTCTGGTTGAAATACAGGTGATGTTTCTGGATTCCTTCAGTTCCTGCAGCTGCAACAACTACACTGCACCTGCATGTGAACTGAATTGGTAACAGGTGATAATATCATGATGGGGTTTTAAAGGGGCGTCCTTGAATACATGGATGGGATGAGGTTCACCGTTTTGTGAAAAACAGCATGCATGAGCAAACTGTCCAACAGTTTAAGATCCACACAAAACTGCATGGAATTTAGGCAGCACTGCATTAAAAACACTGGATTTGTTGCTGCATCCTGCTTATTTCAGCAAGACAATGTCAAGGCACATTCTGCAGAGTGGCTTTGTAGTACAAGAGTTCAGGTACTGGACTGACCTGCATGCAGCCCAGACGGGTCTCCTGTTGAAAATGTGTGGCTTTGATGGATTATGAAGGAGAAACTTTCAAAACTTCAACAATTTGTGCCCAAAGTTTCCACACACCTCTTGATGGAGTGTATATTTACAAAAAACAATGAAGTTAGTAATTTTGTGCTGTATTCAATACAACATTTTTGGAAATAGTGCTTTTTTTTGTTCAAACTCTTTTTATTGGGGTTTTCAAAGTTAAACATACATTGACAAGAGTATAAAAAAGTAAACAGAAATACTCTAAAAGGGTGATTTGTCATACATGTGTAGAAAAGATAAAAATAGGGCAAATGTGTGTGATGTCAGATTGACCATGTTTTGTGTCTTTTAAACTAGCATAGTTAGTTTTTCTTAAAGTGGTCTATAAAGGGTTGCCAGATCCAGTAAAATTTGTTTTCACAGCCTCTCAATGAGAATTTAATCTTCTCCAAATACAAATGCTGCACAGCATCTTTCAGGAGGGCAGAGTGGGTGGGAGCCTGAGCTCGCTTCCAATTTAATAATATCAGTCTACATGCTTGTAGGGTTACAAGTGAAGTCTGTGCAATGTTTTAAATTGCAGAAGTCCATGTCTAGCACAGACTGAGGAAGGATGGACCAGTGATTGGGCTGTTGTCCATGGCTCCTCTGAAACAGAAACCCCCAAATCGTTTAACCGAACAACCTTCCAACGTTTTTGGGACCGGGTTTGTGTATTTTAGAGAAACTGAAAATTCAGGGCAGCGTGAAGCTGACGGTGTGTGTGAGAGAAAACAGCATCCTGAAGTGAGCAGCACATCTCGTCAGGACAGCATTCGGGGGAGCGAGCTGAACCCCGGCTGACTGCAGCAGATGATAATAGTCGCTTTTGGCTGATCTCTTCCTGGCAGCTCGCTGTCGCCGCCATAATCACTGCGATGGAGATTTAATCAACGCTCTGCTCCCTCCAGTCCACGCCAAACCATTTTCATCAGCGCTGAAATGAATTCTGACACAGATCACTTTACAGATGAGGGATGTTCTCTCCAATTTAACATTTATTCTTTTGTTACATTTACTTTCCTATTGATTTGGCTAATTCTCTCTTTCCTCCCTTTTACATCTTTCAGTTTGATTCTCCTCTCCTTAATTAAATGTTAAATGCTGCATCACTTATTCACAAAAAATAGATATAAAAAAAACATCCACCCATATTAATGCACATGAACACATTATAACATGTGCACACACTTGTAGAAACACTCACTCACACACTCATGCATGTACACAAGACACACACACACACACACGCAGGCCTAATTTGCTGCTCGTCGGACTGAAGCGAAACGGTTAGCGAGGCAAATCTCACAGTTTAACCAGAACGTCACGGCTGACACCGACTCGTTAGCGGTAGAAATATGGGACAGAGGAGGATGGAGATGTGACTGAGGAGAAGGAGGAGGAGGAGCAGAGTCATTGAAATAGAAAGAGGCTGTGAGTGAGGAGGGGAGGAGGTATAAGGAGGTAAGAAAGAAAGAGAGGAGAGCATGGAAGGTAATGAAAGAGAGACTAGAGGAGGAGGAGGTGGGAGTTGAAAAGAAAAAGGAGTAAATGTCAGGGGTGAAGGATGAAGAAAAGAAAAAAGAGAGAATAGGGGAAGTAATGGTTGGGGTTGTAGGTGAAATAGGAAGAAACAAGGAATGAAGAGAAATTGATTAAGGGAAGAAAAGGAGGAGCAAAGGTAAGGAAAAGGAACCAAATAATCGAGAAGAAGAAAGAATGGAGGTGAGCGATGAGAAGAGAAGAAAAATAAAAAGGTGAAAGGGGTGAAACAGAAAGAAATAAAAGGAAGACACAGTAAAAAGTGTATCTTAGCAGTAGTTGAAGTAAAATAATATTCTGAGAAATGACATTCTGTTTTTGTGGATTATAACAACTTCAAAATACATCCTGTTCCCTTAACCTATTACTGTTAATTTTCTCTTTGTATTGTACGTCTCATGTTAAGACATCATATTCTCTGGACAACTTATATTTAAGTTGCATTAATGCAACCTGTTTTATTTAAATGCAATCACATTATTAGCACATCTGACTTAAAGCAGTTGTGTTCATCCAACTTGTAACTTTGATTTGAAAAAATTTTGTTCACTTCAGTGTTACAAACTGAAGCGTTTTTAAAAAGTTTTTCTTTTTGCAAGGCGCGGTTTTATGAGCTAAATATAAGCTAATAAATTTTATTATATCATGGTGATTTAGCTGTCTCTTTTACCCAAGGTGGAAATAATAATCATGCAAGCAGATCGACTTCTTCAGAGGCAACATTTAGAAAAAATAAGATTTAATTTATACTTGTTGGTGGTTATATTGGAGGATGTTTTCAGTAAAGAAACTGTCACTAATCAGGTAAATGCAAAGTGACACTGATCAAGTTGGTAACAATTCTTCAACATAAGCAAACTGAAAGGTTTGTTTGTGTTAACAAATCCTGCAGAAAACCTGGTCGCCCCAAAAACTGTGGCTCTGGTAAGTCTGATTTATATTATTACTATTTTGTATTCTTGGTAAAAATGTTTTATGTTTTATGTCAAAGTTTATATATTCAAATTTGCTTGTTGCTGTTATTCAGTGTTCAGATTTTGTGCTGATAACAAGTATAATTTTTCATAAACAAAAATAAAAAAGATGGATGGAAGGAATAAAGACAGTCATGAAGGAGAGGAGGAGAGACACAGAAATGCACACAGATTATATAAGTGCCTTGGCTTTTAGTTTCCAGATCAACCAACCCTGCAGCCAACGTGGAAAAGTAACAAAAACCAGATATCCAGAGGAGCAGAAACAAGAGAAGAAAAGGGTAAAAGGCTGAAATGAAAACAAAGACGTTTCAGAAATAGTGGAAGATGCTGCGGAGGATGTTTCTGAGGTGTAGTGCACAAATTAACCAGCAAGGGGAGATGAAGCATCAGCTCAGCTAATTTAATGAAAACAAGAAACATTAATACTCAGACAAACACACAACCATAATACAAAACCAATATATTAACATGTAATGTGACAGGCCAGGTCTTAATAAACATATCAGTCATAAACCACTGCCAGTCAACACTTCCTGTACGGGTCACATTTAAAGGATCAGTTCCAGTTTTTCCAAGTTATAAACAATGGTCATGAAAACTGGAATATATTTTGTGTGTTGGAAATGTTCATCTTGTTCATCCTAGATCCGATATGGCTTCATTCCATGTGAGGTGAGTCTATTTTTCACAGATGCTGCATCAAGCTTCACAAAGCAGATCAGGCAGGAAGTCAGAGTCAGTCGTAGAGATCGAATCAATTTTCAAAATCAAAGACAAAGAAGAAACTGAGTTGCCCGCTTATCCATGTAAAGCACAAAAATCAAGGAAAGAGCACCGAATCAACAAAATCTAAGCAAATAAACATAATCAAGCGGGCAAAATGCTGCTAGTGGGACAAACTGTGACGCAGACATGATGTGTCCGATGGAACCAACAGGTCAGGGCAGGGGTCAGTAACCTGTACTCTCAAAAGAGCCATTTTTGGCCCAAGAAAAAAACATCTGGAGCTGCATTTGGCATCGATAGCTAGTCAAGGGAGACTCAAGACTATAGCCACTGGTGAAATTCAGAGGAAAAGGTACTGAGCCATAAAAGGGGAAGTGAAAAAGAACTCTAGAGCTGCAGGTTAGGCAGTCAAAATCCACAGTTTCTTTTGTGTTTGTGTATCTTATTTTTTCTCTTAATAATAATTAACTTTCATTATTAAAGGTCACTGCAGTCAAGCGTGTGTTTTGCAGGCTATAACTCAGATGTTTCACTGTGCAGAAGTTTGTTTTAATTCATCTGCTGAAGGTGGAAAGTTTGAGCTCACCTTGAGTCTAAGTTTAACAAGTTGACATTCCAGCATGACTTTATGGCATCACAACTCATCTGGAAACTGATCGTGGCTCAGTGTGGATGAAACGAGTGCTGCAACTTGAATCTGGAGAATCGACTGATCAGTGAAGTAGAAGCAGTTGAACTTATGAAATGAACAATACTTGCATATAAATATAACAATATAAATAAGAAATTCTGAATGGCAAACCTCAGTAGTAATGAAATTATGTTTAAGTTGCTGTTTTTTATTTAAATTGAAGTGTTCACAGTTCTTATTTTAGAAACTAAAACAGATACTGGTCAGTGCTTTTGGAAAATTTGGCACATTTCAAATTTTCAAACAGGAACCTTTTTTATTTTGTCTTCTGGTTGCAAAAAATAGTTTGGTCAAAGTAACCTGAATTTTAAAAGACAATCATTAGCAAATGCACACTTGCTGATAACTCTTTGCAACATCCAGGTGAATATAATGAGAGCAGGTTGTGTCTGTAGAAAACTCAATTTCCACTCCAAATTTATCTTAAGAAAGCATTTCAGTCTTTAATCAGTTTATGTCTCTAACATCTGTCATGTTCTCTAAGAACTTGCCTTTATTTTCAGTATTCCTCCCCCTAGTGGTTGATTGTGAGTAATTATTATCTTCACTTGCTGCTGCTGTTTTCATTGGTTGTTTGAGTCACATGATACAGTCAGGTGATCATTTAGAGACTTCTTTCAGGAAGTGCTTCAGGTGTGACATGTGGACAGCTCACAGCTGCAGCTACATGATCTTTTCCTTCCTCTGTTGTGTCTTGGAAAGCACCGCTTGTAAGTTAGTTTTTGTTGCTAGTTAATCATAAGCATCATGTTTGTATTCTGCAGAGCATTTTTGCATTAGTCGACATGTGAACATTAAACCAGCGTAGACTAGCTATTCGATAACTTTCCTGCTACAAGTATGCCAGTGTACTTACAGTTGTGTTTTTGAGCTTTGAACTTTATGTATAGTATTTACATCATGTTGTAACCATCATTTGCATCATTTTATGTCAATTTATGTATAATGTTGTTTGAATAGCATCCAGTAATTGTTGCTGTTTTTCTGTATCATTTCAGTTTTACAAAAGAATCTTGTGAAGAGAATGACAATAACAGTAAAGGGCATTCCGCTTTACTCCAGCCTCTGACTTTCTCTTTATACGTGTTAGCTATCTGTCAATTTGTGTACAGACACACACACTGAGGACAGAACAGATTCATATGAATCAATATTTGATACACATGATTTTTACTTTAAAAATAAGATGTCAAGTAATTATAGGTTGTTACAATACAGTAAATGTTCATATTGAAATATTAGTTAGTTAGTAGTAATTTAACTGTTATTCTTAGTATAGCTTTTTCAAGATTAGCAAAGATTTTACTGCAAAATTAGCTGCATGAAGGCAACCATGTTGGATTTTGCACTGATGGGCCGGCTGCTGCCTGCAGTGCACTGATAAACCACCAGAGGGCAGAAGACATGTCTTGGATTTCATACAGCAAACTGCCAGGTAAGTATTGATTATACTGATCGTGTAGAGTCTCAGAAAGTCATGTATACAACTAAAAGTAAAGGTCAAATCCAGCTGGGTCAGATGGAGGTCAGACACACTTCTTACCTCATTCCTTATTAAAACGCAGGTTGTGTTCTTCTGCTTATATGGTAGCATACCTCATACTGCAGGTTCAGTGTGTGTGTGTGTGTTGACGTGCATGTAGACACTGTTTAAGCTCAGACTAATCCATTCGAGCCAAATTCTGCACACACACACACGCACACACACACAAACACTCGTCAGAACGCTTCCACTTCAACGAGCGGCTGTTCTGGAAAATGTCACACGCTCTCTCCCTCCTCTCTTTTCATCTCCTCTCCTCTCCTCTGTTATCCATCTACCTTTCCTCCTCCTCGTCCTCACCTCCTTTCTTTTTCTTTTTACTCTCCCCCGTTTTTTAATCTCTCTTTTCACTTCCCTCATCCATCCTCTTCTTGCACATTCCCCCTCATCTCTCGTCTCCTTTTCTTTGCCCCGGTTCTCACTCTTTCTTTCCTCCCACTTTCCTCCCCCTCCCCGCCTTTCCATTCGTCTCTTCATGATGATACAGTAATTGAATCAGGTGTCCCATGGATACAGACTCCCACACGCCAGGCAGAACAACACACACACACACACTGTCCAGACCACGGCAGGAGTAATGGCAGAGGCACCAGGTGTCTGCGCTGTGATGGATTATACGTGTTCCCATGCGCACACAGACACACACACATTCATTCATTCCCTTTGGAACATTTAGCACCAGACAAGATTAGTACATGCAGCGTATTCAGTTCAGTGACATTGTATGTGGAATAGTTGAATGTCCAATTACAGTTAGTGGTGGGTGATTATTACTGTAATGTCAGAACTATTATGACAGCATTATGTGCTTTACTGATACTAATGTGTTGAGATATTTCAGTCTGGAACAAAGTGGCGCACCAACAGATGGACAGGCAGACGTGGAGCCAAAACAAGGATAAAAATGGAGGATGATATACAGAGACTTTCATTTTTCTTTGGCAGTGTCCCTGATAAGGGGCAGAGTTCTTCACCTTCACATTGTCTGTTATCATCAGGACAGTCAAACAAATAAGTCTTTGAATTAATTTGATTAATTGGTCTCAAGCGAGGGGACAATGGTTCGCTTACTGCACTGTTGTGACAAAAAGAAAGCTTAGCCAGAAGGTAAAGCTCTTGATCTGCTGGTCAGTTTTTGCTCCTACTCTCACCGATGGTCATGAAGGGTGGGTCATGACCGAAAAGACGAGATCGCAGGTACAAGCGGCCAAAATGGGTTTCCTCAGGAGGTTGGCTGGCGTCTTTCTTAGTGATAGGGTGAGAAGCTCAGTCGTCCGTGAGGGACTTAGAGTAGAGCTGCTGCTCCTTTGTGTATAAAAAGGAGTCAGTTGAGGTGGTTCAGGATCGCCCAGTCAGAGCTGGTTAATGTTGCTGGGGAAAGGGATGTCTGGGGTCCTCAGCTGGAACTGTTACCTCCTCAACCCGACTTCAGATAAGCGGTTAAAGATGAGAGGATGGATGGATTAACTTAACTAAAATATGTCATGGTTTGGGGATTTTTGGTAGTTAGTTCCTGTTTTATTTTTGTCCTGGTCCTCGTGTGTCTTTACTTCCTGTCTTTGTCCTTTTCCTGCATTTGTTTCACCTGTGTCTGATTAGTTCTTTGCCTATTTAGTCCTCGTTTTTTTCTGTTTCTGTGTCAGTTCCTTATTATTCTTTGGTGTCAGCCCCTGTATTTCAGTCCTGTGTTGCACTTGTTGGACTTTGTTTGTTTGGACTTGGTTCTTCATTTGACCTTGTTGTTTGTTTTTTGGACTGCAGTTCAACCGGCCTGCCATGCAAGTTTACTTTTAGTTTACTGTTGCTTTATTAACACATTTTGAACTGTTTCTGCTTTGACCTGTCTCTCCAAAACTCTGCAACTCACATCATAACAGTATAAATGGATTAACAGCACTGCAGACCAGAGGAAAAATATGTATTTTTGATTCTGGAGTGAATCGTCCCTTTAAAGTAATGGAGTTTTGACCACCAGCAGCAGAGCAATGTTTTTATGAACACATTAGGAGTATGCCAGCAATGTGATGCACATTCCTCCTGAAGTAGTTTCACTTTACTTCACTTCTTGACAAGAGATGTTGTAAATGCCTGAAGAAACGCTACGACGTGGCGGCAAAATGCAGCTAAAAAGATGAGGAAGAAGATGATATTTAGCCAAAAAATATGGATCTTAAGTTAACAATATTGCATATTTAAAAAAATGTTTTTGCAAAAGTTAATAAGTATGGAAATACATTAAACACATTCAATAAGCTTCCATGTGTTCCTGTGAAAAACAATGAATTTTACAGATCTTAAATTAAACATTCACAGAAGTTGTTGCCGTCGGTGGTGTTTGCTGTATATTCAGAGGTCAAGATGATACTTCAGATTTTAGGTCAAAATTATATAAAGCAGATAAATGCAGTCTAGCTCTGCACCAGCGATGCAGCAGCCGATAAGTGCTGAAGTAATTTTTCTCACTTTCTGCTCTTTAGACACGCTGTGCTGCGTCTGTCAAGGTGAAGAAATATGGGAAACTTTTTCAAGGCAACTCAGACTGTGAATATTGCTGCTAGCAGGCATGAGAACGGTCAACAAGGTATTAAAAACCATGCTTTAAAAAAAAAGGGGGGAGGGCAGTTAGGTCAGGTGCCAGTTCATCTAAAGTTTCCCTGTCCTGATTGTTTCTCACGAGTCTGAAACTAGTAAACTTCCCTTCACATGCTTGCCTCTTTAAAGTCCAGGACACCGCTGCTCTGTAACCTTGCTTTCATGGAGTAGTTGAGGTCATCATTTACTTTCCGAGCAGGTCTCGCTGGACCTTTGCTTCAAAGCCTCCTCAGCATTCAGGCTGCACCCTCCGACGTCCAGCTGGCCTGTGCACCTGGGACCCGCCCCCTGGCAATGACTGACAGCTCCATAAGTCTCTACACACCGGTCAGTAATGCGGTATAGAACCTTAAAAAAGATACCTTGGAACAGGTGTAACACCAGCAAACATTGATGGAGAATAACATTCTTTTATTATTCACATTTGTACAGTTCATTGCATTTTGGAACTTCTGAACTAATAATGAAATATCCAGCTGAAAGGGGGTAACAGATTACATGTACTATATTATTTCCCTCAAAATATGATTGGAGAAAAAGTACATAAGTATTCTCAACAAAATACACTTAAAGGGATAGTTACGATTTTCTGAAGAGGAGCTATTGTGACGTACGTACAAGCATACATACGTGTGTGTGTGCATGCATTCACGCACAACCACTGACCTCCACAGCTTAAGAATAAGAAGTGGGAACAAGTCTCTATGACAAATGTTTCATGAGTTATGAAAGGGGGCGTGGCTAAAGTATAGGGTAACCGGTGACGAGGGAACTCTGCTGGGTGCAGTGACACCTCCCACAGGAGCCTGCAACAATCAGTTAATGAGTTATGAAAGAGGGCGTGTTTAAAGTGTAATGTGAAGATGTCAGCCATATTATTATTATATTTCTTGTTGCTGCCATTTGCCTTTAAACTGATGCAAATTCCAAAAAAGCACCTCAGAATTATTTCTTTTTTTTGTTTGTTTTATATTTTCACATTTTTCCATTCTGAGTTTAATCAATCATCTGTGTTGTATTTTTGTATTTCTGACACACACACACACACACACACACACACACACACACACACACGCACACTTCAGGATGATTCAAGACCCCTCTGCTTTACATCGGGGTCCTGCATCATCCTGTCAGGATTTATTTCACAATAACGACCTGCTCACTGTACATTATCCTGCTTATTACATGACTTTGTTAAATCCTCATTCACAACATTCTAATGTCTATTATTTCTGTATAACAGACTGTTGCTATGAAGAGCAGACCGTTGCTATGGATGCACTCTAATCTGGACTACTACAGGAGCAATAAAATTATTTTTAATTTAAAAAACACTTTAAAATTAATATTTTGTATCAAATAATTTACACTGAGCTGGTCATTATTGTGAAATAAACCCTGACAGGGAAATGCAGGATGTAATCTAAGGTTGTAAATGTCCTTGAATCCTTGAAGGTGTTGCATCTGCCCCCAGTCTCCCGTATTTAAGAATGGCGCTTGAGAAAGCAGGCTGTTTAGTTGCATTTCCTCTCTGATTATCGGTGAAGCAATAAAACATGCACTGTATTTTGTAAACGATTAAGCGATATGGAAAATATTACCATGCGCTGTAACTAAAACTGCAAATATAGAAGTGTAAAAAGTCCGTGTTTCCCTCTGAAATTCAGCGCAGTCCAAAGTTTAGGC
Source organism: Lutjanus erythropterus (assembly GCF_056507025.1). Classification (NCBI taxonomy): domain Eukaryota; kingdom Metazoa; phylum Chordata; class Actinopteri; order Lutjaniformes; family Lutjanidae; genus Lutjanus; species Lutjanus erythropterus. The sequence continues at coordinate 4,353,096 of NC_139339.1, read as the reverse complement.
AATGTATGACCATTTTATTCGATAGTTGTCATTTAACGGTGAGGGAATGTGGAGAGACAGATGATACGTCGTGGTCTCCTGCCGGTTTCAAACCAGCGCCGCTGCAGTTACCGATGCGTAGCTTTCCTCCAGGAACCGGAGCATCCTGCAGGGAGCACCGATGCGCTGCTGTGAGCTGCACCAACAGCGCTGTTTCTGATTTAGAAAATATTTCTCTCTCATCACCTGTAGCTTCAGGTTGAGACAGAAAAAAGAGAGAGAGAGCCTTCCTCCCTTCATCCTCTCGTGTTTCCCGCCGCTCACATCAGGATGGGTCTCGCGGAGGAGAAGCAGCATCAGCAGCATCAGCACCAGCAGCACGAGCCACTCCGTCTCCGTCCAGGTGGCGCGAGGAGGACGAGCTGAGCAGGAGAAGAAGAGGGAGGAGGAGGAGGAGGAGGAGAAGACAGGAGGAAGGCGGAGGAGGAAATCCCGCGAGAAAGGAGGAGAGACAGACAGTACAGATACACGCAGAGAGCAGCAGAGAAGAAGACAGAGTGAGAAACCGCACATGAGGTGCGTGAGACCCCCGGGGAGAGGGGACTAATCGATAATTTGGAGGAGAGCAACGCTTAATTTTCTTTTTTTTTTCCCACACAGACGGAGGACGAGGGTCTCCGAGAGAAGGTAAGAAACACCGACTGTTTGCTCTTTTTTTCTGCTTCTAAATCCGGATTAAACCCGCAAAACGGTGCGAATTAACACCTGTAAGCATTCATAATTGATTAATTAACTACAGCTGTGACGTTTAAAATGTGACCGCAGTCATCTTCACCTCTTCCAGCGCTTTTTTTCCTTAAATTAAACGTCGGCCATAATGTGGAATAGAGCAGTTTTAACCGTGTTTGCAGAGGAGAAACAGGCTCCTGAAGCTGTCTGGTGATAAAATCAGATTTTTGAGACTTCTTTTTTTTTGGGGTTTGTCTTCAACTAAAATCTGCTTCAAGTGCTTGTGCGTATCAGCCTGAGGAAAGCTCTGTAATTCTTGTGTTGTTTATTCCACAACGTTTTTTTTTTTCTAAATTAAACGTCGGCCATAATGTGGAATATCATTTGTTTTAAAACAAGAGATCCGTGTTTGAGAGGAGAATCTGTATCTGGTGGTAAAAATCAGATTTCTGAGACTTCTTTTTTTTTTGGTTTTGTCTTGAGCTAAAATCCGCCTCAAGTGCTTGTGCTCATTCCTGGAGCCTCTCAGATGTGATTTAACCTGAGGAAAGCTCAGTAATTCTTGTGTTATTTATAAGAGAAATGTTCCCTCCATCCCTCCCACATGTCCTACACCTTCCTAGCACTTGAGCTGCATGCACTGAACTGCTTTTAAATGCTGATTCTGAGCTATCTGGATGTGTTGTTTTGCCAGAATCCTGCTTGATTTGTTGGATTGAACAAAGTCTACATGCTCTGTATGTTTTTTATTATGAATATGATGGTGGTTTTGTTGCTGCAGGTTGTATATTATATGCTGTTGCAGAGAGAGAGAGAGAAGGAGGGTTTGGCTGGGAGATGCTTTGGGTGACTGGTGGGTGGTTTATGTATCCTGACTCTATTGACTAATGCTGGAAAGAGAGGGGGTGCAGAGAAAGTGTGCGTGTATGTGTGTGTGTGTGTGTGTGTGTGTGTGTGTGTTTGAAAGAGAGGGGCGGGCTGCAGAGTTTGTGTGGGTCTCTGTAGGCTCTGAGATGGAGGTTGTGCAGTTTTTTGTGCATGCATGTGTGTCTGCAGTTCTCCTGTGTTTATATACAGACCTCTGTAAGTGTGTGTGTGTGTGTGTGTGTGTGTGTGTGTGTGTGTGTGTTCCTGTGTGCATGAAAGAGCTCGACCGATTGTGGGATTTTTGAGGCCGATACAGATTTTGGAGAGGAAAAATTAACAGATATAGTGAATATTTTAGCTGGAGTGGAAAAAAGACATTTTCTATGTGGATTGTGCAACAATGCACAGGCTGCTTTCTGAAACAAATAACTTTATTAAAGAATATTTAAAGGAGAAATCTGTAATAAATCATGAAATGATCATTATTTGTCATCAGAAGTTAAGGAAGTATGCATGAAATACTCCTTACAGCTGTGGTGTCCTTTGAATTTCGGGATGGAGTGACTTTTTGTTTGCTTGTTTCATGTTACACTTTGTTACACAAATTAATGCCAAATTTTTTGCTGAATTAATTAATGCCTCTTTTATGAGTTGTAAAAAATGATTAGTGACCTTTCAGAAGGAGTAGATGTTTATAACTGTTAAATTGAGCATTACGTTAATGGAGTCTGGCAGGCAGTCACTGAACAGTCACGCATCAGTGTGAGTTTGTTTTCAGGATAACAGGCTTAGCTTGACATTGACAGACAACGTACAGCGAAGGGCTCGTCATCACTGTTGTTAAATCATAATGCTGCGCTGGTCCTGCGGTGCTTCAGCCTGCCTGAGCTTCCTCGAGTCTGGGGAGGAGGGAGCAGGGAAGGGCTGAGCTGTATATCGATTATATTGTATTGAGATATGAGACTAGGAGTTGTGATTGATTTTGCATATTGTTATATGCTCATATTGCATAAGTGTTGTCTTTTTCCGGTTTTAGGCTGCAGATGGTACAGTGATGTAATTTTCTGAACTTTGCCTATCATTATATCCACATTACTGATGACTATCAAAAACATCTCACTGGGTTAATATTTTGTGAAGGCACAATGGTCGTCTCTGCAACACTGCTGCAAAATCAAGGTGTTTGGTCAAAAAATATTCAGATATTTACTCATGTTATTACCTCAGCTGGTTCCACCCCTTTGAATATACAACATGGCGTCAATTGCAACCTTCATGATCAATAATTATCAATATCGGAAAACAACTTGCTCGACTGTACATCATATATTAAAAGGGTTTTCACCTGTGACTCCAACTCTATATTTGGATGAACAATTGCTAATTATTGTTGTTACATATTTGAATTAAATATTCTTTAAAGTTATGCTACTTTTCTGCATTATGGAGGGTTTCAAACTTGCCTCTAGAGGTTGCCAGAGATTGAGGAGGCACCTGACTAAATGTACCATAAATAAAAATTCAATATATTTCCCCGTACACGGACACAATTTCATGAGTCATGTCAGATAGATTGTATGAATTTTTATGGTTTCTTCACTCTTTCATGACAGTAATCTGTTACATCTTTGACATTTGAGGACGTCATCTTGGGCTGTGGACAACAGTGATCAACATTTTTCACCATTTTCTGACATTTTCTGGACCAAACAACTAATCGATTAATCAAAAAAAATAATCTACAGATTTACTGATAATGAAAAAGATTATAATACTGACAGTCGATTAGGGGCAGGTTTTTTTCTTGTGCTAAATCGAAATCACTCCAAGCATCGTTTTCTGTATTGTTCTGTAAAAAAAGTTTTCATATGGAGGCACATTAGAAAACCTGTACACTGATACTGATGTAACTGAGAGGCACAAACCAGGCCAATATATCAGCCTACAGATCTGTCGGTCGGGCTCTAGTATATGAGCGTGCATAAGAGAGGAACAAGCAAAAAAAAAAAGAAGAGATGGATGAAGCTGCAGAATGTGTGTGTGTGTGTGTGTGTGTGTGTGTGTGTGTGTGTGTGTGTGTGTGTGCGTGCGTGCACATCAGGCCCAAAGGGTTTTCCCTGCATATTAAACCCTTCGTCAGCCCTCTTAAGTGTTTCCCCGTCCACCTGCAGGAAAGTACAGCCTCCTTTTAAATGTCAGCCAAAACATTAAGTTTCTGCTGCCGCTGCTGCAACACACACACACACACACACACACACACACACACACACACGCAGGGCTCCAGCAGCACAGATGGCAAACAGCACATCCACAATATGAACATCCAGCAGTGGCTGAACAATAATTGTGCCTAATTGTATCTTGAGGTTTTAGTTAATTATAAAAAAAAAAAACAAGCTCGTCAGCAGTTTTCAAACATTCGGTTTAATTTGCTTTTTGTTAAAGTTACCAGACATGTTAATATAAGATGGCAAAGGGACAGTAAAATAATTTTGAACCTACTAATTATCACAAGTAATTACTGTACAGTAATGATACTCGCAGAGTAATTATTATTTTAGTCGTCGTAGAGCTGCTGTGTGAAGCCGATGCAGCTCAGGTCTGTGTTCAGTTCCAGTTAAAAACACAACAGGCCAGTTTTTGTTGGGCTGAAATGATACTTTGACGAGATCAATCAAACTTTATTTGTATAACACATTTTACAGGTTCACGACTGTTGACAAGCTAGAATCAGCAACAATTTCTAATTTATCATCATTTTTCAAGCCCAAAGTATCAAATGTTTACTGGTTCCAGCTTCTCAAATGTGAGATTTTGTTGTTTTATACAGTTTTAAACAAAATATATTTTAAATTTTGGACCATTGGTGGAACAAAACAAGCAGCTGAAAGATGTTGCCTGGGATTCTTTGAACATTTTTCACAATTTTCTGACATTGTTTACACTGAACGACTGATTGCAAAATTGTCGATATGTCGATTAGTGAAAATAGGCAGATGCAGCCCTAATCAGCAAAACACAACATCACTGATAGAACCTTGGTATGAAAATTGATTTATATATATGTACATTTGCTTATCTACAGTATTCAATTCTATACTGTTGTTTTACAGCTTTCTTATTTTCTTAAAGCCACTGAAAACCCAACTCCACAATAGTCTTAAAACAGTGTAATTAAGGTGTTAGTTAGCATCTGAAAAGGATCAGAAATTTGTTTTAATCCAGACTTGTTTGACCTTGGCATGATTATAGTCGGACATCTGTTACAAAATTTACACAGTTAATTTTACTTTACAAACAAACTAACCAATCGAGGCAGCAGTAGATCAGAAACTCCTGTGTTCTGTGAGGTGAAAGGAGTCTGGATTTGAAGAGAGCATAGCAGGCAGCTTCAGTTGACCGTTAAAGTACTCTAAATGTAGTGTTCACTTATGTATTTTTAAATGGATAAAATATGTTTTTCCGCTGACCCTGCCCACGGCAGGACATTGCTTAGCTTCTGTGTTGGGAGTCCAGAGGGAGCTGTCAATCAAACGTGATCTGCCACGCCCACACAGCCTTGAAAAATGGTCTAAACAGCAAAATTCAATTCAAATTCAAGATTAATATCTGTCAGGATGTAATATTTTGGGAAATTATGACCAGAAAACTCATTTTTTCATTCCTTTAAGGGTCATTGTGAATAATAATACTAATATCTCATACTGTTGTCCCTAACAGGACCAGATTTGGAGCCAATAGGTTGATGCACCCTCATATTTTCTGACACCGAACAGCTCCAGAGACATAAAGTGTCAGTATTTTTCTTGTTTTTCAGCGTTGATGTTTGTCCTGATGGTGTTGATTGCGTAACGGATCACACTTCACTGATCCCCCGTCCCTCTTTCTCATCTTTTTTTTTTGTGCTCCATCCAAACGTTACCTCAGCAGCTGCAGAGATGGATGGATGATGATATATGCAGCAAATGCCAATCTGGTGTGATTTACACCGTGGGCATGTTTCTGTGCCTTATTCCTCCTAAAGCATACAACAGATAAAAAAAAGAGTTTATTTATGTGGTATCTTGTAAAACAATGCAACATTTCTTAAGCACAAACAGTCAAAAAGTGCTGAAACAAGAGTCAGAAGAGACTAAAGGATGAAAAAGAAGAGATAAAAGTGATGAAACTGAGTAAAACTGGGGAAGTCAGAGAGGGAGAATAAAGGCACTTTGAGAAAGGGCTTTAACATGAATGTTTGTTTAAAGAAGGGATTTAACAGAAGACAGTGGCTTAGCTCTGTGGAGTGCAGAGAGAAGCAAGAGTTTCACACTAAGATGGATGTCGGACAGGAGAGAAAAATGGATCATATCTGAGCTCTACCTCACAGTAATAGATTTAAATTTAAGTTTGTGCCTCGTGATGGGAAATGTCGAGAATGAGTGACATCTCTGCATTTGTCTGTGGTGTGACTTTATCTGTGCATCACTGCACTGTTGAACATTATCAGCAGATGGCTGCAGCCTCACTGGTGATTCGATGTATAGAGATGTGAAGTGAGACCACCTGGAGCCCGGTGTGTTTGTGTGTCTGTAAGTGTGTGTGTGTGTGTGTGTGTGTGGTTATGGTATATACTGTATCCAGACCTTAAACAACAAATGCCGAAATGACAAAGTAGGTGGCCTCCGTACAGACCCATTTAACCGAAAGATATCAGAATCGTGTTCGTTGATCATCCACCACCTCTGGTTCACATCTGCTTAACATCTGGTTTAAGATTCCCTGTGGAGTTTTCTTGTGAACAAGCACAGTTATGTTATGACTGTCGATGAGTGGTAAGGTTGTGACGATAACTGCCTTATCCGAGGTCATGTGACGCCTACTATTTGAATGCAGAGATCAGTGCATCAATCTATTAATAGATCTATGGCTCAGCACCATCACACACAAGTCAGGAACACAGCGTCTGACTGGTTGACAGACTCAACCCAAGGCATCTTGGGATTGCCAGTGGTTGGCTAACAACATGCTAACAACAATTGTTTTCAACACAGAAAAAATGGATAAATAACCAAATAACTGTGGATTTATTTTACCATGTCATGCAGTTCAAGGCTGGACTGCAAAGCTCCTGAAAGGGATAAGTTGTGATGGTACCATTAGCTTAATGTTAGCTAATAATGGCTAACTTCTTCACTTTTCCAACAGCTGGAGAACAACAGACGAGAAGCTGCAGTGGTTATTAACTGACACACTGTAACCTGTACTGTACATTTACTGCCACACTGATGACTTACTGCTAAATTTAAGTTTCTGCTCCGCAGTGAGCAGCACTGTCGCTCTGTCTGCTGCACGCTCTCAGTCACTTGCACGCCACGCTACTCTATCCCTTATAGGAGCTACGTTATACTACGGCATGCTTCAATAAAATCCAATAAAATTTAATTATTAAGGCATTCACAGGAAGTCCTGTGGGAATATGTTGCTTTGTCACCACGGTCAGTAAAAATCAATGCTGTCAGAGTCCTAATCAGCAGAGGAGCTTGAAAGTGGTGACAGGGATGTGTATCACACTGCTTATGTAAGTGTGGACGTGCATGACACGAACCAAACCAGGACTCACGCATCCCAAATCTGCTCTGTAGTGCCAGTGGTGCTCAAAAACTCCACAAGACAACCTGGTCAAGGTTAAAGAAAGATCAGGGTTGTGGTTAAAAGAAGAAGTGCTCTGCTGAGCAGGAGGATCGATTGTGGTCATGGTTATTGTTGCTGGAGAAACCACCTCCGACTTTTGGTAGGAGACTGAATACAACCTGTGGTCTCCTTTGTCAAAATGCTCCCAAGGGGTTTTGTTGTGCAATAGAAACATTGTTATAGTTGACACACAATCTCCTCTTAAAGATGCTGATTCTAATCTCATATCCATTATAAAATAAAAAATGGTGGAAAATGAGATAAAAGTAAGAGTTTAGCAAGAGTTGAACTGATTTTTGTGTACTTAGATGGACTCTGCTGCATAATTTCTATTTTCTCTGTATGTTTTCTGGTCACTTTCCCTGATTGGGAAGTTTTCTGAGCTGTAATTCGTACGAGGATCCTGTTTACTGTGAGCTGTTGTGGTCAGCATCTCTTTGCAGTAGGAAACACAAGCAATAACTTTTGGTTGCTAGTGGAGACAGAAAATCTGGGTCATCTGTTAAATCTGTTGATCAGTTTTAACAGATCAAGTCCTTTATAAAGAAACAGTATGATGAACAGTGTCAAAATGACAAATCAAGTGAAGGCACTTGGCACTTGGCATCCCCAAAACCAACACCCACTGCCCTTTGCAGTTGTTCAGTGACTCCAGCTCTGTCCATGGTGCTGAATCATCAGAGGTCTGGCCTTCATAAGTTATGTTTGTGGCCTTTAACCAAACAAAACTTCAAGCAGTTTTACTGTTCTAAATGTTTTAATGTTGGAATAAAAATCATGAGAGTTTGACCTTGTTCCCAGAGTTGTTAAATTTAAGAGGATCAATCCCCAACATCTACAGGGAGAGTTTGTGTTTTCTGTCAGACAAATGGGCTTTTGGTCCATTGGGACATTTTTTGTTGTCTGCTGGGCCGCCAGAACAATGGCATGACACAAGAGGAGAACTCCTTTACTTAACTAAAAACATTTCTTTATAATCATAGTCAGTGTCACTAATAACAGTAATAAACATATCTAAAGTAGAGCCAGATAAGGATGTGTGCTATTAGTCGACCAGCTGGTACCAGAACTAGTCGGTTAAACTATTTATCAATATTTTATTCATGCAAAATGCCTGTTGACTGTTGCCTCTAAGATGTGAGGCAGCCTCCCGCCACTAGGTGGGGCTGCAGCCTCGGCAGACAGCGGCCCCTCTCGCCCAGCACAAATACCCCGATGCCCCTAATGTTGTTGCTCCTAAACGGCGCGGTTTGTCAGTATTTTGATCTAGATAATACATACAAGGATGAATGTAAGCTGTGTCAGAATAAACTAGCATAAAACCACTCGACTGGACACAAACGTGCAAACACAGCAGGCTGCTAGCATTGCTAAGGTTCTGGGTGAATTAAGTTGTTAACCTGCAGACACTGTGATCCTGTGAATCTGAAAAGGTGAAGCATTTCAACATGTTCTCCATTAATGCACCAATATGAAAACTTCTTTTTTCTCTACATAATGCAGATTGTTTTTAATTGTTTATTAGGACGATGGGTGAAGAAGAGTTGTTGCATTATTCATTTATATCTTTATGTGTGTGATGAGGTGCAGGTTTTGCTCTGACAGAGAGAGAAAGTTTAAAATCCTGTTTTTCTTTTTTTGGTTTGTGATTTTTGCTCGGCTCTGACCTGTGTGGGTGAGGACTTTTTTTTTAACTATCACAAGCCTCTCTCACTCTCTTTTTCTTCCTCCTCCACTCATTTTTTTTTATTTTCCAGATAGATGGATGTAGAGAGAGCGAGAGAGAGCGAGAGAGAGCGAGAGAGAGAGAGATGCTCGGCTTGTGATTGTTTTGTGCAGCAGAGTGAAACGCTGCCACTGCACTTCATCCCACTGTGGACGCCGCTCTTCTCTTTATTTTCCTCCGTGTTTTGCTCCCTTTCTTTCTCATCGCTCACTGATGATCCATTTTCCATATTGCTGCCTCTTCTCTTTTACTCCATCCCTCCGTCATTTCTCCCTTTTCTTACATCTCTCCATCTTTACCTCCGCAGCATCCTCTTTCTCTCCTCATTTTCTTTCATTACGTCGCTCTCGTTCTTGCCATTTATTTCCAATTTTCTCCTTTCTTTATTGTTCAGACACTCATCCTCCTCCTTGTCTAATTTCTCTCCACATCTTCTCCACCTCATCCCCTCCATTCCTTCCTCCTCTGCTCCTTGTTCTCCTCTCGTTGCTCCACTCATCGTCAAGTGCCTCGTCCTTCTTCTCACGCAACCTCCTTTTCCTTCCTCTCGTCTCTCTCTGCTTGATTTTCTATTTCTGTTCTGATTCCACCTCTTATATCTCCTCACCGCCTCTCCCTCTTCCTCTTCTCCTTCCCTCTCTCACCTCTTCTTCTTCTCTCCTCCTGTTGGAGCATAACTCACCACTCATTTCTCTTTTCATTCCTCCTCTTCTCATCTTATCTTACGTTCTTTATTATCCACTCTTCACCTCCTCTATCCCCTTTTCTCACCTTCCTCTTTTTCAGTATCCATCCCTCATTCTTCTTATTCCTCTCAACTTCTCTTCTTGTCTCCTTGTTACATCTCCTCTTGTTTTCTCTCTCCTCCTTGTTTTTCCTCTCCTCCCTGTGTCTCTACTCTTCCTGTCATCCTCACCTTGTCTTCTCTCTTTGCCATCAAACTTGCAGCATGTTTCTACTAAGATCTAATTATGTTGGCAGTTGGTTGTCTAACGTTACACATTGTGTAGAGGCATGCAGAAAGTTAGCTACTGATCTGCATGTGACGTGAAATTTGTTATCTAGCCAGTAGGGCTGATTTCTTAAATAATATCTGGTTACGATGATTTTGACTGCAGTTATGATATGATTTGCGATATCAAGAAGGAATGGCAAGTGGGTCTAAAGCAACAAGACTAAAGTAAATTCTCATATTTAGTCTTGGGTTGTAATGTCTATAAAATATCAGAAAATGGTGAAAAATGTTCATTGCAGCTTTTCAAAGCCCAGGGTGACGTCTTTAAACGTCTTGTTTTGTCGGTGTAAAATTCAGAGATTCTTAGATGCATTACAAATTATGACTCGTTGCAGAAAAGTAAATAATTGACCGCAGATGGATTCAATCTGACCGGCACCTCCTGGAATAAAAGCTATGGAAGAATATGGAAGCATTTTGACTCCCATGAAGTTAAAGAGAAAAGGGTCCTGGAGCAGAGTCACTGTTTGCTATGTGTCTAATCAAAATAATAATGGACCATTACAAATTCTTATTACAAAAATATTTTAAAAGAAACAAGTCCTGTAGAGAATTTTAGAGAATTTTCATGTATTACAACTTTAATTTTTACAGATAAAAAGACACTACAGTGCTGCTTTTCCGCCATATTGTGATTTCAGCAATATTTTGATTGATTCTGCAGCCGTAATCAGGGTGCATCAATAATCGTTTTATAAACGCATCATGGCCCTCTGAGCCTCAATCGAAGCGTGAGGCGCCTAGAGATTCCCACCCTTAATGTGTACTGTATTTTTTTTTTCTTGAAATGGATTTTTATAAAATTGGTATCGAGAAAGGAACCAGAGTCAAAGTTGAGGTATCTGTGCTGAAAATTTAAAACGATACTCAGCTCCTCTCCTCCTATCAAGTCTCTGAGCCTCCACTATAATGACAGTCTCAGTGACCCTCTCAGGAGGCAAATGATTGCAACCTATAACACGATAGATTACTGCGCACACACACACACACACGCACACACAGACCACAGACATGCACACAGATGCATTTATTTCTGTGCTCAGTTTGACTAACAGTGATGCACACTGTACGTAGAGAGGAGCTGTTCTCTCTGTTATAAATGCTTTCTCTTTCTCTCTCTCTCTCTCTCACTCACACACACACACACACACAGATGCAGTTAATGCAGTTGTTTTGATGGCGCAGGAAGCGGTAGCTATTAATCAGCGAGTTACGTCACTGATCGCTCTGAACACACGGAGATGCAAACACACACCGTAGTTTCTCCACACTGCCTCCTTCTGTCATCAGTGCTTTATTAGCCAAGAGCACACACACTCACACACACGCAGCTGGTAGCAGAGTTGTATTAATCAGTGAGTACAATGACATCATCACCATTGGTTAGAAACAGCAGCATCAACATGATCCCCTCCAAAGTGCTAATGAGGTGGAGGACGTACACAAACACACACACACACACACACGCACGCTGGTAGCTGCAGACACAGTCATGTAGATTGTGAGGCGGGTAAGAAACACACACACACGCACAGAAAATGGCTTCAGGCAGATTCTCTGAATTGACTTGTATCACATCTTGTAGTGCATCTTTTTCTGTGTTTATGGTAAATTCAGGCAAAGGCTGAGCGATATAGTTTAAATCAGTATCAATATGTTGGATTTTTCTGATAATTCAAATGTATGCAAAACCACACAGAAGAGACAAGACAACTACATCGTTTGCAGCTGCCATTTAGATTAACACAGATGTGTCCTGTGATGTTCCTGCAGCGCACTATAGTCCTTATATACAGATTATTAACCAGTTATTAAATTAATCAATATTTTTTTACTCCTCTCTGGTAATAAACTTAATATTTTTGGGTTGTTGTGGTCAAAACGAGGATATCTTCCTGGGCTTTTGGAAACATCAACATCTTTAGTCATTTTCTGACATTATATTGGCAAAGAACTATAAATCTAGATAATTAATCAGCTATGACAATAATTGTTAGATGCAGCCCCAGTTAAATTTTTGTGAAATACATGTCAGCATCATAGCATCAGTAAACTCTTTGTTATTTTGCTCTACATAAATGATAATCATTTAACTTTGTTTCACTCCATATTTCTTCCCTGGTCATCCACGCCCCCCTGAAGAAGCTCTAGCCTCCCCCATATTGCTGAAGTCTTCGTCGGCACCATTAGTGGCTTGCGAGAAGTCATCAGTTTGTTTTCCCTCTGAACTGTGGATTAGCTCTACAACATGCATCCATGGCAACATGTAACATTTTGTCAAGTTAACTCAAAGTGAAAGTGAGATCAGTGAGGTACACAAAATAACAACAATCATGTCATGTAGTCATTAAAAAAAAAAACAACAACTGTGCATTATGTAATGAGAAGTCAGCGAGCCACAAACCTCAACAAAATGCCAAAGGATTAAAATAGAGCTCAAACTCAATGTAAGTTCGCCTCTGTGATCTTGATATTGAACCTGTTACTGTAGACATTTTTTTCCCTTTATCTCCGTCCCTTTCCTTCACCCTGATTCACACCGGAGTCATCTCTGTGGCTGTTGCCTGGAAACATTAGCTAATTAAACCTTTTATCAGGAAGCACGAGGATGCCAGGACACCTTCCTGGTCTCCAGTGAGCAGAGTTTACTGGTGTCGTGGCCTTTTACTGGAACACAGTAGAACCAGAATGAGCTCCCACATTAACAACAAAAAAAAAGACCAAAACTTGCAATTAGTAGAGGAATAATAGCGATAATTCTGTCAGCCGTCTGCTGTTTTCTTCCTTTCTCCTCTCATTCTCATCCTGAAACTAAAACTCTAATTTGAAATGCATGAGGTGTTGTCACTCTTTACCCTGAAATTCTGCTCTTCTTTGTCTCGGCTGCCTGTCGATAAAAAGACGCAAATCAAACCGCGGCATCCAGCAGCCAGCTGCGGGCATTATTCTGGAAAGAGCAGCACTATGGGATGACCTCAGGGGTCCCAGTACTTCCTGTGCAGGCACTTAATGAGCTAATGTTTCCCCACAATACAGAATTTTGGCTAATATTGATCAGGAACAATTATGTTGTTTTATGGCAGGTTTTATGGATGTTTTTTAATGGTTTTGTGGATGCAGCGGTGGTTTTCAGTCCCACAAATGGAGCAAATGGGCTTTTGTAATCAAGCTTTGTGTTGGTGATGTAACCATCTGCTCAGTGCACATACGGGTGTCCACATGGGCTCCATTCAGGAGAAGTTCAGCAAAGTCAAGTTTCAATCTCTTAAGGACCCAGAAGCTGCATCGGTGCTGCAACACACTATATTTTACTGCTTTATAAAGATTATAAAGCTCCTAATGAAGCTATAACAGGATAAATTGTCATTTAAAGTCATTTTGATGGTTTGAAAATGTAATTTTTACACATTATACTTATTTCTTTACATATACTTATAGGGCTTTAGTGTGCTGATCATTAACTCTTTTCCCTCTAGTGTTTTTAAAAAAGGTTTCCAGGCGGTGCAAGCATTTTTGTCGAAATTCACTGACTTTTCAACACCCACAGAATATTCAGTTTTATGCATATGTTAACACGGACCAGTGTGGCTAAGGGTCGCTCTGTGCAAAAGCAAAAATGTCAAACATTTGCAGGTGCCAGCGTCATTAAATGTGAGGATTTGCTGCTTTTCGTTTATGATGATAATTAAAGAGTCGTGGGGTTTTTGACTGTTGGAAGCAATTTGAAGATGTCAGTTTAGGCTGTGGGAAATTGTGATGACCATTTTTCACAATTTTTGACATTTTTTAGGCCGAACAATAAAAGGTGAAAGGTGTAAATAGTCATTAGATTAATTTACAATGAAAATAATGTGTGGTTGCAGCCTTAAACTAATGAAAACCATATTTTTCCATAACATATAAAAGTAATGGTCTGATGTGAAGATAGATTTACAGATGTGCATTTTTGTTCATGAAGTATTTACCAGGTCAATCATCTTTTTTCACTTTTCAGTTGTTACTTTTGCCTTTTTGGGAAAGTGTTCAGTGTGGTGCAGTGTAAGACAGAAATGTTCCTTATTTTTATAATAAAGAATAGTTTACCAAAGTTGGCAGAATGCCACCTCCATCCTCAGCAAAATGATTTTGTCTGTATTTGAATGTCTTTGACATATGACCTACTGTCTGTCCAGAATCAATGAAAACAAATGTGTCCTTATGCTTTTGGGTTTTTATCCCCGATGCACCAAACTTACACCAAACTGTGACGTCCAAACTACGTCTGCTGTTTCGTTACTGAAAATCAGGAACATGCTTCCCTCCACATTTGTCTGCAAGAGAAGGTTTTGCACGAGTTTAAATTCAGTTGGCAGTTCAGATGTGCTCAGACTGATGTAAACAGTACAGTCAGCCATGTTACACGACACGCGGCGTGACCGACTGATGTTTCTCAGGGATGCAGACATTTCTAACCCGCCACAGTAACGTCAAATTAAAACTGACAAACGGCATCAATTACAGCATCCAGCATGTTGTGGGATAACAGATGGCTGAGAAACAGCAGTCAATTATGTCTGAGTTTGCAGTTACATTGCTCATTTTTTGATCATCGAGATGTTAATAACAAATTGGTGTTAATTGGCATTTCCTGTTTACATAAAGTGGCAGTGTGGGTGTCAGCAGTGGGAATTGAACCCGCACCCCGGGCTGAGCGGTGTGTGTCTCTGCTGAGCCGTGCAGCTACACAACATCTCTATTTTTAGACGAATTAGTTGAACAGGTTAACGTCTATCGGCTCGTTTTTCTCACATCACAAACCGACACAACAAGCTGGAAATAACTGTTGAAAGTTCCTCTACCGGATCCATCACTGTCACACACTTGTACTTTCTCGATCCGTTCTCACCCCCCTCTCTCTGTCTCGCATACACGCGCACACACCTGTAATAACATCATGAAGGGGTGTAATGTCAAATTGTCTGGAGAATGCTGTCTAGACATCTGATGTGCAGCCTTTGACCTCTGCAGCTTAGTCATCTAGGTTTGGAGGAAGGTGTTTCTTTGTGTGTGTGTGTGTGTGTGTGTGTTTGTGCGATCGTATGTGTGTGAGGGAGAGAGAGAAAGAGAGAGTCAAAGTCAAGTTGAGGAAGCTCTGGAAAGACGGGAGACTCAAGAAATAAAACATTGAAACTATTTTATTACTACTACTATTTTCCTTAGGTTTCTTCCAGTATTCGTGGGTAATACATCTTAGAGCTAAGATGATTAGTTAATAACTTTTCCTGATTCCAAATGTGAATGTTGGCTGATTTTCTTAGGCATCAATGACAGTCGCCAAATGTCTTTTGGAGTTTCAATAAATATAAGTTGTAATTGCTGGCCAGAAAGCAAGACTACACAACTGTGATTGGACGAATCTTTTGCCTCTTGACAATGGGCCGCATCCATCGCCGGTTGGGATTTTTTGGGGCGATATTTGTCATTTTATTTTGCTAATGTAATGGTCTGCAGAGTGACAGCTGCTGCTCATCCAGCAGCGCAGCACCCAACCACTAAACTGGGTGAGGAGTGAGAGGCAACCAGCCTGCAGAGTCTGGCTCTTTGCACTCTTTTAACACAGCGAATTTCTATAACATGTTTAGCTGTTAACAAGTTAGTCAGCAATTCAATTTATAGTCCCTTTATCGAAGTTTCTCATTTTGCCTGCTGGGAGACAAAGAAAGCATGAATTTCAGAGTGAATTGAACTTTTTTCTCCGTCTTGATTATGTAACCAGGTACAAAAGAGGTCTGTGATATTCAAAGCATCGAACCCATTAGATCGGACTTGTTGTAATGGAAGAAATGTAAAAGGCCAGCTGTTCAAAAACCGAGAGGCACAGAGGTCACAGAGGAAAAAAACAAGAGAAGTTGGTAAAGAGAGTTTGGTTGTTTGAGCAGGTCACTGTATCTGCTGTGATTACAGACGATCTGCAGAGCGGGAGGACGAGACGTTTTATTAGTTTAAAGTTTTAAACAGTCCTTTCAATTAGAATGACGGAGAAAGAATCCAGGGCTACATTACATTACTACATTATTGTACATTAAGTTTGATGCTCCTGGCATGTAGCTACAGTCTGTTTATGGACAATGAGCAGGTGGGCTTTTGATGCCCAAGGACACTTTGGACAGAAAATCTGACAGCGTCCCACCTTCACATCCGACTCTCTGTTTAGATGCAGATTTAGGCTGAAATAGGTCCAGTTTTCTGTTTGAATCTGTGTAGCCCCAGTTAAGCCCCTTCAAGCACTGTAGTATTTTTTTTTATTTTTAAATGAGTAAATATGTAAAAGTTAATAACCAGTCAGCTTTTGTACTGTGTGTGTACAGTTGACAGGCATAGGAGTAAATATACTTCTTGTTGTGGCTGCTCATTGGATGTTATTAACATGGCGCTGTCCATGGTGCTGAAACATCACACCTCACTGTAGTCCACATTTCTCTGCTCCTCTCCTCCATCTCTGTACTCATGGATCTGTCTTCCATCTCCGTCCAGCTATAAGCTGTAATAAAGGCGCACTACGGGTGCTCGCCCCGTCTGCAACGAGCCGCTGGTCACATCTGATTATAACAAATGCACAGGAAGATTTTTGCAGCAGAAATAAAATCATGAAGATTGGGCCAGTTCACTTTACAAGCGTGTAAACAGGCTCAGGCTAAATGCGTTGCACTTTTTGTTCTGGCTGCACTTTGGATAATATTAATTTACCTTCTGACATTGTGATGGCCATTTCATTTGAAATATTATTACCAGCGCACGGTTGTCTGATTATGCATATAGAATAAATCCACTTCTTCTTGTTGTGCGTTGGATGTATTGTGTCATTAACTGTGGCTGCATGTTCAACGCTGAAGCCTTTCACGTTTGCACATGAAATGCATTTTTGTCATTATCGTGTGATCGATCACATTCAGTTTATAGCTATTTTGTTGAATATTTTATGTCCATATTCGATGAAAAATAACATTAATATCAAATGTGCTGTGTGGCATAGCTGCTTTTATTGAAACAAGACCAGAACCTCCTCATAAAGTAACAGATTCACATATTTCTCACCAGGGGAGAAAAAATCCTGGAGCCGGCCATGGAGAAAATAATCAGTGGATTGGTTTACATTGATTAGATTAGATCGTTAATGAAAATAAGTGTTAGTGGCAACTCTAAACACAATATTTTGAACTTGATTCAACAGAAGAAACATTTAAAATAGCTCATAAGTTAGGCACTTGTTCCAATTTTTATCTGCATATCTGACAAAATTTTTTGGATTTATTTTGATCCCGTCAAGAGGAGACAGTAATCTCATCTGTCAATGTACTAGTCGACTTGTTTTCTTTAAGTAGTCAGGTTTGTTTGTAGGTACCTACAGACCCTTTAATGAAATAATGGAAATGGTCTCATACACGCCCCTTCCTCCTGTATGTGAATGTATTGATGGACGTTGATGGAGTTCACGAGGCAGGTGACCTGGAAGACGCCGTCTCCTCTTCACATCGACCCTGATGTATCTAAACATCGACCGGGTTGTCGCATGCGTGAACGTATCGGCGGCCTCGTCCACGTGCACGAGCTCTCTCCACTGTCACTGCCAGTAATCATCTTCCTTGTGTCCGCTGCGCACGTGTGTTCGTGTTTGCACCGCTCCTTAAATGTGTGTTCACGTGTGCATCTGGGCCTGTTTTCTCCACATGTGGGTTTGTTTGTTTGTTTATATATGTCTGCGTGTTTTTGCTCACAGGCTTGTTAATATTCAAATGTGCATCTGTGTGTGTGTGTTCATGTAGCGAACACGCTGCTCGTTTCGATCGACATTGATAATCCACAGACTCAGAGCAATTTACTATTGCATGCTTTGAAGTGGTACAAAGAACTGGCTGCTGTCTGAAGCCCCTGGGCTTTTCTTTTTAGCGTCTTTGGTCAAAACGTTAAGTAGAAAGCCTCTCTTTGGTTTGCTCGAGTCCTTTTCTCTTACATGTGCAGGATTGGCTTTTAATCATCATAAATGAGATGACATGCAGTAATGAGTGAAATAAAAAAAGGTCAGTTTGTCTTTCGCTCAGTCTCCAGATAGAGCTGTTGACAGTGGTGGGATCTCAGATGTAGCGAGGCAGGCAGCGTTGTGTGGCTGCTAATTGAGCACTAAGGGCTAATGTTAGCATGCTTCAAGGCAACAGATAATTTAAAGTCATTGCCTAAATGAAAATGGGGTTATAGGGTTGTTTTTGTGACTCGAGCAGTGTTTTTGTATGTCCACAGTTTAAGCTAACAAGTCAGAATCAGGTTGTGAGCAGCAGCTCAGCGTCTCGTCCAGCTTTATGACTGAAAAACAGTCATAGTGACAGTCGACATGCAGTGTGCTGTGTTTTTATTGTACTGGAATACAAGACAGGCATACTCCTAATGCAGTCCACTATTACACATGAGTATGTAATCGACCTGCCGGTCCAACAGAGGATATGGATTCAGTACGAAGGTGCAGGAGGCGATAATAACGGGAGCAAAGGACGAACATAAAAAGGACAAGGAAGTTTGCACATGGAGCAGACCAGGGTTGAAGGATGAGTCAAATACAGACTTCCACACAGGAGACCAGGGTTCGTTTTGATTGGTTAGCTTTGTTTGGGTAAAAATAACTACTTGAAACAAATACTTTTGGTGTTGAAACTCAATTGTGACTGTCATCTGAAATGCGTCCCCACAAACTTTATTTTAAGGGTCTAACGGGTCATTGCATATTTGTTATTGGAAACTATGACACGCTTTGGTGCAATACCAGTTTGCATAATCAGTTTTAAAAGTCTATTCTTGGGTTACGTCAGCTTCCTGTTCTACCCGGTTTAATCTTACTCTCGCCAACTGAACCGACATTTAATTTAATGTGATTTTCTGACGAGTTCTTCACGATCTCACATGCCAATTACCGCTGCACTCAAGAAATGTAACAGCCGTCTCAGTCATAGTGGTTCAAACTGTAATCCAGCACAATTACCAACAACATAAACCACCATGTTCTGAACAGAAACATCATAAACATGAACAAAAAGTAACATTTGCATTTTGGAACTCAACTACTGACAAGTAGTGTCCCAAAATGGCTTCTTTAAAAATGATAAAACCTTCAGATTTAGTAAGCAACATGTCTTCTACTACAGCATCGCCCCCAGGATGTTAATTTTTGTAAGGATTTAAGAAAAGCATAATTGTCTCTGTGTTTTGTTTCCTCTGGTGTGTAATGGGCATTACAGCCACTAGAGTGAATTGCACGCTATGCAGCCAATTAGAAGATGCAAAGTGAGTGCACCTGAAACCTCATTCCCCTTGAGGGACAAAAAAAAAAAAGTCATGCTCTTGCAGTGTGGCCCCCAGCTGCAGCAGACACTCGCTCCGGCTTAATAATAACTGCAGCAAACGCATCGGGGCAACAGTCACCGCATTCTGCCACATGATCCTCTTAAGTGCAGAGTCCTCTATTGACTCTGGCCTGACATGTTTAAACCTCACACACAACCCCAATCCATTACATGACAAAGACGGACCAGCAGCAGCGGCAGAACGGCTGTCTCATTTTCCAAATAAAGCAATTTATTTTAGCCTTAATGTGCAGCAAAGGCAGTCATCCATGATTTGACGAACAATGAGCGCAGGGCCATTACAAAAACACAGCAATTACTTTGAGAGATAATGGACTGAATTTTATTTTTATGTGCAGCTGCATACCTGTCTTTTCTTTCCCGTTAGCGGCGTATGTCACTATCTATTAGCGTGTATACTGTGTGCACGTTTAACACCAGTGACTGATGCTTCTGTCCTTGTGTGTGTAATTGCCATACCAGTGTGCTGCTGGTTGACTATCAAATGGCAACAATACGATAGAATAATAACCGTCTTCTTCTCTGAATTTAATGTACCGTCAAATATAGCAAAAAAAACAAAAAAACAGAAGGATTGAGAGAGCAGGGAGAGGAAGAGAAAGACAAAAGGTGAGGGAAACATTTATTAAAGACAGACATTTGACACATGTCCACAGCTTATTTAGAAAATCCTGTCTTAGGTGTGAAACAACGTGCATAGTCACATGCATTTTCAGGTATTTGTCCAAACTGAAGCGCCTGAATAAAAAGAGATGACTGCAGAATCTCTCTCGCTCGCCCAAAACATCAATACTGTCCAGGGAAACTGACAACTACGTGATTGGTTACACTGACATTTTAAAGAGTGCGGCCAATCACACAGTCAGCGTCAGGGTCAGTAAGAGGGTGGACAAGATGAGACAGATGCCGACAATGAAATAAGCACAGAGAGGAGGAGTGATTCGGGTGAAGGAATTAGGCGACTCGCATCAAAAGACGGGCAGGTCGAAAATTAAAATGAAAGGATATAGCTAGAGGGAACGAGACGGAAAGAGCAAGAGGATGGGTCAGAAATACAAATGAAGCCAAATGTAGGGTGAAAGAGACACGACCACGACCAGAGAACGTGTAAGTGAGATGAGATGTACACCGACAGAGCCGCTCAGGGGTGACGGCGCCGAACGTTGTTTATCTGTGCGCCTCGTGTAGCCTGAGACGAGGAGGCTAATCATATCTTTATAAAAGCAGATGTTCACAGTCAGGTTTGAGTCCTAACTAATGATCCTGTTACTCAGATGGATCTCTTAAGTGAAATTAATTGATATCTACTCTGTAAGGAAGGCAGCGATGTGCGAATTTTTCAAAGTTAAATGTGTCTCTGAACTCGTGATGCGTTCGGGTTCAGTTACAGGACAAAGATATCGGCCATATACAATATCTCACAAAATCTACTCATCTCCACGAGTGACAGGCGCTGCTGCTCAGTGAGCGTTTCGAGTTGAAAATCTCTCGCTTTTTCCCAGGCAACCAATCATAAATTAGATGGGGACTCATCGCCTAGGTAACCAAGAAGATGGAGGAGACTTTACCTGTCCTCAACTCACGTCACTCAACGTGCAGCGACCAGAGAGAAAGACATGTTTAAAAGTGTGTGTGTTTAGCTCTCAGTACGTCTTTAGTTTCCAAAGGCCTGTGCGTTGCTGTTTTTATTCTGAGGTATCGGCTTTATTTTATTTTCATGTTCGCTATCAGCAGAGTTACTGCAGATGAAAACGGTTCCTGATTTTGCTGCTTCATTATAAAATCTTTGAGATAACAAAAGATATATACATAGAAAGAGAGACAGATTGTCTTTAATTTTGATTATTGAAACTGAAAGCTCATTTCGACTGATTTCCAATCTAATATTGAAAGTTGAAAGTCACCCTTATTAAGTGTGGTTTATTTGAAGTTATAAAGTGACGTCTTCAGATGTCTTTTTTTGTCTCACTTGCAAATCCTCACGTGAGTTGACAGAAATCTTGGCTTTTTAGCGAACAGCTAGTAAATTCAGCACTATGCATTTTGTTCCCATCACTTTAACATCACTTTTACATACAATATTTTCTTTAATGTTTTATTTACTGACTGTTTTCCTTTATATTATAAGGCCACAATAGAACACTTGATTCATACAAATAGTTTAAAAAGACCATCAAGGGGAGTATCCTGTTATTATTAATGGTTTGGTGCTCTTGGTTATGATATGAAGACACTAAGTGTACTTTCTGGTCTCTTGAATTTGACATTTGTAATATCATAACTTTTATCTTAAAAGTCCTTGATAAATGATGTTTTTCTGTGTGTAAAACGTCCTTGAGCAAGGCACCTCCGCCCGGAGTGTGTGTGCAGCTCAATAAATGTGAAGCTGAGTGCGTCTGAGAAGCAGCGCCTGAGTTAATTGGTGTTCGCTGCGATAATGAAGGTTTAGAAACCGAAATGAAGGATGACTCTCATTAGCATACGGCAGCAGTGTCTCCATTGCGGCGTCTCACACGTAGCAGTGAGATCAATAACCCAGAGCGGCTGGAAAGCAGCATTAAATTCAGCTTAGTCTTCAGGTCTGCGGAGGGATTTATCACAGAAACAATCTAAATCTCTCCGCTTAGGGTCCGCCGTCTTCCTCTGGCGTTTAAAGAGGCTTACGCTGAAAATCAGTCAACAGAGCCGGCTTCTCACCAGGACAGGAGATTTACAGACAGTAATGCTGCCACATAACAACCTTTGAGGAGCGGGCGTTTATTTGAAATCTTTATTTATCCAATTCAGGGCTTCACCCCGCGCGCTCAGGCTCGGCTCTGCTCCGTATTCACGCCGCGTTCAAACCGACGCAGAGCAGCTTGACAGGTGTCACTCAGTCGTTTCCTGCTTTGGTCCTGGGCAGCTGCTCGTGGGATTCAAACCGGCAAACTAGTTGCGGTGTAAACATCTTGTTTTATCTCTCCCTGAAGATGAGATGTTTCTATAAAGCAAACCCCTCTGCAGGGATGTCAGAGATGTTTTTAAGGGAATTCTGGCTCAAACCGTTGACAGATTGGCACCAATCTGTCACCGTCCTCCTCTGCCGCCGCGCTGATGACTGTACTGAACTTTATGGAGAGAAGTCGAGGCTACTGGACAGTTTTTGTGTTTTTTGTTCTCTACCTTCATTTACTGGTCAGCATGCCCTTACAGTAATCAGTGTGGTTTATTAGGCTCCACTTCTTCTCTTATTAGATCAGCCTCATCAGACCTTTTTGTTTTTAATTTCCCTGTTGTGTTCTCGTCTTTTATATTCTGCTCTGTTGTCTCTGTGCTTATTTGTCTTGTTTAATAGAGAACCTGCAGCTGTTAACAATGCAGCAACAGGGTGATTTACTGGAGGTGGTAAGCTGCACGAATGTTTGTTCCCGCCCCCTCCCAACTTTACAATAGGCCGTTCTGATTCATTTAAAGCTGCAGTGATTAGTCAAATAATTGACAGTAAATCTGCAGCTATTTTGGTGATCAACTAATCATCATTTTTAAGTAAATAAGCCAAATAATAATGTTTTTGCTTCTGGCTCCTCAAATGTGCATTATGGGAATTTGTTTGGTGTTCTTAGTAAACTGATTATCTTTTGGGTTTTCGACTGTTGCTCTGACAAAACAAGACATCTGAAGACGTCTCTTTAGGCTTTGGTGGGAATTTGTGATGTGATGGGGAGTTTCATAGACCAAACACAAATAATTGTGAAAATAAAACAGTCTGGCACGCCTCTGTATAAACAGAGGTCTCTGCTCTGAACGTACAAAAATTCTGATGGTGATAAGGTTTGTTCGTCACCAGATAAATCATTTGTTTGACTTATATTTGGGGGCATGTTATGATGTTCTCTGTCACGTTTGCTGACCAACCTGTCGCTCTTCGAATTCCTCATATGGATCAGCATAGATGCTTTACCAAATTGGACGTCTTGGTGCTCCTGGTTTTACAGACAGGCTTTGTTGTGTCCGTTGGGTCGCCGAATGTCAGCTGTGAAATAGTTCGAGGTGAGCCAGGCCTGTGCAGAATCAATCACCGGCGATCACTGCGCAATGCATGCTGGTTAGATTTGTGTCTGCCGTGATCCTGACTTGCTCTGACATCATGCACATGTGGGCAATGATAACCTCACGAGATCAAGGCGGCCACAGATGTTAGAGACGCCACAGTTACTCTCCACCATCTGCAAACATCTAGCTGTCACCTGATTTGATGAGACAGGCTCCAACTGGCTCTTAATTTTGACAATTAACACCATGTGATGTATAAAATACTAATTTTCTGTGCAATTGTAATATTTAACACTAGATAGATTATGATGTGAAATTAAGTTTTAATCTGTCAACAAGCATATTTTTCGTGGATATTCTGGCTCAATTGATAATTGGATAATTTTAATAATAATAATAATGAAGGTTTTATATGACTTATCAAATGAACAGTTACAAAATGCTTTGCAAGACTGACAAAAGAACGTAGATCATGTGACAATAGGAGGAACTCTGTGCACTGTGTCTGTACAGATAAAGCCTAAAGGTGATTAAACAGGATGTTTGCGTCATTTTCTGTGTTTTCTCTGAAGTCTCCTAGAAACTGTCTGACTTGACTGCAGCTTTTTGTCTCCACCTGCTGCTGCAGCCGCCTGATCCCGTCTGCTTCGCAGGTTCCATGTTTGCCATATTTTGCTTGTGGAGCAGCGTGCAAACGCCCCTGCTGTAACACGTGCAGCAATTCGCAAAGTACTGGTACCAATAAAAGGTGGAATCATATTGTTTTTAATAGCTGGGTACCGCGGTACCTTTCGATTATTGTTGTAGCATGCAACGCTACACTCATCATCGAGACACATGAGTGGACCGTACAGCAAAAGCTCAAGGTTTGCGCTCAACATATGTGGAGCATCATCAACAAATACCTTGTCTTGTAAAATGTCCAGTGTGATCTGTAACACCGCAGTTGGCACAAGTTTATCAACCGAAAAATCCCCTCACCTCGTCTCCACACTGAATAAGCGCAGACACATTTCTGACGCTTACATCATGCTGAAATCTATGCTGTAGATATAGTATCATCCAAAAGAAGTTCAGTGTGAATTGTTATTGGCAGTGTGAATATGAACGTACATTAAAACCCACAAATGTGAGAAATGTCCTCTGACATTTGGGGGAGTTTCACTGAAGTATTCGGTGATGTCTGCCTGAAGTAACGGGAGAGACAGTCGTCTTTCATAGAGAGAGTCTCTGTGCCACTCCGTCTCACCGCTTTCATCTCTCCGCCTGTCGCATTGTCTCTTCTACTTCTCACCCATCTTCTCACCTCTGCTGAGTGTGTGTGTGTGTCCCAACATGGCCTGTCTCATCATTTCCCATCCCTCTCGCTATATATCTCAGTCTCTCCCCTCCTCCCTCCCTTTGCTGTCTCCTCCTGGCCGTCTGCAGCCTGCAAATAGGATTAAAAATTAACACTCACTCTGTGTGTGTGTGTGTGTGTGTGTGTGTGTGTGTGTGTGTGTGTGTGTGTGTGTGTGTGTGTGTGTGTGTGTGAGTGAGAGAGCGAGAGAGAGAGAACACAGAGGGAGGATGGGCTGCTGAAGTCATTGTTGTTTATCACATTTAATGGTTTGTCTTAGCACACTGTTTACCACCTGATCGTGGTGACACTACCGAGACGTCTCATCTTCTTTTTTCGACATTTCTCCACCTTCTTTCGTGGCTGCACCTCCTCATGAGTTCATGAACTCACATCCACTGATTTCACCTCTCCGGGGATTTGTAGCACGTCCTTGAAAAGCCACCTCGGAAATGACGTTTCTGCCATCTTCATTTAAATCACTCATTTTTTGTAGTCAAATCTTTGTTGATCACAAAAGAAAAAACAAACAAACTTCACAGGACATATGACAGACCAACATATCCTCCACACGCCTCACAGGACTTTCTCCATTACTACAACAGACCAATATTGGCTGGAGCAACGCATTTATGCTTTCAACAGCATTAACTAAAGCTTTTAAATTATATGGTTTTGCACCATTTGACCTTGCAACAGACTGAGAATATCCATTAAAGTAACTACTGTTGTCTCTGCAAAGAATCCAGGGCCAGCAATCTCTGTTTTGCTTCTGTGAGGCCCGTCAGCCATATTAGTCTTTCATGGAGTGTAAATTTTATGAAAAAATCATCATATAACAATAAAAAAATTAACCAATAGGGAGCATGGTATGGAACATTCAAAGATGGATGACCAGACACAGTTTCACAATCTAAAAACTTCTTGATATCCCCGTACCACATGCAGAAAGGTGCAAAGAGCTTGCTGAGGGCAAAGCGTGCAAGTTAGAGATTGTCCGGTTTTCATTAGAAATAGCTTGCAAGGTGTGCACTGTGTCCTCAAAATAACTCATCTTATGTCTCGTTCGAGCTGAAAGAATTAGGGCGCAGCATAATATCAACACATCATCATTATTGGTTGATAAAGGCTTTAAAATGAGTTTAGTATTGACCCAAAATTTCTGCCAACGCTGACAAGCCAATGAGATGACACTTTAATTCTTGTCATAATTAACAAAAGTTGCCAAAAATTCACTGGTTCCAGCTCTCCCATTGCAGTGATTTGCAGTTTTTTTCCCGTTGTGAACTTGCTGAATTTTGGAAAGTGCAGTTTGAACACATCTGAGAAAGTCGTAGCCCTAATTTTCACGCACCCTGACTGAAATGCTGTATCTCTGCACATCTCTCTCTCTGCATGCTTTACAGGAAAGCTCTGTACTGACACACATATATTCATTTTTATTTCATGATTTCTGTCACACTTGTACAACTATAGTAGATCTCACCTGACAATAAAAGCATGGAAACATGCACACAGGACCACATGAAGAGTTTCCGGTTTCTGAGCTGCAGTGAATCAAAGGTGACTTTAGCGTGTAGCTGTCAGTCTCCTTTATGTCTCCTCTGCTGCCTATACATCCGCTGTCTTCATGGTTTCTGACAGACAGCAACCTCGCTCACCTTGCTGCCACGCTTCCTGTAAATACCAGAGGAAAGTATTTGTGTTGGAGGTATTTAGCAACAGGCCCTGCTGGCCAGACGGAGTGTGAAACAGGAATGTTTTCGTGCTGTCGTAGGGTTTCTCCTCAGCTTCAGAGGGAACATCAGCGCAGCAGGGATCCTGGCAGACAGACAGGGTGTGAACACAGCCGCTGTGCCCGAGAGGCTCTGCTTTACATTTGACTCATTCAGCTGACAGGCTAATTCATATAGACGCGCATTCAGCCAGCCTTGATCAAGGACAGCAGCATCAATGTGAGCTGCTGGGATTAAAATCAAAGGCCTGAAAACCTATTTTTCATCACACAACTGGTATTTTTCCATGGGAGATTTGAGTGATTGTGTTTTTGTCTGGGTTTCTCTTCCTGGTTGAAAGTGGTGGAGCTCATCTGCACAAAGATTATGCCAGATCCTGTATACGTCATCCAATCACAACAGTTTTGTCTGATTTCCAGTCATGATTATTAGGTTTAGGTCAGCTACTGCAGGCATAATGTTGCTGTGCATTATGTCTGTCACTGTCTGTGGTGTAAAGAAGTTAATCCAGCATTGTAAAGTGAAATGATGTGGTTCCTTGACAAAAAAAGAAGAAGAAAAACAAAATCTTTTTTCGGTTGTTTTCTTGCAAAGTTATGACTTTTTCTCATAAAGTTGTGGGGGTTTTTTCTTGTTGATTTACCACTTTAATCTCAGCAAACAATCCATGTTTTTTCCTCCTAAATTTACCACCTCAGTCTCTTGTAAATCCTGTGGATTTACCACTTTAATTTTAGAGAATATCTGTTTTTTTTCTCATAAATGTATTATTTTAAAATCTCAGACAATATTTGTTTTCTTTCTTGTAAATTTATGACTTTCATCTCAGAGAATATTCACTTTCTGACTGTGTAATCACAGATTAAAGTGGTAAATCTACGAGAAAAATCTCACAAATTTCTGATAAAAAGAAACTTAAATTTTCTCTGAGAGAATTGTTTTGTTAGTAAATACATATTACCTCCCTCCTCCAGCTCCATAAAAGTTCTGCTTATTATTGATTGTTTTGTCAGAAAAATGGATTAAATTCATCAAACCTCACCCAACACACCCTTGATTTTCCTAACTTTATCTTTGATTTGATCAAATATTTTTCATTTATCGAAGAATACTTACAACTCAGGTTCATTCTCGACTTTGTAAACAGCAATTTCGATCATAACTTGGTTCTCAAATGAAGATGATACCCAGATGTCCATATTTACATTTCTCTGAGGACTTTCAGGGCTTCTGGTTCATGTTCGCTCCTTCTTGGAAACATTAGTTGATAAAATAATCCATTTTGAAGCTGGTCTGGTGCCGTTTGCTCCGTTATCATGATCTGCAATTCCATAAGAACTGAACAAACTCCTTCTGTTGAGGAGGATCTGAAAAAGCTCAAAACGAACCAGGCAGTGAGACCGTTTTGTCCACTGATTGCTCAGGTGCTTTAAGGCTTTAAGATCATAATATAACTGTTGTGTTAGTAATTATTGCGTCTGACGCAGCTTCATAATGAAATCAGTCCTAAATGACCTCCGAGGACAGCACAAGTTCATCTGTGAGGTCACTAATTAGATTCTGCTGATGAACATTGATGCTTTTAGCCACTGTCTGCACAGTAAAACATTTTAAACATGATTACCGAGGGCTCCAAAAGCTGTCCAAAGTCATCAGATGAAGCAGGTCCTTTGTGCTTCTCCAGTATTCTTTGTGTAGTTCTTGGCACCAGCCTGTGCTGAAATGACTCTCTCCTCTTTATTGATTATTTTATATTCTGTTTGAGTGGTTTTGTTCTTTTTTTGCCTTCCTAAATCCTATTACTGCTGCTGCTACAACAAGCCAGTTATTCTTCGGGGATCAATAAAGATTCATCTAATCTAATCTAAAGAGAGATGTGGCTCTGATTATGCAGCCTCTGTGAGAAAGACACCAGGTTTCACAACTCTGCAGTCGAGGAAAAACACCAGATGTTGATCTGGACAGGGCTGAAAATTACACCAGAGCATCAAAGTTAACGCGAAACTAAATGTGAGAATGTGTCGGTTCGTGTTGTTTCTCCTCTTTTTCGCCTCCAGCAGTCTACAAAAACCTTTACCTGGATCCTTCAGGATAGTTTACCACAGTTCTTCACCACTGAAGATGTTTAGAAGACGGGGACTGAATCAGAATCAGGTTTATTGCCCGGTACAGTTTCATATGTGATGACTTTGCCTTGGTTTATTGCTGCATAACAATAAACATAGCACTAGAAAACATGACTAAAGATGAAAGCAAGTACTGCAAGTCAAGAACCATGAACCGAAAATAGAAATCTATTTAAGCTGCACAAAAAGAACTTACAGTTGTTAGTACAGTAACATCACTAAAATCTTATTTTCCAGCATCTGTTGTGAACTTTTAATAAATTTTAGACCCCAACATGTACCTGCTGTGCAGTCGTAGGAAATGTTGCTGTAGCTTATGTTCCTGATGCCTTCAAGTCCAGATAAACTCCTCTGTGCTCAAAAAAGTAAAAGTTTTTTCCCTGAAATGAACTTTTTGTACTTTTTACACAAGTTCCAGTCTCAGGAAAATGAGAGTGCAGCTCTTATTCTGAAATATTTTGACCTTACTGACATCACTGACTTCTTCAGGCTGTTCTGCACTTTCATAAGCAATTATATTTTTTTTATTGGTCATTTTCCCCTGTCTTAATAGAGGCATAATATTGATTTACATTGTATTTAGCCTTTTATAGACAGCTCAGTTGATTATGGATTAATGGTTAAATTATTCATAATATCCATTTCCTCGTTGAGATGCTGGAGGTTTCAACACAGGAACCTGAAATCATTTAACAGCTCCGAGGGATACTTAGCCTACTGCACAATCTGAGAATTAGTGTCAGTTCCTGACGCGCCGCTGCTGAAATACTCTGATGTGTTTCATTGTGTTGTAAGTATGTAGCCGATGCTCTAATTCAGCACAGTTCACAGTGAATGAGCAGGCAGATGCGCAGGTTGTTATTCAAGGACACTCGGCGCTGACTGACTGGCTTCTGAAGAAAAAAAAAGTGACTGCTCAGGTTCAGAAATGTGTTAAACCACTTCACACTGAGAATAAAACAGTCGCCGCCTTCAGTTCAAGGTAATTTATTTACTCCTGGATGTTGTGCTGCCTTCAATCGAGGATGAAATTTCAAAACAAGAGAGAAGACTGCCAAATAATTCATGTTAGTAGTTCATATTAAGTAGTAGGGTTGGGTACCTTTCACATTTTAACCAATGCAGCATCAGTAGCTGGATTTTGGCATCAGTAGCCGGTACGGCTGAAAAAGTATTTGAGATTTTATCCGAAAATAGAAATATTTATATATTTAATAAAGTATTTGGTAAAGGCATTAAAATATTGTTGCGCTGTACTTATACCTTATACCAATATCAGTCAAAATAAAAAGCAAAACAAAAAAGACCCAGATTTCTCCATTTCAACACTGATATTTACTGAGAATATTTTGTTAATCATTTTGAACTTTTTATACTCCAGTCTGTCACCAGGGCACAGCGTTAGAAAACTGTTGCGTGTCTCAGAGGAAGCACTGTTGTGTTGTTGTTGTAATATTTCCCACAATTGACATGGTGTACTAAGTATTTGGACATATTAAAATCTCTCATACTGTTCAGAGGCAGCCAGTGGCAGAGTGTTGGCGAACCTTAACAAAAATGCTAAGCTTGTTGTTGATGCCTCGCATAAAGTTTCACCACCCTTCATGGAGGGTTCAGATATTTCGGTGATAGCTACAGGCGTGCTAACGTTTCCTGCGGCTGCTGCAGGGTTTGCTTTCAGGCTGACAAACAGGATATACTCTTCAGCTTTTAGATATATTTTGTGTCTGACCAGGTGTTTTCTGAGGTTAGACGCTCTGGTCAGGTTTGCATTTTGCGTTGTAGATATTGCAGCGAGTGTTGTCTGCGTTGAGTTTTAGACCCCAGCAGAACTCTAAAATGTTGCTGCAGCTCATTGAGAATCCTCGCTTAAAAACACACCAGTGAGAACAAAAAAAAACAGGTTGTATTTTTGGCTATTTCTAATCCTCCTCCCTGCCAACTCTTTGTCGCACGTTCTCCTGCAAAATAGCCTCCATCCTCGGCAGTGAGAGCTGAGTCGGTCCCACTGCTTGCCTCAATGTCTTTGCCATTTTCCACAATAGTGTTGTAGGTAGTATTTCTGGCAACTTATATGAGAAAAAACACCTAATTTAATATGTGGAAAAGTCACGACCTGTTCACTTCCTCCAGGAAAACCGCACCCATCTCTCGCAGTGAGAGCCGGAAGGTCCTGGTGTTCACCAACAATGGAAAAAAAATTTAAAAAATCACAGATGTCAAGTTTGATCTTGAGTTTGATACCTAGTCTTATGATGCAGAGTCAGTAGTCCAGCCTGCGTTCCCTTGTTTTCCCAGCGAGGGGTCATGTTGTGTTCCTGAAAGAGCTAAAGGTTCCTGCCTGCAAATGTAATGTTCACATTTAACATCATGTTTGTGAATCATTTGTGTTCATTTAGAGGAGTCACTGTGGACAGGTTGTAAAAGCCTGAGGCATTAGTAGTTTTAACTTAAAAAAAAAACAAAACAGAAATGTTAAACATGAAATTTTAAGTGGCGCTGCGCCCTTTTAATACACTTTACGTTCACTTCTTAACAGGATTAATCCAGGGGAGTTTATCATTGCAACACTTCTTTTTATTGGTTATAATGGGGGCCATCCAACTTTGAACTCGAGCTGATCAGTTGTCCTTTTTTCTCATCCCGACGGGGTCACGTTTGTCTGTGTACTCGTAGCCGATTTCATCACTTAATGGAAGACATCAAGGGAGGACAATGTGCTAATGTGTGGAAGCAGAGAGCAGCCAGTGTCTTTGAAGCTGCGCACAGTTTTGATCACGCACTCAGTTCAATTTTTATGACATCTCGCCCTGTAAGGACTGCTTTAGTAAGCAACCGCTCATCGCAGTCTATCATATCGAGCCACAGAGAGCTTTGACATTTAATTTAAGCATCAGGAAAATCAATATCGCATAAAAGGGCCTCTTCAACTCGTCTACAATTGAATGAGTTAAAGCTCATGATCATAACTTCTGTCTGCCCAGACACATTGCATGTTAACCCTTAAAGATGGAAATTAATTTATTGTTAGAGAGAAAGTTCACATAATGTGAACAGATGAGCCCTTTATGTGATCATAGTGACACACAACAGAAAGTCACTGAAGTATTGAACTTAACAAGGGCAAAGAGATGCCGTAACAACCCCTCATTCCTCAGTGGACAATTTAAACTTTCAGTGTCTGAAGACTAAAGAACTATGATGCAATTTCCTGCACAAATAGTTTTCTAAACAGACTTTGACCGAGTTTTAAGGGGCTTTGTAACATTAAAGAGGTAGAAGCAGTTTGATTTTGGAGTCACTGGGCAAAAATTTCATAATAACCTTTCAGCATGTTCTAATTCCAAGTGGTCTGAGGGAAAACTAGACTTTTGCATCTCTTCTTGGCTGGATTTAGAAATAAACTAGCCTGTGATGTGAGACTTTGGATATGTGCATCTGTAGAGCAACCGACAGGAACGTCCTCTCTCTGAAATGAGCTGTGACCGGCCGCTCAGACGGCAAAAAGCTGATTTCACAGTAGGTTTTCTCAAAAATTGTGATGCAAGTTGCAATGGGTTTTAGGAAATTTTTGCCAGGTTGTGCAGAATTCATGGTGATTGGTCGAATTTTCATTAAATGTTGCAATCACAACATCCTGGAGGGACATCGATGAACATGTTTTGGCTCCACATGGAGTTTCATTATGTTTGTCGTAGTGCTTGTAGTGAAAACACTCATCGAACTCAACATGGTTTAGAATCTAACAAGGTTAAACCCAAAAAAATTAATCTTTGTCAGTCTAACATCTAAACTTGCTACCATTCCTGCGCCTGATTTCATTCAGTGGTCGTCATCAGAAATATGAAATATTGTTCCATCATTTAACAGAAATTTAAAAAAAGCTGAATTATTAAACCTTGTGGTTGTGAAATGTTCAAATCAATGGCAGCTGTGATTTAAATAAAAAGCATAGATCAGTTATTCTCTAATGAGCTCTCAGAATGTCGAGCACTTTTTCACTCACCGGGTTTTCAATTTTCAAGGATGTCGTTTGTCAGGACACAAGTCGACGGTCTTTAATTAAAAACCTGTGAAATGTGAAAGTAAATGCATGGACTGACAATAAATTTTCTTGATGAAGGATGTCATGGTTGGTAAAGACACCGTCTAAATCTGATCATCTATAGATTATTCAGTAATTATATTAGACTTATTAGGCAAACAAACAAATAAATAAATAACAGTTAAATATTAATCACATTTTAAGTTGTGAACAGCTTTGAGTTTTTAAATAATCCAGGACATGAAATTTCCAGTTTAGTTCTAAAATAAATTCCAGGCTTTTTTACAATTATCACAGCTTAAAGTTGAGATGAAATGTCATTATCTAACTTCTGTAACCGACCAACATGCAATGCTGTTGCTAGCTAGTTAATAGGGCTGAACAGTTAATCGAATTGATTATTGCTAAGTCTCCACCATGAAGTAATGACTCTAAATGCACAGTTGTGTGTTTAACTCAGGTCTGTAAACACAGTAATGAGGCTGTCTTTACTTCTGGAACTTCAGCTAAACTAGACTTTCATCAGGCTACGAAACAAACACATTTGTTTGCCTCACAGATAACAGCAGTGCATCGATTTCCTCGATCTTGTAGAAACTGTGAACGTGTCGTCACTTCATTACCTCCACGTTCGTTCTGCGTGTAACGTATGCAGGCGTCAACACCACTAGTTTTGGTGGTGAAACAAAATGTTTTTGTCAGACATTTCAATAAAAGTGGAAGCCAAAAATTCAAAGGCCGTCCTGCGTCTGAGTCGGATAGGCAGGGAAAACCCAGTATGGTTCTTTTGTTTTTAGAAAAACCCTTCAGTGTTGGTTTCTTCTAACCATTTTCCTTGCCAAGGTGCTTTTTTCCCACCTAAACCTAATCAAACCTTATGAGGTGTTAGATGAGATAACACTTTTATCTTTGCAGCAGCGGTTTGTGTCACAGACAAATGATGTCGTCCTGATGATAAATGCTTCAGTTTAGAAAATTAAAAACTTAATGTGTTGCTGTAGAGGAAAGTTAAAAGTGTAACTGCTTTTCTTTTCACTTATCCATGTAATATTTTTATCGTATTTGAGCAGAGCTGAAGACTTAAGACGTGGAATCAGGTCACACTTAAGTTACAAAAATAAAGATTTGAGTGTTTTGTTTTGTTTTTTATTACTGACTCAACCTCAATCTGGTATTTGATTTGACTTTCTAAGGAACTGACTTGGTATGAGACCTTTTTTTTTACAGTTTGGAAAAAAAATAAGCCTTTTGGCAGCAGGTTTTCTTGCTGCCACGGTGCAGGTCAGGCAGACAAGCTCACC
Organism: Lutjanus erythropterus; assembly: GCF_056507025.1. Lineage (NCBI taxonomy): Eukaryota > Metazoa > Chordata > Actinopteri > Lutjaniformes > Lutjanidae > Lutjanus > Lutjanus erythropterus. The sequence continues at coordinate 4,319,139 of NC_139339.1, read as the reverse complement.
ATCTGCAGCGGGATGTAAGAATGAAGCAGCTTGTGTTTGAAGGCTGCTGGTCATTTCCCTCCCTGATTGCACTACATTGATATTTCACCCTGCACCTCCCTACTCTCATAGCCCGTAAACATGCCATGGCCATGGTTTATGGCTGGTCGGCCAGAAAAAAAAAAGCCCCAAACTGGTGTGGAGGTTCTGTTAAGCGCTGAGGATCAATCCATACATTGATCTTCAAGAAGACACACGCATGTAGTCACACACAGACACACACACTCAGAGTGGATGAAACGGTTTTAACTGGGAGGAGTGAATCGACTTAATGCAGCAAACCAGAACAACCCATTTCCAGGAGATATCGTCCACTTTCTGTGTGAAAATCAGCAACAGCCTCTAGTTTTCTCCTCTCCGACGGCTCTTCATGCCTCTCGTGGTGATCGGGGCGTGCAGCATGCTGCGTGTGTGGTGTCTGCTGTCCGTCATTTGTCTCGTACTGTGTAATCCTGCGACGTCTCCTCGCGACCACAAATCCCACCAAGACAAATCTGATCTTCATGAGTGTCTGATGCATAATTCATATTCTTCATGGCTATATTTAACCCAGGCCTTGCCGTGGATAGAATCACTAACATGTTTCTTGTCTGCTGAACTTCATGAGCTGCATATTTATTTTAGAAAGCACACTGTGTATCAGGTCAGTAGGTTTCTGCAACTTATTATGTTTAGCATAGCATATTATGTTGACAAAAAGTATCTCAGCATATGATATTGTTAAATTCCGAAATGTATTATAGATGTGAGGATTACAGCAAAGCGTATAGCAATATATTATTCCATTATATTATAATACAGAGGCATAGCAGTCACTAATGCAGTACAAGAGGACTCCAGATTATCTGTTTTACACTGGTGGCACTGGTGCGTTTAGGTGCACCAAAACTATGTAAACATTTTTGCCAGATCCCACACACATTGCTAACTTCTTAACACACCATGTAAATGATTGTTAACAGGAATAACAATGCACGAAAATAGTTTTTCAAGTGTCCCGCTGAATCCAAGTAACAGCTATAAAGTTTAAAAGTTAACTGCTATTACTGCAGTTGTACAGTGACCCTTTGTACCATAGGATGTGCGATTAAGGCTCTTGATTATATAACAGTCTTGGTAACGAAAGCTTGCTCTAAAATGTGGAGGTTTGAGAGGCAGCACATGTATTCACACAAGTGTAGATGTGAGTCAAAAACTTTCAAAGCCCAAATGTTTCTCTCTAATTCTCTGGTTTATCAGTTAAGTGTATGAACTCCACCGCAGTCCGGATTCTTTAACAGTCACAAAACAGAGTGACAGCTGAATCAAGGTAGAGGAAGATAAAGTTTAGGAACTATTATATTTACAAATAAACTGACTGACCACAAAACACTCTCATACACTTTGATGCAGCCCTTTACTTTAGACCAAACCTTCTTTTTTGTCAAATATTTTCTCTTGTTTCTCTGGATTAGCTAATAAAATGCTAATTCCTCCAACATCTAGGAAACTGTGAGATTAATTCAGATTAACTGATAATCAAAACAATTGTTAGTTGCAGTTGTACTAAACTAATTTTCTCAGTGGTTAGTGGTTAATATTTTTCGTGCATTTTTGTGGCATAATTTGCAAACTTCACATTTTGACCTTTGTAGCTTGTAGCTTCACCAAAGTTATTTTAGTTGGCAGAAATCTGACTTGAGCAAATGCCACGAATTAACGGTTTGATTTTGCGTCTACACTCTTCCTTAATCTCAGTTTTACATTATTGTTAGATGCTTTTCGTCTGCACTTCAGCTGCCGTCACCTGTAGTGAAATCTGATTTTGAGCTCCACCGTCTCCCGCTGAACGACAATACACACATTAACCTTACGGCTGGAGGGTGTGTATGAGTCAAAGGGGGAGATGAATTTTCCGCGTGTGACAGATCATATTTATTCAGGCCTCAGGGGAACATTTAAAGGGGAACAAAAGGTCAGGCAATCTCTTTTTGTGCTCTTTCAGAAAAATGTTCAGTGAAAATGAAAACATGCCACAAGATAGCTATGACTCTGTTTCATCCAGTTATCGTTGATGCTGTCATGCAGATTACTAGAAGAAGAAAATACATTAAAGTTTGTATTAAACCAACAGATGTATCAGTGTTACCTGAATCGTAACAAACACAGTGAAAATAATGAAATAATGAAAGAAAATTATACAAAAATACAACTGTTGCAGAAATACGTTTTTTTCCTGTTTATTTGATTTTTTAAGGACAGGTAATGTGTACAGAGAAGATAAAGTAACGTTCAGTTAAAATAAAGCACAAGGATTAAAAAAATATACTATTATAGTAGAACAAGCTGCAAACAAAAATGGAAAAGTTAAATAGTTTCCAATTTTTTAAATAATATTCTTCAGGAAGTAGAGGAAACAATTGCAAAACAGAGAGAACAAAAACTGTTGATTTTCTACAATCATTTCTTTTCTGTACAAACAGCAAATACACAAAACATAAACAAGACAACAAAATAATAACAAGTAGTGCGAACAAACTAAGAATCAGAGGAAAGCAGCAAAATGTTTCAGTGTCAAAATGTTTGACAATATGAAGTTTAACAAAATGTGTCGATACAAAAAAGTATGACGATGTGTCAATACAAACAGATTTAGAAACTGTCAACACAAAATATTTATTAAAAAGTTTCAGTACAAAAATTTATAACAAAATGTGTCGATACAAACAAGCTTCGGTAATGTGTCAATACAAAAAACTATTACAAAATAAAGTACATAAGAAATAAAACCAAATAACTTGGTGCATTTACTATAAACTCAGTATTTTTCCAGCTGAAGATAGCAACATTTATAGTTTGATGGAAATAAAAATCCAAAAATCTGAACATTAATTTTCAGTGAGCATCCTTTAAAAACAAGCTTCAAAGACTGTGATGTGTTTGACACTGATTAAACAAACGTTTGTCTCGGCTCTGACACCAGTCATTAGTCCGTGTTGGTTAGATGTCACACGTTTGATCTGTTCAGTGGCCGCGTGTCCCACAGCGAGCGCCAGGCCCTGAACTCAGCATCTGAAATGTAAATGCTGCGGCTCTGCAGGAGGGGAAAATGTGCAGCTGCAGAGAGGAGATTGGATCAATAACCCGTCACACACGCGCACGCCGATTCCTTCGCATCTCCCTCATTTCCTCATCTAGAGCTCCATCTCCCTAACTACTCATTGACCTATGCAGCACAGCTAAGTGTGTGTGTGTGTGTGTGTGTGTGTCCCTGCAAGCAATCCCATTATGTTTATTTGTGCGTTTGTGTTGGTATCACTGACATTTATGTGTAGTCAGAGCATTACGTGTGCTTTTGTTAGTGTGTTTATTCATGTGTGTCTGGACCAGCGTGTGCATATGTGTGTGTGCATCCCCTGGGGAGGAATCCGTGGTGTCTTTAGCGGGTCTGTCTGACTGATGGACAGTCCTCTGAGGACGCTACAGCAACACATTAGCTCTGATTAGATCACATGACCAGGGAGAGCGCGGGAGCCGGTGTGAGTGCCCTCATGAGAGAGAGAGAGAGAGAGGGAGAGGGAGAGGGAGAGAGAGAGAGAGAGAGAGAGAGAGAGTTTGTCATTCCCACTGCGTGTTTTAATATTAATGCTTTTGTGTGTTCAGATCTACACACAGACACACACAGTCACACTGCAGAGGATGCATGCAGCTGTGTGTGTGTGTGTGTGTGTGTGTGTGTGTGTGTGTGTGTTTCTGTGAGAGAGATCAAAGAGAAGCATGCAGGGGAAGTGACATTCGTCTGTGTCTGACGTGCACATCACTGTGGGTGTATATTTTGAATGTTTGTGTGTAAGTTTCAGGATTTATGAGGCCACAAACAATAATGGAGAGAAATAAAAATTATGAGATTGATTTATCAGCCAATATTGTTTGTACAGAATTCAATATACAGAATAGGGCTGAGAGTAATGATTATTTTTATTGTCAGCTGATCTGATAATATTTTTTCAATTAATCCTAGGACTGGACAATGCATCAGAATCGTGTTATATCACAATATGAGACTAGATAGATTTTGAAAGTCATTATATTGTAATATGACATAAAAGTGTTGCCTTTTCCTGGTTTTAAAGGCTGCAGTACAGTAAACGATGTTATTGTTGTTATATCTGAACTTACCAGACCTTTCTAGCTGTTTTTATTATTTTACTTTACCCATGTAGTCCACCTTACTGATGATTATTTATCAAGAAATCTCATTTTGTAATATTTTATGAAAGCACCAAACATCTTTACAATATAGTCACAGATTTCTACTAATTTTATCACTTTAGCAGCTTCCACCCCTTTGAGTGCACAACACGTATTCAGTCATAATCTACATGATCAATAATTATCATGTTGACTGTTATGAACCTTCACCTTTTTTCAGCTAAATCCTTCAGGCCTAATTAATCCATTATTTGTTTGGTCTGTAAAATGTCAGAAAATGGTGAGAAATGTCAGTCAGTGTGTCCAAAAGCCCACGGTGACGTCCTTAAATGTCACAAATGTCACAACCCAAAGATGTTCAGTTTACTGTCACAGAGGCGTGAAGAAACCAGGAAATATTCACATTTAAGAATCTGATTTTTTATCCCCTGAAAAAGACCTAAAAACAGTGGATAACATGTATGACAAAGATATGTAATAGAGGCAGGATATTAAGATATTTTATAGTTTAAGATGTTTTCTGTCTGTCTGGAGAACAAGATTCATAAGCTGGTTTATCTCTGCAGCTCTGAAGTACTTCATTATAATGTTGTTTTGTCATATTTTAACTTCATCAAAAAACTGCAGGGTTTTGCTATTTGGATTTTGCCCTTGGTCATGTTGTAATTAATTGTGCAGCACCAATTATAAATAACTATAAAAAAAATAAAAAACAATTAAAGCATAATATATGTATATATTCAACCTGGATGAAGGAAAAAGAATTTGCCTATAAAGCTAACAAATTAAAGCAATATGCATTATATTCTGTTTAAAAAAAAGTTTATGTAGGCGTATATCGGGCATATATCCTGATATATCCTGATCTGGTGTACATGTATGTGTGTGTTTTTCCGTGACGCCTCACCGGCTGTATAACATGGAAATGATAAGCTGTGTTTGTGTATGATAATGTGTTCTAGTGCTGGTGAGTGTGTGTGTGTGTTCATCTGTATCTGTGAGTTTCTATAAATATGTTTGTTTGTTTTGTGTGCACTTTCCTGTTCTAGTGTGCGTATTTAGAGCATCTGCTAGCATGTGTGTTTCTCTTGTCATGTATGTTATTGTGTGTGTGCGTGTGTGTGTGTGTGAGATGTATCATACCCAGACAGACTGTCCCCAGACGGCGCTGCGCTGTACGACATGCCATGCTTGTTGTCAGGACAGCCATGCCGGTAACCATGACAGCCGTGGTCGTTAGGGAGCCAAGGCAACGACTCATGACCCTCGGGACAGGAAGCGCTGTCACATCTCGCATCTTCCCGTTCCTCCCACCACCGTTACCGTCGAGTCTCTTTGATTGACTGCCATTATTTTCTGTCATCTTCTTCTTCTTCTTTTGCCTTTTTGTCTTTTCACTTCACCTCAGTGCTGAGTTCGACGTTAAGACAGTGGTTTGGTTTCTCTTGCGCGGGAAAATTAGTCGTCCACTGCTCACCAAACAGATTAGACAGCTCTCGCAGTGATTGTGCCTCATTGAATATAATTTAATCAGTTTTTTAAGTCTGATTTTGTCTTTTGATGTTGCTGCATGAAGTGTGCAACATTGTGATGGAAGTGTCACAACATCTGCAGTAGATTTTGACAGCGTTTTTTTTTTTTTTTTTTCATTCCCATGGCTGTGGAAAGATGAGAGTTGTCATCAAATCATAAAGAAAGGCTTAATGTTTGCACACATGTATCAGTTTTCACTTATGTTTGTCACAATGACGTTGCATTTTTGTTGGGGAAATGATCAATAATGGCTGGGTATCAGATCCCAATACTTTTAACACTGAGAGCCCTGAAGACCTGCTAAGATTCATTTTGTTCTTTACTTGTTCTTTTTCCAAGTGAAAACTTTTGCAAATTTGAGATATTTAACAGTTAACGGTTTATATTCCTCCAAGTATGGTATTGATAACTTGCACAGACTACAACTAGTTTTTATTGTACGATCCTGGACGAAACAGGCTGAGCAGACTTCGAGCTCTATCTTAAATGTCCACTGTAGCCTTGTGTGGCTTCTAGTACTGAGTGTGTAACTTTAGTTGAGAAAGCACAAAGAGATCAAGCGGCAGAGTGTGACGTTGAATGCGCGCCGAGCGGAGAAAAAGGTGAGCAGTGAAGTTGTCGGCGTGGCAGTAAATGTACAGTGTAGTTTGAGGCTTCAGCTTCTCCAGATCAAATCAAAGCTCCTAAGTGAGTGTCATCTCTCAAGTGTGGGAGAAGCGTCGCTTTGAAGATCAGCGAGTCGAGCTGTTGTACAGAAATACTCCGGTAAAATGTCAGTCAGGTAGGAAATAATAGATACTACTGTTTTAAAACAATCTTCAGTATTCTCTTGAGCAGCATGTGCTCATAAATTCCTCCTGACCATGGCTCTGAACAAGACTGTTTTCTGCATGCATGCTCTTTCAGTCCTTTTCTTGTCTCCTTCCCTCACTTCCTCTCCCTCTGTTGTCTTCTCTTTGATTCTGTTTTACCAGCATTGATCTTCAAAGCTTTTGTTACACTTCCCACATTAACAGGCACTATTTTCCTGAAGTGTTTGAATAACTGACCACTTCTGAGAAAAGTTGAGGGACATTAATTCAGTGAGTGAACAGTTAAATGACTCACTGACTCTTCAAGTGGCAGTCAGACGTTTATCTGGCAGTTTCTTCCTCACCCATGAATATTTAGACTTTTTTTTTTTTCTTCCCATGTCACTGAAGCAAAGACGTGCTGATATATTCACAGTTTTAGGCTGGAACGGCTCTTATTAAGGACTGTTTTTCACATTGGACGAGGAAGTGAATCTCTTCCATCTGTCTCCTTTTCTGTCTGAGTCTCTCATTCCTTCCTCTTTTTTTTTATATCTTTTCCATCTCTCTCTGCTCCCTGCACTCTTAAAAATAAGGGTTCCACAATGGTTCTAACTGAAGAGCTGGGGTTCTAACCACAATGATTTGCATCTGAAGAACCCTTTTTTGAAAAAAGGGTACATCAAAGGTTCTTTGTAAGAATAAAGGTTTGTTTAAGAACCATTTTCCTCCACGGAACCCTTTTTGAAAAGATGAGTTCTTCATGGATTGTTGAGGGCATGAGTGCTCAAAGATCCTAACCCTCAAATATTCCAATTTTTATCCATATCCAGATAGATGTATCTAGAACCCCTTTAGTCAATTATTTTTTCTTGAGTTCTTGTGAATATAATATGGTTCTCAGAACACAAGAGGATTTTGGATGAACCACCCCCTGGTTGGGTTCTTGCTGGCATCCTCAGAATGTGGAAAGGTTCTGGATTGAACCCTCAAACAGGGTTCTAGGTGGAACCATTACACCTGAGAAGAGTTGGTATTGGACTTGGTATAACACTTCATGTTGGGTTCTGGCTCCTGTTGGAACCTTTATAAAGAATTCTAACAGGAACTAAAAAGAGTTCTCCTACGGGGACAAGCTGAAGAACCCTGTATGGTTCTAGTTACCATCTTTATTTCGGAGAGTCTCTCCAGTCTCTCATTTTCTTGTTATAAGAAAAGTTCATTTGCTAAACGTTGGTATATTTGGGAGCGAAACCTCATTAATTTTTTTCTATAATTTAAAAGATATGAGCTCTGAAAAGTCATTATTTTGTCAAAGTGACTTGAATAAGCCCTGCTTTTTAATGTATTTTCATTTCTTTTATTTAAGCAATTGATATTTTAAGAAGGAAAAAGCTTTCCTCATTTCTTGAATTTCCTTTTTACTGTCCTGGCAGGGCAATTTTGTTTTGACATTTTGACAGGACCTTAGATAGACTGTAAAAGGACAGCTGACTCAGTACATCTGTCTTCTGTCCCTGTTTTTCCTTGATAACTCTCTTCCTCTCTGTTTTCCTCGGTGGCTTTTTACGATCAGGATTTGATGTTTTTGTCGTTTGCCTGCCAGCAGAGTCTGTAATGAGTTCCACCGGGCTAATAGCTACTTAATGGACAGAGAAGACCACGTCGCTTTACTTTTGTAGAAAAGACAGAAAGAGGCAGAGAGGGAGAATTCAATCTCAAAACCCACTTCATTAAAAGTTACTTAAGCTGATACGGATCAGCGTATGAAAAACAACCATCGGCACCGTCCTGAACATCCATCATCATGCAGCCTCTCTGCAGTAACAGGAACAGACCGTTCACACTCTCATGACACATCCATGCTGATGATGTATAGAGCTAATTATTCATGTTATTTATCTTTGTGCATCTTAAATGGTTTCGGTTCTCTAACGAAGCAGCTGAAAATGTAAAATATCTTCCAGGTGCTCGATCGTACTTCCGCACTTATGATGTGAATCATCTCACACAGTCATCACATCTCAACACAAGGGAACACATCAGGGAGAGCGATTTTTTCAATATTTGTCTTCTCTGAGACAGTCGCTGCGTCAGATTAAATGATCAGAGAGTCGTAAATTCTTGTTGTGATTTGACCAAAAGATATGGCACTGATCCTCAGGAATGAGCTGATCTCAACATGATCTCTCCAAAATAAAATTTGCGGTAATGATCCCCCGACCCCTAATTCAAGTTTTAGAATTTTTTGCCTGTTGGTTTTGGTCTCCAGGTAGCCTCTAAGTGGTCGTAGTCTGTCTAAGCGAGGACAGCGTGTTCCTCGCTGGAAATTCTTCACTGGATTTATACATGTCATTATAGTTATTAGTTCCATTTTGCCACTTACCTTTTATTAAATTCCATCAAAGTCTGGACAGACGTGAATCTAAACTGTAAAACTTGATTCTAGTTTCTGTCTCTCTCTCTCTCTCTCTCTCTCTCGCTGTATTTTCTCAGCTCGTCTTTTCTTTCTTTACTTACTTCACCTCTTAAGTGCGAAGTGCTTTGCTGCCCTTTACGTTGACCTGCTGTACTGTGGACACATACGCACGCGCACACACGCACACGCACATACACACACACTCACACACTCAGGTAACGTGTAACTCTTGAGTGTGTATCCGACTGCTCCATAATTAGAACTCCTGCTGTTCTTCTGCTGTCGGAGTAGCAATAACAGAACATGGAGTCTTTTATATGCTGTGTGTGTGTGTGTGTGTGTGTGTGTGTGTGTGTGTGTGTGTGTGTGTGTGTGTGTGTGTGTGTGTTTGTTGAGTTGAGAATTGAGTGCAGATGTCACAATAAAACCTGCTATTGTCATCTCTGTTGAGAAAGTGTGTGTGTGTGTCTTTGTAACGTGTGTGTGTGTGTATCTCCGGGAAGTACTTAGCTGCGTCAGATCAAAGGAAGCAGTCTAATGTCTGCCTGCTGTCTTCCTGGCTAATTAACCCAGCACACACACACACACACACACACACACACACACACAGGTTGTGTACAGGGGAGACTAATTAGCCTGTGGCCTGTTTTTTTTTTTTTTTTTGTTCATGGACACTTGCCTGTGTGTGTGTGTGTGTGTGTGTGTGTGTGTGTGTGTGTGTGTGTGTGTGTGTGTGTGTGTGTGTGTGTGATAGAGAGAGTGTGTGTTTTCACAGTAATCATAACAGCACTTTGAGTGTGTAAACAAGGTGGCTGACATATTCAACCTCGTTACACTCACACACGAGTTCATTACTGACATTAACACTGTGCTCACTGACACACAACAGTCAAATCTAAACAACGATGACTTTGATCATTTGTTGAAGAGACACTGACTGTACCTTTAATTTATTTTTAGGCACTGAAACAACTTCATCTTCAACTGAAATCATCTTAATAGTGAAAAAAGTTGGTTTTACTTTATGATCAAAAGCAGATGTGGACAAATACTCGCTTACAACATTTTACTTGTACTCTGTACATCTGTACGTCTTACCCAACATCAAGGCTGATTTCAACCTAAATGGACGTGACACCAACATATAGAAAACATGATTCCTTAGTGTATCCATCAGTGCGTGCATGTCACGCGTGACAGACATAAGGCAAGGCGAGGTAAGTTTATTTAAATAGCACCATTCAGACACAAGACAATCCAAGGTGCTTTACAAGAACATAGAAATACATCAGTGTCTCTGGGGAGGCAGAGAAACTAGAGGCTGCTTCATCTCACTTGATTTTGATGCTGGGAACGCTGAGTAAACCTGTTCCAGATGATCTGGCAGCTTCATGAAGTAAACCAGAGATGTGTTTAGGCCTGAGACCATTAAGTGCTTTATAGAGAAGCAGTAGGATTTTAAAATCTATCCTTTGACACACAGGAAGCTGGTGCAGTGGTTTAAGCTGTGGTGTAATGTGGTCCACTCTCTTGGTGTTGGTGACTCTGGCTGCAGCGTTCTGGACGGGCTGATTGATTTTTTTCTTTACTCAGACCTGTGAAGACACCGGTACAGTAGTCCAAAAGACAAAAACAAGGTAAACAATTGAACTAGTTGAGACTGATGTGAAAAATGTAAAGGCTTCTTTCATAAATATTATTATACTCATGTCCAATAGTGCTATTATTAGTATTATTCTGTTTACAGAGTTGGATTCCAGTGGTGGCTGTGCAGGAATGTTTCCGACTCCTGTGATCCAAACATTTTCATCTAATGAATTATTGCTTCAGTCCATATTTGTTACCGTTAAGCCTTTCAAAAAACATTTCCATTGCAGTAACACAGGCATGCACCTGTGTTTCTGCAAGAGGACGGTCTGGCAGCATCTAACAGCAACATAAATTAATGGTGGAGTTGCATATTTGATCAAGAGCTAAATGTCTAGTTGACCAATCAGATTGCTTGGTCAGAACTGTTGTATAGTTATTAGTACAATTAATAGTATTGAAAGTAGCTACTAAGAAAAGATCAAAGTGTTTGTCCAAGATTTTGTTATTGTCCTGCCTGAAATGTGGCAGCTGGACAGCGTTCAGTGACTTTTTCTGTACCAACACTGTGTGCAGGTTGTTACTTTAAAAAAAAAGAAGAAAACATATAACCCTACACTTTCTGCCGTGGTACCAAGAGAGATATCGAGTATCAGTTTTACTAGTACTGTGATAGAAGAGCAAAACATTTGCACGTTTGTTGGTAGATGTGTGCATGGGAGAAGAGTCGACACTCACAAATTCAAGGTTTATTAGCTACGTTTCGGTCTGATGACCAGATGAAGGTGCACCAAAACTTTGTTAACAGAATCTTGAATTTGAAAATACAGAAGACTATTGTAAAAAAAAGTTTTAAATTCTGGTACGGTGACAACACTAGTTGGTTTTGGAGAATTTGTTGAAATGACTGATGCTGTCATTCTTCAGACAGGGACTGTGTCTAAACCGTGACAATCAGCCCCTGACCAAAAGTATACAAATGTGTGTGGACAGGTTTATAATCAAGTCCACAGGTTTTACTTCTTCTCACAAAAAAAACAAAACCAAAAGTAGCATGAAATGAATGAAAAGGACAACAGTGTGTGGCTGAGCTGTCCGTGGTCCTGAAGTGAACTGCTGTGAGAACACCACTCTACTTTATTCTTTTGACTTTGAAGGTAAACATTCATCTTTTTAAGCTGCCTGAACAAATGACAGATGCTGTCATTTTCTGGAGACAGAAAAGTCAAAGCAGGATGTTTCAAGCCAAGACAACAAATGATAAATGCTGCTTTTCTTTGCCGTTGTTTTTCTTGTAAGGTCGGACTGTTTATTGATCCGTTACTCACACTGACGGTGTCAACAAAGGCTCCTTAGCTGCTAAACAGTCATTTAAATTAAATGTTAAAACAAATATATATATAACAATATATTTGTCTATTTTTCCAGTTTATGAGTTTACTGAGAACTAGAGCTGAGCGGATTAGTCAAATAATCAATTAGTCGATCAGAATAATAATAATAATTTTTATGTAGTAGCTGTTTTCTCCGAACTTTCCTGGTAAAAATCCACACACAGGACTGGATGTGTGACTTGTTGAAGTGATTAATGGTCTTATAGCTTGATATTGTTTCCTCATTTGTCTGCAGTTCACCACTCGCTCCTGAACCAGGTGGGAGTCAGATGTCTTGCATTTTATGTTGCATATAATTACTATCCTGCCTGTTATGGCCTTTTTACGAGCTTCTGGCAAAAGTCCTGAGGATAATTTTGGCAAAATTAGGCAGTCAGAGTTTTTTAGTGCCTCTGCTGCTTCACTCGGGTGTTGAGCTTCAGATGATTGTAGAGAAAAAAAAGAAAAAAGAACCCCTCCATACAACTGTTCTTGCAAGTGTTCTCCATTTGTATTCATTAGCCTGGTTTTCAGATTGCAAACAGGTGACTACAGGTTGAATATTCATTTTTTTTCCACCGTCAAACAAAAGTTAGAATTTCTAATAAAATGAAAAGTGACGGCTCTGTGAGACGAGACGGAGAATCAAACACAAACAGACCTGCTGCTTCAAGAAACCACAGCAGCCATCTGACTGGTCGACTCCAAGAAGCGTTTCCATGGCGATCCCTCTGCCTCCTTCTGTCATGACTAAGCACCACAAGAGACATGTGTATGTGTGTGTGTGTATGTGTGTGTGTGTATGTGTGTGTGTGTGTGTGAATGCAGAGAAAACAGCACTAGCCACTTTTATAAGACGTATCGTTTTGTTTTGACTTACACACACACACACACACACACACAATTGAATGTGCTAAGCATTTCAAGGTGCGACTGCAATCCCAGGCATCGTAACTTCATCTAACACACACACACACACACACACACACACACACACACAAAGAGAGAGAGAGAGAAACTACACATTCTGCCGCCTCACGTAGATGTGATAATAGCTCAATTTATCACTGTTTAGGAAAATTCCCTCTGTGTGTGTGTGTGTGTGTGTGTGTGTGTGTGTGTGTGTGTGTGTGTGTACATCTCACTCCCTTAATGCCAGGTCCAACGATGCAGATCAGGGCACTGATTAGAGAAACTCACACACACAACACGCACGTACGAACACACACTTACCGATACTGGTGCAGTAGTCTTTTAACCTCACATCTGCATGCAGAGCCACATAAACCTACACACACACACACACACACACACACACACACACACACAGAATCATGGAGACCAGGCCAATTAAGAAGACTGATGTAGCGCAACAAATTCAATTATAGCTCATCGTATAATTACGTATGACTAAATTAAAGGCAGGAAGGACAGAGGAAAGGAAAAAAGGTAAGAAGGAAAAGTGTACTTGGTGGCACAATGAGTCTCTTTTGTATACTGTGAGTTTGTTGTTCTGTCCTCTTAGTGGTTTTTAGTGGTGTTACTCTGTGGTACAAACAGCATCTGCTGAATGTCTGTCTTCAGGGTGAGGGGTGATGGAACATGGATCCTTATTCTGCTGCCTTTCTCTGGTTTCTCTCGTTAATTTTCTTGTAAATTTTCTTGGCTTTTTCAGGAGTTTCCATGGTTTTATTAGATGCAGGGCCCATATTAACCTTTTATACAACCACAATTTCATGTCGGGACGTCATGTAAGTTTCAATTATCGGATTATTGATTATAAAATTAACTTTTTTAAAATAAATGATTTATCAGTCACACTAATTGTTGAAGTTTTGAAAGTGTCTCAATGTCTCTAGTCAAAAAACTTCAGGTGCTCAACAGTTCGGGGTCTCTGTTGCTGTATTTTGTGCCTCAGGTCTGGACTGCAGGCGGGTCAGTCTAGTTCCTGAACTCTTTTACTACAAAGCCACGCTGTTGTGACATGTGCAGATTGTCTCTTGGCGTTGTCGTGCTGAAAAAGACATCTGGATCGCAGTCTATTTCGCCCCAAAACCTGGACCTGCCTTTCAGCATAAATGGAGCCCTCACAGAAGTGACAGTTACCCATGATGCTCTGGGCACTAACACACCCCCATACCATCACAGCTGCTTGATTTGAAGTTAGCACTGGTAACAATCTGGATCTCTTTAGCCCGGAGGACATGACATGATTTCCAAAAACGATCTGAAAAATGGACTCGTCAGTCCACAGCACACATCTCGTCTTTGCGTCAGTCCATCTCAGATGACCTCCAGCTTCAGACTTTCGCTTTACATGATAAAGTCTAGTGTTTTGGCGCGTAATAAAATATCTATACGTGCAAAAACATGCAATACATACATGCAGAGATTCCTGCTAGTGGCTCTTTTTGTGTTGTTGAGCAGTGTTGTTATCTATCTTCACTGTTTTGATTGCATGAAAAAGTTTTTTAAACTTTTTAAACTCTGAATTGATGCATATGTTTTCTTTAAATAAGATTTAAAAATAGAAATATATCACTTTGCTCATGATATCTTGTCAGTGTACGGCCCTGCTAGTGTTGTCAAGAAACATATCGATTCATATCAGTGCTGAATATTTAAAAAGCTTTCACTACTCGTTTTCCGGAGTATCGATACTCCGGTACCAGCTGTGCTTTCTTGATCTCTCTTCTCTCTGACAGCTAGTTGACACACATCTCTGCGGTGCCCACATAGTCCCGCCTCCTCTCACTCACTCACGGTGCTGTCCTCTTCTCGTCACTCATCTCATTTACTCCAGCTGAACATCCATTGTCTTTCTCTAAATTCTTTCTTTTAATAAAAATCAGTGCCCTCTGTGTTTTGTCAGGAGTCTTAGATAGACGGAGATTCAGTTGCAGGAGACGGACAAAACGGAGAACTTGACACGTTATCACTGTACTGTCCTGCTACTGTTTTGTCATTGCACATGCTGGAAGATGATTGGTTGGTTTAAGTTAAACTTATCTTGTAAAGACGTCCAGGGACAAAAACATAAACTCTAATTAAATATAACTGGACATCCTGGACAGAGCTTACGTTAGATTTTTCTTTTAAGTATCAGCTACATCCTGATTCTTTCCTTCTGTCTTTTTCTACTCGCGGCAGCTTTAAAAGTGACTCATCTAGAGCTCCACCACCAGCATCCAAAATTAACTTTTTGTCTTTCGTGCCAACTGAAAAAGGATCAACTGCCAAGATTTTTTTTTTTTTTTTGTACTTTCCCAGCCAAAATAATCGAAATATGTCACATCAGGAACTGGCTGAACTGGCACTGAGTAAACAGATGAGTAGTTAGAGTTTAATTAGAACTTACTCACTCGGTACGACGGACAACGTTTCTCCAGCGGAAAGATTTTATTGTTCGTTGTTCAGTCTGAGGTGTTTATTAAAGGGAGACCTCTGGGTAAATGCATAAAGAAGGTGAGACGAGGAGAGAGAAGAATAGAGATGGAGGAAGAGGAATGTTAATTAAATCAAACACAGGATGAAAGGAGGAGAGGACAGAGGATGAGTGGATGAATAGAAAAGATCAGGCAGAAAGGGTTGGAGAGGATGAGTTAAGGATTTTGGGGATAAATCATAAAACGGGAAAGACGGAGGAATGAAGGATTTATGAAGGAGGAAGAGGAAGAGAGGTGGATAAATGTCAGAAGGAGGGATGAGGGGATGAAGAGGGGATGGCAGGATGGGTGAGGATGAGGGATGGAGGGAGGGGATGACAGTGGAGATAAATGAGAAGACGGAGAGGTGGAGGAGAAGAGGTGAGGGATATAACAGATGGCGGGACGGATGAAGAGGGGAGAGAGGTGAAGGATGACAGGAGACGAACGGGAGAGGACGAATAAAAGTCTGGTAAAGATGAGAAGAAGAAAGGTTGGGGTTGAAGGAAGAGGAAGGCTGGATGGAGTGAGGGATTATGGGATGTGCGGAAAAGCCGGCAGGAAGGATGGATGATTTGGAAGAGAGGTGGAGAGCTTCTGAAGCACCGGAGAAAAGAGAGAGTACAAAAAAAATGGCGTCAGGGAGGGAAAGGAGAAGAAGAATTAACGAAAAAGCAGAAGTGGGATTAGAAGAGAAAGGGATGAATGAAGGAGAAGTGAAGGAGGGTGAAATTAGTCACGGTGAAATGAAACCAAAAGAGGGATGGATGAAGGAGTAAAGAGGGGGGGATAGAGGGATTAGAGGCGGAGGGAGACACATGCAGAGGCTCCCCCAGGATTGTAGGTAGCGCCGGGGTTGAGATATTTTCAGTTCAGCCGGCGGTCTCCTCGTCTCCCCGAATGCCGAATGCCTTTTGGTTCTATATTTAGAGCGTTACACAACAAAGGGTTGCATCATCTGCCAACATAGTTTTATTTGCCAGAATTCTCTCTGTCGTCTCATTTTCTTCTTCCGCGGCTCCTTCTGCCGAGGTTGTAAATAAAAAAATAAAAAAAAAAGTTTGTTTGTAATTAGCTTGCCCTGTTAAACGAAGGTTAAATGAGGAGAAAAGCTGTTTGCATGTTCTGTGAACGACTTCTCGAGGAGTCCTTGTTCTGTTTTCTCTTCCGCCATGTTGTTTCTGTGTGTCTTTTGTGCATAAACATGTACCTAACCTTAGAGTTTTCACAGTGTTTCTGACTTCTGTTTTCTTTTGGACTTTAGATTTTCTGCCTGCAGCTTTTGGATCAGTTCGGCTAGGACTGTTTTGACCCGCTACTTAAAGCCTTTGTACATTTTTTAAGTTTTTGTGTTAAATCACTTTGACCTGCACCAGTCTGCCTCCTGTCCACATACTGGGTCCGTCCTCTTGACTTTGCTACCCCTGTTTGACACATTATCAGGCAAACTGGCAACAGGAGGGAAACACACAGACTAAATACACAAGGAACTAATCAGGGGCAAGTGAAACTAATCCATAATCAAAAAAGTGGAAAAAAAACACAAAGACAGGAAATATCTAAATCATAACACTAAAATCTTGCAGACATGCAATAGATGTTGCACATGATGCACAGAGAAGACAGATGTAGTAAACAGTGTTATTACTGCGTGTTCTGAACTCAGATGATTCATAATCATGAACAAGTTTGTTGATTTCTGTCTTTTCCCCCAGAAACAATAAACCAACTGACGGTCCTCGCATGGATCTTCCCAATTTCCATTTTAAGGTCTGCGGATGTCACACAGATTGTTGGTTGCTTAAATTAGAAACAGACAGCGTTCTTTGCTGTAACTCACCATTATGAAGTAATTTTTGATTGCAGTGTAATGGCAATAAAATGATGACACCATCCGCATCTAGATTGGTTTTCTATGAGCCTCGCTTTCACTATGCAAATCGGTCTGCCACTGAACGTGATGTTTCCCTGGAAATGATGCCTCCATCATGGTCTACATGAATTCCCCCCAGATGCATGTCTCGGAGCAGTCATGTCCATTTGGTTCGCATAAAATGTTACTTAAGACTTTTTTTTAAAGTAAAAGATCTCGTCTTAACATGCCTGCACTGTAAGAAAACGGGACCCTTGGTATCTCGTCCTGCAAATCACCAAATCCGTGCTTACAAACTGTGAACTGAAGAGGAACATAATGTCAGGATAGAAGCTCATATTCAGCTTTTTCTTCCGACATTGTTAACTGGAAGAGTAAACTGAGTAAATTAAAAGTGCAGACAAGCTACATTTATTTGCAGGGTTACTTAAATTCAGTCTGGATTTCTTGTAAGTATCAAAAGTAAAACTGAAAGAAAGTCTACCTTTTGAGTAAGAGGTTAGATTTCACCCTGACTCTACTGCAATTCACCATGAATAAGAACCTAAAAAAAAGACTAAATGGGAAAATAAGTTCCATTCTTTCTCATCACAGAGAGCACAAACTTTTTGTGTCTTCTGGCCCTGAAGGACGCTCCACTAATCATCTGATCTCACTCAGCCTGTTCGGCGTTAACGGCCTGATTTCCTGTTTGCGTGTTGAATCCCACCCCTGCGCCTGCCAAAACGTCCCTGCTGGCACCGCCCGACGCCTTTTAAACCCCTCCATCGGCCAGAGGAAAACCCTACAGGCTGCGCTCAGAATCCCCCTTCCATCCGTCCTCCGTCCTCCTTCATCCTCCGACGGAGCTGCAGATTCAGGCTCCTCGGGTCAGAATTTCAGGGTTGAACTTGTTTAGGGACTAATTAAGATTCCAATTAAGATCCCCCTCACCCTGCCTTTCACCCCTTTTGCCCTTTTTCATCAAAGCGGCGCCACATAAAGTCCTCGAACGCAACACAACAGAGCAGTTTTTTTTTTTCTTCTGTCTTGGTTATCTCTCCTGAACATGAAGTGAGGACACTCATTAAGATTCACCTCTTCCTCTTCTTCCTCCTCTGTTACTCCTCCTTCTTCGCCTTATCCCAGCTCTATCTCTGCTCCATTTAACCCCACGTTTTATCCTATTGCTCCCCTTTTTTCTTCTGTTTTACATCACGTTTCCTGTATGAAAACTTTCTTCTGCTCCTCTATTTATCCACCAGTCTTCACATTTTATTCTTTATACGAGGGACGCATGATATTAGAAGTTTGCCAGTATTTTCCACCTTATTTTGGCTGTTTGTGAATGTCGATAAAATATATGCATGTAGTTTTTCCACCTAATTGCAAAGTCTATCTTGTAGTGGAATTAATTTATTATTATACCTACTATTATCATGATCATTTCATCATGTCATAGACATAAATAACAGTGTTTTTCAAAATAAAACTCTGTTTTTCAAGATAAAATACGTTTATCATAATCAAAAAAAATTTTTTTTTCAAATAAATATACAACATTTATTATCCTGTCATATCTGTTTCAAAATAAAACAGTGCTTTTCAAAAAAAATATGATGGTTTTCAAATTAAAATACAAATCCAAAATACAATTCTGTCATATTGGCAGAAATATTATGCCAAATTTTATTATAATGGCCCAATAACATAAATTTATCAAAACAAAATGCAATATTTTTCAAAATAAAATACAAAATACAATACTATTTGGCCTGGTGTATCTTCAGAAATGTTTATTTTGGGCCGATACAGATATTTCACTTTAAACAATACAGATGACGTGCCAATATTATTGTGCATTTTTACTATTATACCCTTTTAAATTCTCTTTTTCAGAGCAGAAGCAAACAAGAATAAATGTTTCGGCTGAGTCTGACCACAGAAAATGAATGAAAAAATTGTAAAAACAAAAACTGAACTGAAAGTCATGGGTGACTTCTTCCCATCTTCTTTATTACCTCCCTTTTATCCTCCTCTTCTCTCCTTGTCATCCTGATGATGATCTACGATGCTCCCTTTTTTAAATCCCCTTCTTCTTCCAATTGCTCCCATTAGAGAGGAGAATCCATTCTACCTCTGCCCTGTAGCTGTATCCCTCATTTCATTTCATTACGTCTTATATTAATAGCCTACAGTCGGAGGATGGGTGATGCCCTTGCTGCTGAAGTGGGAAAGACTGTTTGTGACTGACTGTTTCTGCAGGAGGATCAATAACGGGGGGCTTTGCACTGACATCAGGACTGCACAGTTACGTGGGTGTGTAGCTACAGGTGAGGAAGATGAAGCACAAACCAGCAGGACGACTTAAAATGCCAAAAGGTGCTTTGTGTCCTTCTTCTTGAGTGAGTCAGGACTCTGAAAAGTTTTTCACAGCAGCAACATAATATTTTCTCTTTCAGTGTTTGTGAGATAAGTTGTAAATTATGCAACAAGTTATTCAACAAGTATGTAGAACCCAAGAAAGCCCACGTGTTGGAGGCAGCTGTGTTCTACCATCATCAGTCAACACTGTCTGTCGAAATTACTTTGTATATTGCTAATTGTTTTCATAATTACATTGTGGGTACAATCCTGCCTGGAGTATGTTAACAGATAAAGTTTCTTTGAAACAATGGATGTATAAAAGGGTGGTTGACGGCCGTTAAAGTGTAGGACTAATGTAGTGTAGTGTGGATTGCCTGTTGCCACCCTTCCAACAACTATCAGCTCTGGTTTGGTCGAATTAAATCCTTCATTCACCTCTCAGTCCTCACCCAGCTCAGTGCGCTCATGGTCCGGCTGAGCACAGTACCCCGTGGCGTGGAGCAGCCGCCGTCACTCTGCAGACTATTACGTTAGCAAAATAAAATTATCATCGAAATAGTTGGCAGTTGATTTTATTTTATTTTAATCATAGAATCTACTGATCTTTTTGGCTCTAAAAAATTAAAAATAAAACTTTACTATAGCACTCAGAGCACTCTGGGTTATGAGTTAAGGCCACTAAATTTCACCTGCTTGAACAGAAGATACCAAACAGTAAAGCAATTATGAAGGCAGAATAAAACAAAATAGAAAAATACACTTTTCCGCGTTCTGTTCCTTCCTGTTATATATTAAATATAACTCTGCCCATCATGCAAAACATATCGGACTGAGACTGTTAACTCCTGGGTGTTGTTAGCTGCAGAGTGATACCACAGTAGAAGGTGTGTTTGGTTCTCAGTCTGAAAAAAGCATTGTTTGTATTTCCAAAAGAGGATGTTAAGGTCTAATTTATTCATGTTTCACACGTCCTCCTCCTGATTTAACAACGCGTTAATCGAGGTCTGGGTGGAAGCCAGCAGCCCTCCACAGCTCTGCATTGTACCGAATTCGCCGAGCCGCAATCTGAACTGCACCCCATCTAAATATTCTGTTTCATATGGAAATATGTCACATGACTGAAGCCAAAGATGCTCTAACTGCTGTTTCACTGTGGCTTTATATCCTCCAAGGTGGCTTGTTGCAGCAGTTTACAGTTTACTGCTTTGCAACATGCAGAAACTGACCTGAAAATTAATTTTGAGTCCAAAATTTAGCAATAAAGGAGAATAACTCAGTGAGGTTTTGTGATACTTAGTAGAGGATGTGTTGCTTTACAGAAAATCAGCAGGACTTTGATGCAGGATGTACACTCAGAAGCGGTGTGTTGCTTTTTTTTTTTGCTGTGGCTTTGTGACAGGATCCCTCGCTGTGTTGACCCTGTGGTCTGACTCGAATGAATGAGCCGCTGTGTTTTGCTGCAGGCCTTCTGCTGGCGTGAAAAACCCCCTCATTCACAAAATCTGTAATTTGATGTTTTTGCATTCCTGTGGCTGTCACGCAGCGGGGTCTGAAGTCTCAGGTAATGTTCACCTGATTGCAGTCTGGGCGCTCTGTCATTAACATTAACTAATTTTCTTCCTTTTACTCTGATTATGTTTGTGTTTGGGCAGTCTGTCCCGCAGCCACACAGATTACAGTTTTGTTCCAGATTTGGCTCACTTTGTGTCCACGTATTTAATTGTAATTTATTCTGGGAGCTTTTATCGGATGTTATTTTTTTCCAGAGAGCACCTTAGGACAGTTGACAGGACAGTCTTTTTACCAGTAAGCCAAGATTCATCAGCATTATGAACTTAAATTTAACTGTATCGAAATAATAAGTATAAAATATGAATCTTTGAATATTTGACTAAGACTTGCCAACTAGTCTAACAGTAAGAAAACACTCAGAAAGCAGTTAAAATTGAGTACAATTTATTAATTGATAATGTTAAACACTGTCTGAAGCTGAACAGCTGCTCTGTTTGCAGGTTAACATCCGTGTCTGTGGTGAATGTGGTCACATGATGCTCCAGTTGAATGATTATACAACAGTTTATTCTGTCCCTGTCTACATTCAAATTTATATCCATTCTCTAGATTAAAACACGGCCAAACCGTGCTGTTTTTTCGGGCTGATAAGTACCTCATACAACCACACTTCAAATTATCCAAATGATCCCCTTAAACACGTAATTTTAACAATGCATCATAGTATATTTTGTTGTGGGTGTGTTTGCTTTCTTTCTGTCTTTTATGCAAACACATCTCTTTATAGACAAGAGGAAAAGGGCAAGATGGAGGGAGGGGAGGGAGGAAGACAGGAGGTCCTCTGGGACTGGAGAAAGAGAGGAAGAGGCTGTGAGATGAATGCAAGATCAGACAGTCTATGGAGTAACAAGAGGAGAGAAACATGGAGATAAATAGGAACATAAATGACAAGAGGAGCCACAAAAGTTTTAAAGTGAAATGGAGAAATTTATAGAAAAAATAGATTAGAATAAAAGGAGACAATGGATAAGCAAACTATAACCTGATAACAAAGTAGACTCCAGCAAGGCAGCGAGCGATTCCGAGGGAGAGAAAGTGGGAATAAAAGATGGAGGGAGAAGAGTGTGATGAAGTAGAGGAAAGATGGGGGGAGACAGTTGGAGAGAGAAACTACCAGAGGGCACCAGGAGTGATGGAGTGGAGTTATAGAGGGCGAGATAAATGGCTAAAGTAATGGGGGAATATTGCAGGGGTGAATGAAGAGATAGTGAAAGTGTGGTGGAGGAAGAGGAGATCGAAGACGAGAGGAGAGAGGAATGGAGGTGAAAACAGGAGTAAGGATTAGAAAACGATGAAGTGGCTGATAGTTGAAATTTGGGGTGACAAGAGAGACAAAGATAAAGGTGAAATGAATGGAGTGAGGGGTGTCAGACAAGATGTAGAGGGATGAATGAGGGATGACTGAAGAAGAAAAAAAGACAAGAGCCATGCCACATATAACAGGATTTATAGGCGAAGATAGTCTGAAACATCTGTCGCTGTATATGTTTAAATTGAAAGGAAAATGTTACAGATCAATTTCATGGAGACTTTCCATTTAACTCTTAATGTCACAATTAGATTTAGAATTGAGTCTTGATTCAGTAAATAGAAAAAACAACACTTTTCAGGCTCTTATCTGGACTGTGGCTGCACAGAGCAGACAGGCGTTGGCAATCCGAGCAGAGGGATTTTAGCAAGTTTAGCAGTGAAGTTGTCTTGTGGCAGTAAATGTACAGTTTGCCCATGAAACCGCAAGAGAAAAAGTTCAAGAAATTCATGTTTCTTGCTTCCCAGCTGCTGGGTGAAGTGAAGGAAAAGTCTGTGGGATTACAGACCACAGCAGAGTGAGCTGCTCTCAGGCTCTGGAGCACTGTGTTAGGTTAAAACTGTGGGTAAAATATGTTTTATAGACGTATTTTAGATATTTTACATCAACTCATAAAAAATGAGAGGGAAAACAAAAGTGTTGCATTTCTATTTTTGCTGTACAATATGTGTGCTGCACTGTTATAAGTGATATTTAATTGTACTTTTATCTACTTTGCACTGCGTCTGCTGCACAACAATTTCCCACATGCACCCTTACTGAGCACAAGAGGTTTCACCATGTCATTGGCACTTGAGGAGCCTCATTATTTATACATTTATGGATACGTTAAAATTCAGTTCCTGCAGAAGCAGTTGCACAATGTTGATGTGAAATCAGAGAGGTGGAAGTACATGGAGGAAGTGAACGGAGAGAGAGAGAGAGAAGGGTCTGAGTGGTCAGAGATGGAGGGAAAAGAGTTGTGAAGAAAGAGGGAAGGAGTGACAGAGTGTGGAGGAGACGTGTGAAGGAGGAGAGAGTGTTTAGACTGGAGGGAAACATTAGAGAGAAGCAGAGAGGTTGCCCACAGAAGAAGAGAGAGAGATGGGAGGAAGAATGAAAGGGAGAGAGCCACCCACATGTAATAAAAGCAGTAAACGCTTGGCTCTTAAGTTCTGCTCGCAGCACTTTCTCTCATTAGACCTCCAGCTTTATTGCTGAGTGGCTGAAGACGACGGGACACTTTCTGCTTATTCCACTGTTTTCTGCTGCTGTTTGGCCCTCTGACGTGCACTATATCTACCATCTACTGCTGCTGATACATGTGTTTAATTAAAGAGGTGATGGGATTAAAGTTTACCTCTTTTAAGGTGCATATGTGATCCAAAGTGTAGTATCACAGTCTGTAAAGGCTGTAAGTAGTCTGGTTTAGGCAATAAAATGTTAGAAATGAGAGAAAAATGAAAAATATACGGAGTCAAAAGCAACACATCTGAACACAAATCAGAAAAGGAATGAAAAACAAAAGAGCAGTATGCAAGAAAATGATAAAATACATAAAGAAGATTGAGGCTAACAAGCGTCGTCTTGAGGTTGTGTTTTCTGCCGCTGACAGATCTGAAGCGAAGCTCCTTGTTGGAAGTTAGTCCTGGATTGTTTGGGCTTAAAGAGTCGGAGGATCTGAGGGGAGTTTGGCAGGAAGTCAGAGCAGCAGGCAGGTCATTAATTTACTCAGAGCCAAGTCTTTAACAGCTACTACAAGTATCATAAGAATCTCTTCCATGATTAACCGTCAATCAATACAAACACTTTAAACAGGAGCCGTGTTTCTCTACCTACAGCTGCTTCAGGAATCGTTTGGATTACCAAACTGATCAGGATTCAGAATCATCAATCAGTTTGATTGATTAGTTTTTAATCATTATAAAGAATATTATTCACATCTTGAACTATATGTGAATTCAATATAATGACATTTGAAGTTTAGGGGATGTTCAAACATCCCAGACAGTGTCAGCAGATGATTTAAGGTCAACAAGCATTTTACATAAATGTTGTTCCACTGAGACCTGAGGAGTTGGGTTTAGGTCTCATTGGAGGTGAAAACAAGATATTACACATTTATTATACAGTATACTCAGAATCTATATCTGTGTATGTTTGCTTCCTTCCCACCTATGGGCTTACAGGCTTGCAAGAGAGGATAATCTGTTGATTGTTTGGTCCTTAAAATCATGAATATTACGAAAAATACTGATAATTGTTTCGCTAAGCGCAAGTTGACGCCCTTAATGTTTTGTTTTGACCCAAAGATATTCAGTTTACTGTCACAGTGGAGCGAAGAAAACAGAAAATATCCACATTTGAGAAGCTGAAATCAAACAATTTGGACATATTCTTCTTAAAAAAAAAATCAAAATGATTAATTGATTATCAAAATAGTTGGCTGTTAATTTGATAGTTGACTAATTGATGAATCCACAAATAGTTGCAGCTGTAATTGAGATGCTCAGCTCTGATTTGATTGTTATTTTCCTCCATTGGTGCACAACAAACTAGTTCATTTCCAAACCGACATGTTTTGGCACATTGTTTCAGATCCCAGTACCTTGTAAACATGATATCATATTGAATGCACTGATTGTCTTTTCTCATGTAGTTGAGTTTAAACTAATAGCTTGTCACAGCTGTGCTTCCACATGATTGGTCGTCTGTGTGTTGTTGCTCCCATGTGCCACAGGAAATTTGTACAAAGTTGACCCTTTCTCAACTTCTCAGGCGTGCCGCTGGGAGGCTTTAATCACTATTCGGGGGTTTATTTCACAGTGAACGGCAGCCTGTCGTGCCATTATTGTTCGAGTCTGTTTGTGGGACACGCTGCTGGCAGTGAGCAGCATTACTGCAGATTGATGCTGCATCAGTTTACATCCCTGTCCTACTTACTCCAACAATCCAGAAAGGCAGCAGCAATTGTCGTACTATTATCAGCCAATCTGTACCCTGACTTCTTCTTCATCTTTGTGTTTGGTTAAGCAGGATTTGATATTTGCAAGAAGATCCTAATGAGGATTTGTGCAAAAAGGGGACAACTCAGCATAACGATGTGTTTTTGATACTCTAAACGGACTGCAAACAACCACCACAGTTTAAAAAATGCAGGAGGAGAAGAGAGTGGCACAGATGTGGAGAGTCGGTGAGAATTGTTTCTACTGCAGCCGAGGGAGGAAACAAGACAGGGAACAGCAAGAGAAAGCAATGAGACAGAAAGAGAGGAAGGATGAGAATTATAAGGAGAACAGAGTTCAAGATGGAGCGTTTCTTTTTGTCCCAGGGATGGAGACAAGAGACGGAAAATAGAGCAGAAAATTTGAAGAGTGAGAGATGAGGATGTTCAGGCTGGAGAGAGATTTCTGAAGGAGAAGGAGAAAAAGAAAAGAGGAAGTTACAAATAGCTCCGTGCACAAAATGCAGGTGTAAAAGCAGACAGGAGGGAGCAGGTGAGGGTAGATGGGGTAAGTTAAAAAGGGACACAATGTTCAGGCTGGAGGGAAATGAAAGAGGGAGCTGCAAAGGAATGACGGGATAGACAGGAAATTACTGATGGATGTGGGAAAAAAGAAAAGAATGTGAAATTTCTGTGGGTAATGAGTTCTGTCTGGTGAAAAACTTGTGGAAAGAGGAAAGAGGAGGAGGAAGAGGGAGCGATGGAGCGAGATAGGAGCCGAGCAGGGAGTTTATCTGCATTGCCGTACCACAGTCACTGGAGCATTGTAAAGCCGTCAGCATAAATTCCCCCTCGCTATGCAGATCTTAAACGCATCTGCATTCCAGCAACTGCACACAGCCGACCGCTGCCACTGCAGGATTAATCTCATCCACATAATTTAATCTCGTCCACGTAATTTAGGCGTCGACAGACCCTCCGCGGTGTAACCTGCAGGCGTGAGCAGATCTGTATCACTTCCACTCTGCAGAGTCCCCCACACAGTGTGTTGATTTTAATTTTACACACAATTTAAAACTGCTCTGCCCATAAAACTTTTCATTTTAATACCCTTCAGCTTTTTCAATAAGGAAACTGAATATAATGAAATGATGCAAGATGATTAAAAAAAACAGCTCCTTGGTGCACAGGTGAAATAGGGTTCCCAAAACTTTACCCTCAAATAAATAAGTGTGAGGTGATATCATTCGGATCATTTTGACGATGGGAAATGTGGTCATGTGGTCTGATGAGTCCAGATTTACCCTGTTCCAGAGTGATGGGGGCATCAGGGTAAGAAGAGAGGCAGTTGAAGTGATGTTCCCATCATGCCTAGCGCCTACAGTACAAGCCTGTGGGGGCAGTGTTATGATCTGGGGTTGCTTCAGTTGCTCAGGTTGAGGTTCAGCAGCGTTATGAGCCCATGTGCTGGAGAAGACTTTACGCAGCGGTCCGACTCTCCCATCATCAATACAAGATCTTGGTGAAAAATTAATGCAGCTCTGAACAGAAATAAATGTTGTGACGTTGCATGAGCTTATTGAAACGATGCTATGATGAATGCATGCCATAATCAAAGATGAAGGCGGTCCAATGAAATATTAGAGTGTGACTTTTTTTTCTTTTTTTTTTGACCAGGCAGTGTATCTTTCCTGCCCTAAAAGGCTGTTGGACGGCAAGATAAAGCAGTGAAAATATTCTAAATGTAGTATACATTTAAACTGATACTGTTTTCTTTGTGATAGTCTTGTTTCACAGCAGTGTTTCATCCCCTTGCAAACCAGTCTTTAAAAATATATATATATCTATATGAATATATTCATGACCAAATAGTTTTTCCAAATAGGTCTGGGAAGGAGCACAGTTGCTGTCTCAGCAAAGTAAGTAAGATGCAATGCGCATTTTCTATAAATCAACACATTCTCACACCCACCCACAGCAGCTTGATCTGTAGCGTTATGCTTCAAACTATGTGTCAAGAATCTGAGAGGACTCACAGAAACATGAGGCAGAGGCAGAAGTAAGTCACAACCGTAGATTTTACTGAAGTCATCAGGCAGAGCAAAGTGCAGTCTGATCCAGGGGTCGAAACCAAGAATCAGGGCAGTCAGGCAGAGGTTCAGACCAGGTACGCAGGTGCAGGTCAAACAGTCAGGAGGAGCACAAACTGCTATCTGAGAAACTGACCGGTATAAATACTGAAGAGTATGTAAGCAGACAAGCAACAGGTGTGTGGTAGACTGAGCAGGCTGGCCACTGATAGGCTGACAGTCAATATAAGGGGAGTGCCAGTGGGCGTGGACGGTGTGCTGGCGGGAAAACCGGCAAGTGCTGCTCTAGTGTTGGTTTTGGAGTTTCGTCAGTGCAGAGCTCTGTTAGTAGGTTAGCATTAATACATTTGCTGTGATGGGCAGACTTTCAAATAAAGGCACAAAATGCCTCAAAGCATGGGGAACTGCTGCTGTGTCTCTAGGGTTAAAATGGGCTGTTTAAGTATATATGAATTAAAGTCATGAGCTAAAAAGGACAATTATTTGTCTTGGATGACAATGACAGGAATTTTCCATGACACATTACATCTAAAACATTTCATTGTTTCTTTCTTCGTTTGATTTTTTTCAGTTTTTCATTTAAAATTTTCCACAGGACGTACTTGAAATTATCCTCAAACAATTTGCACCACAGCAGCCTTGTCTTTGTCCTCACTTGTCCTCCAGCTTATTACTGGAACTCACTTGGCAGCTCCCAGTTTGATTAAATAATTCAGTTAGCAGCAGGTCAAGTAATTCCCAGTTTGTTACCAGTCCGGTCTCATCTCGTCCGGTTCAGTTAAACCAGATCGTTTCACTTCGCTCCAGTCCAGTCCTGCTCTGGTCACTGAAGGTCACCCTGGATGTGAATTAATTTACCGCAGATAAATCAGCCACATTAAAATGGCGAACTGCAGCTCATTACAAAAAGGTCGGACACGTACAAGATGCCGGGGTCACCGTGTTTCCTCCTGCCTCTTCCTCTGTGCCTAATAGAGTCTAATCAGCCTCATTACTGCTGAAATAAATCACCTGCAGCACAATGAAAAAAAATATTCACTTTATGGGAATGACTGTCACTCTCACGCTGACTGTAAATAAGCCCTGATAACATTTAGACTTCAGAGCTCCATGGAAACTGCCTCTGCCAGTTGAGTCAGTATTTTCAGGCCACTTGACAATGTCGGTAACTGGAGGCATTAATTTAACTGTCAGCTGTTGATAAAGAGTCCACTGACAGCGGAGACGTCTCCTTTTTCTTCTTACAAACACTTTTGAGGAGAAAAAAAAAAACACAATGTCACTGGAGCAAAAGTTTAGCATCACTCTCACTTGTGACCACGACAGCCCTCCTCCTCTCTCTGACAGCCGGGCATTCTGGGAGGGGTTTTTTTTTCCCCCCAGCAGCCGACTCAGTGGCTCCATGGTCAGGTCAGATTGAGAGTTCTGTACCTTAATCTGTATCTTCCTGGTAGTGGTTTGTCACTCTTATTCAGATCTAAACTGTGTTTGAACTTGACAAGTTGAGGAGCTGAAAGCGTTCAGCTGCAGTGTTTGTGGACTTTATGGAGTCTTTCCTAGGACCTCAGCTTGGACAGAGTCTGCACAGAAGACATATTTTACTTTTCTGCTTCATTAAAGCTCTTTGAATGCAAGAAAGCAGGAAACTCGCCCTGTTCTTGTGTTTTGTCACGTCCCTCTCAGGCAATTAAAGTATGTAGATGCACAGTTTACGATCAGAAACAAAAATAACATGGACACGTTTGTGATATGAATTGA
The DNA here is from genome assembly GCF_056507025.1 of Lutjanus erythropterus. Classification (NCBI taxonomy): domain Eukaryota; kingdom Metazoa; phylum Chordata; class Actinopteri; order Lutjaniformes; family Lutjanidae; genus Lutjanus; species Lutjanus erythropterus. The sequence continues at coordinate 4,289,910 of NC_139339.1, read as the reverse complement.
ATTTACATCAATTTTCATACATCTTGTGTTTTTTTAATTGTGCACTGAGGGGAATATCAATTAACCTGGAGTTGGTTTTCAACTGAAAAAACTCATAAAAGGCTTCCATTTTGCTCATCTGCCATAATCCAAGTCTCTAAAGCCCCAGCATGCCGTGCACTTGTGTGCGCACACATCACACCACACACACGCTGTTCAGACGGTGTGCACACACATGTGAACTTGGCTCCAAGCTGAGGATCTACAGTGAAGATTCAGGCTAAAACATGCTGTTGATGACAAGTTTCAAGTCAACTTGGCATGTTGGGGCTTTAGGAGACATGGATTATGTTGTTTGTTTGTTTTTTTATGTCTATTTTTTACGTTAAGAAAACTGGTCACCATTCACTTCCACTGTTTGGGAGATTCTGCAACTCCAGCAGAATTTTGTGGACTAAAAACTAAACCCGACCTCCAATCGGCATGAGGGTGAGCAGATAATGACTGAATGATATAGGTTTTGTTTTGTTTTTGCTTTTTTTAGCTGCTAAAATACATTTTTCTGCAGGCCTGTCCACAGAAGTACATCGCTGAGCTTCTTACACCAGTCATCTCCTGTAGCTAATCCACTGACTATGGTCCTCAAGTACCTCACACAACCCCACTGCAAATAATCCATATTATCCCTTTAACATATGTTAAGCACAAAGTGCTGCACATAAATAAACCGCAAATGAACTGAGGAGAAGGTTCAGTGCATTCATGGCAGCAAAAAGCTGCAAATACAGAAACACTGTAAATCTTACAGAGCCTTCAAAGAGTTCAAACACAACAGTTTCCAGGGACACTTAGAAAGTAATGAGCACACAAATTAGTGAAAGGTTGGCATTAGGTGTATAGTATCTCCAGTAATACAGTAGACAATATCGACTCATTTTCCAACACCACAGAATTCATCTCTGTTCTGTTGTAACTCAGTGCCGTTGTGTTGTGCACGACTTGCACCGTCTGTGTTTTTGCTTGTGCTTCCTGTGCAACATTACCGCATCATTCTGTATCACTGCAGAGTTATATATGTTGGATATTGCTATTGACCAGCTGAGATCTCAGGCCGCGTTGCGTGCGACTGACCGTGGATGTGTATTTTGGTGGTTTTACACTCTCCTCCCTGCCGTATCCCCCTAACAGCCTTGTTGAAATGCAGGTCTGTATCACGGCTGCAATAATAGGTTCAATTTACAGTGTCAGACAGTCCTAACCCACATCTGGGACATTAGCATATCTGTCATCATCATCAGAGATTTTCTCCAGCGCTCTAGTCACAAACAGGAGCATCATGGGAAAGACAGCACAATTAAAGTCTTTAGAAACTGGCTTAAATTCTCAGAATTTCCTGTTGATGAAAATGTTTGGACAGTTAAATTTGTAAACTGTTTTCCATCCTTTATCTATGACTTTGTACAATATTAGATATTTGAAATATCAGGCTGCAGAGGAGACACGTTTGTCTGGTTTCTTTTATGTTGAAAATGTCATTGTTAGATCTTTGTTTGAATTATTTACGTCTGCATTATTTATGTTTATGTCGTTTTCTCTGTTTAAAAAGGTGTTGGTACCCTATGCACTGAGAGTTTTAACATCTCTTTATTGGGTTTCTTGTGAGTCTTTTTCGCTTTTAAATCAAGACCAGAACTGTATTATTTAGCTGAACAATCAAGTACTTGATTGGAATGAAATAAGGTTAAAAAAGTTCATTGTCAATAGTGTTTATAATCAGTTATAAGTTATTTTTCAAGAAAAAATTATCAAACATTATCTAGTTTCAGCTTCTCAGTTATAAGGATCCTCTGCTTTTCTTTCTCCTGTCATAGTTTGTTGGGTGTTGAACTATTTGTTAAACAAAACAAGCAATTTGTAGATCTGACTTTGGGGATATGTAATATGTAGGGCTTTGCAGACTATATATTGCATTAATGTCTAAACTGTTGAACATTAGCTACCCAGCAGCTAGCTAACTTGAGTGGAACCTTTCCTAAGTTCTGCTCATTTTTGCTCTGTGCTCCAAGAACATGTGAGCGAGCTTGATACCCGGCAAAACCTTGGTCAACTTTTTTTCTTTCCTTTTTTCCTGTACTTACATATCCTATGTGCTAGACATTTTAAAGTGCCAAATATACATAGTCACATCTTAGGTTAGCCCATGTTAGCAAAACATAAACAAACAAACATAGCATTTGCTAATATTAGCTAGAGTTTCCTGAGGTTTCGAAGTGGGCGGTATGTTCCAAGTTATGAACATTACAATTTTCTACACTGAAACTTCAAACATATGCTTGAAGGCATTTGCACAAAGATCTTAACCAAGATTACAAAGTTGTATCAGTTCCAAATATTGGAGGCCTTGATTACTAATAATCGGTACTGGTATTGGCCCTGAAAATAAATGGTTGACCCATAATAGGTTATAGAATAAACAAGTCTGAATGTTGACTGTTGCAGTGAAACAACATTTAAACAATTTCCTCAAAGCAATGTAATACTTAAAGACACAAACCTGCCAGAAGCTGTCAGATTTTGTTGTTTTAGTTTTCTGGACTTTGCTGAGGTAAAAACTATAAACTTTAATGTTCAGGTCAGCTCAGGTTCAAGTCAAGCCTCAAGTCTAGAACCAAACTAATCTACAGCTCCTCAGGTGTTTGTATCGGTGAGGAAATGAGCATCTGTGCAGACTGCAGTTTGCTCCCGGCCTCCTGTTTTACTTTCCAAGCACGTGTAACTAATGATATTCAGATGTAAATGTTGGTTTCTGCAGTTTGTTTTATTACATTTTCGCTCCTGGCTCGTCTCCCTGTTCGTTCCTTGGACCAAAACTTTCATTTTTAAAGCCTGCCCAAGCATTAAAGCAATGATGTTCAGTCTTTTCAATTATTGTCTTTTCTACTGCTCAGTATTTACTTGGGAAGAGAAGTGTTATTAACTGTTTCCCTCGCCCCGGTATTCAAACTAACAGCTTCAGTAATTAGCTCTTTCTTACTGACAGACACATGCAGATGGTTATCAGTATTTTTCTTCCACTGGATTCGTTTTGAGGGCTCCCCACTGCTGGAAAATTAATCCCACACTGCGTAGGAAAATGTAAAACAATCAAAATGCATGATCTCTCCACAACGCTCGCTCCCAAAATAAACAAATGTGGGGCAATTACGGTGCAAGAAGTCAGCGTGATAAAACCTACGCAAATAAATGTAAATGTGCAAACAGGCAGAGCTTCTAGACGTTCTCCAGGAGCCAGTGGTTCATGGGGATTACATGCATTAACGAGACTAGAGCTGCTAATGCTGCAGGATGAGGCTTATCCTTGGTCTGAATGCTGTTTATTGTGCTGGATGTATGTAGAGTCACTAATCTGCACTGCTTCAACTGTCTGCCCCTCCATCACTGTCGCTCACTGTGTCACTTCAGTGTCAGGTTGGAGGGTTTTATCTCTACACCCACTGCACTGCTGCTGTCTGCCGCGTCTCTGCAAGGCTTCAAATGTCACGCAGAATTAGATGAAGTTGAGGGTTTTTGCCGGCCTTTAGTCAAGGAAAATATGCGGTTTTGGGACTTTAAAGGTACAATCTGCAACATTGTTTTTAAACGCACCATTCAAAGAGTACGAGTCTGATTTAGGAGGCATAGTTTCACAATGATTATGCTCTCAAGCACCAATAAACCGGCCCACACCTCCGCACAATGCAAGAGTTTGTATGAATACAACTGAAAATCCTCAGTCTGCTCTGCCTGTGTATGTGTGTAAAACTCCCTCTACAGCTCTCAGCAGTGGGAAGAGACGGTAAATGCATTGCAATCATTGGGCTGCACAATTAAGTGACATTTTATTGAAATTGCAATATGGCTTTGTGCAATATTCAAAACTGCAGAAGGTGCAATATTTGTCACTTATTTCCCAGAGTGAGAAAGTTTAAAGGAACAGTTCTTTCAAATAAAAGAAGGAGCTTATTTGCTGCAAGAGCCTGGGTTTGCGTTTGGACAGTGTGGACGTGTCCCTACCATAGTTGAGAAAACTCTAATGAATTATTTTTTGAGCGAAGTCGGTGCTTAGCAGTTGTTTCAGAACCACGGACAGCGCTGAGAGCGAGAGAGAGAGAGAGAGAGCGCTGTCCGTGGTTCTGAAACAACAAGCGCTCACCTGCAGGCTTTAAACAGCTGTTCCCTCTGCTGATTCTGACAGAGAATCTTTCAGAAATTCAAAAACTATTTGTCATCCTGCTGGCACGACGCTTTTATGTTAGTGCACTGATTAATAAATGTAGTGTTTAATTTTGAAACAGCAGCCTGAGGTCCGTGTCGTGTTTTTTCTCTCTCACTGTATAAAAGCTTCAGCTCAGCACCCTGACAAAGCTTTTTCCACCAGAGACAAACGCTGTATGAACTCACACACACCTATATGTTGTAGGTATGTGGCCTTTCTGAGGCTGTTATGTGCTTAAATTAAAAATAAATAATTGCCAACTCTTTTTCTTTCCTTAGAATAAATCACATCAGCTGCTATCTAAGCTATCAAAATGTGTTTGGCTGGATACTGTATCACATTGTGTTAAATGAGAATCTATTTTTATGTTGAACGACCCAAATATTTGAAAAATTAAACGTGTATTTGTGTATAATTTAATACTGAGGTTTTCAGCATCCGACACTGTATACTGTAATGTTCCCATGGAGTCGGTGAGTTAGCAGTGGGCTGCGACTTGAGCCCTGTAATTTTCGCAAATTGGCACTATTAAAAGTACACCAAATTAGCTATTAGCAGTTCATGTTGTGCGGTCTAACCATGGATGTACAGACAACTATTACTGGATTACTTTGGTATTTAAGAAAGCTTAAAAACGTGATAATTCTCATGCAAGTTCTGGAGTTGTAAGGTGCGTTTTTTTTCCTGTGATTTCTAAGCAGAATTAGGGATATTTATTCAAGATGGACATCAGACATAATGATATTCTCTGAATATGTCAGATTTGACTGAGTAATGACTCCAAGAATGACACTGAACATCAAGGCTGTCTCTTTCTGTTTATATTACTCTTCCTGGTCTTCTGTAGTAAGTCTCTCTTCTGTCTTTGTTTCTTCCAGACTGGCCAGATGAATCCAATGACACAGTTGTACTACAAGAAGGTGAGTCAAACTCACATTCGTCTGGCCGATGTCATGACTTGCATTATGTTCCTGCAGGTTTATCCAAATCCTAAAGTCTTAACACTTGAACAGAGGATTTGATAAAATGTCTTAACTCTTTTTTGTCCCCACAAAGATAGATGAAGAGGAAAACACAGAGAGGAAGAAAAAAATAACAGAGGCTCGCACTCTTACACTCACGCTAAGACAAAATCAAGTCTGTCAGTGTATTCATCATCCTCCTGTTTTCACAGTTGATTGTATCACATTCACCACTGATGTTATTCATTGTAACTTCATGGTTACTTCAACACCAAATCCATGTTTTCATCAACAGTCTTGTTCAGCCCTAATGTGACGATGAATGATGAAGACTCTATTTAAAAGGGTCGGTTTATAAAATAGAATATCCACCACCGTGTGAGGAACTTATGACTGATGACTGCAGACATGACAGAGAATAAATAATGCAAATAAACAAGCAGCTGATTTATTTGACTTAGAAGCCTGTTTAAGCCCTAAAACACACAGAGAGTCAAATATTTAACCGTGCTCGCCGTACGACTCTGGGGACTGCAACGTCAGTCTGTGTCTTGAAAGCAGTTTTCCGTCTGATCACAGTTATTGACACAAAGAACACAGAGCCTCCGATTCAAATCCATGTGGTCACTGTGAAGTTTAAGAGGCAAATGTTATGCTTTCCCTTGTTTTCTGTCACGTGTTGCATTTAATGTCAGATGTTCATATGAAACCTGAATGAAGCGGTGCTCACAGGCACTGGGTGCTGCTCAAAAAATAAAACATGGAGCTGAAAATGAGCTAAGAGGTTTTAGGTTATCATATTTTATATTGAAGTCTACATCTGTTCATCATATGTTGCCACCTAATAAGGACTGATCAAGCTGTTTACCTCAACTTGTCACAACCTGTAAAGAATCAGAACATTCTTCCTTTTTTTCATGACACCACTGTCCTGATTAATTACCCTAAAGCAGAAGTAAATTTGATTGATCAATCACTGCCAAGCTGAATCACACAGATCCCGACACATCTCGTCCTGTTATCAGTCGCCTCACTCATTAAAGATGTGGCCATTGAGGGATGATGAAGCACCTCTGCTTATTTTCCCTGAAGCTTGATATAATATTATAACGAAAATGAAATAATAACTTCTGATATGAGCAAAGATGCTAACCTCAAATCCTTAATGCCAACCACATAAGTCACATCAAACTGTATTTTTCAAGACTACAGAATCCAGTAGGAGCTGATTGTCTCAATAAATCACAAAGTCACAAAGAAGTTACAAAGTTACAAAGAAGCCTCTTTTTTGGATTTATTCTAGCAAAATTGTTTTTGTATATTTACAGACTTGATTCTCTGCATTTTAAAATTTTTTGGTGTTGTTGTTTGTGTTGTGTTTTAGGCGACATACTCGCCGTACCGCGACCGCATCCCGCTGCAGATCGTCCGGGCTGAGGTGGAGCTGTCTGCTGAGGAGAGGGCCTACCTCACCGCTGTGGAGAAAGGTCTTTTTTTTTTTTTAATCTTTCTTAGCGATGTAATAGATTCCTCTAGCCTCCTCATTCTGCTGGTCCTCTCACCTCTCAAATGATGCTGAGTCAATAGTTCCTGATGGTTGAACAGGCGGCAGCTGGTCGGTCGGATTGTGCTGCAGCCAACAGCTCACAGGTGTCGTCTCTGCAACAGCTCACATGTGCTCCGGTCCTGTCACAGTGTCCTTGAACAAGATGCTCAACTCCAAACTGTTCACTCAGCATGAGAAGTACACCTTCAGTTCATATCTTATAACATTTAAACCCAGCATAGGTTCATAAGAGTGATCAGAAAGAGCTATCACTCCAGAATAGCACCAAACCTTTAGCATGTGCAAAAAATATCCTGATGTTGTATGAAATTTGGCACCATTTTAACCATTTATAGACCCTGTATGGGCTGACATCATGATTACGTCACGGTGTTAGATGGAGGCAAACAAAACAAGAATGTTTCAAGAGTGCTCACCTCTATCTTTTAAGCGTTGCCATGCTGTCGCCACAGCAACCACTCTGTGCTGCTGTGATGACGTATTATCGGGGATGCATCAGGATGCATTAGTGTTTCCGCTACAAAGGAAAAGTGATCAAATTCGTCAACGCTGTCCACTTGAGATCCAATCGCCCAAGACACAAGGGCCTGAAAAGTGACGCATCCTAGTAGGTTTAGTTTTCTAAAAGAAAATGAAAAATTGCAATAAACAATAATATAAATTCAAAGTACCTGCAGAAAACAGGGATTTTTAGTGAAGCTGCATCTGAAATTCCTCAAGCACATTTTAAAAGTTATGCCCACTTGTAATAATATGATATACAGAGAACTGGGAAGACATCTACAATGTGTTAGCATTAAAAAGAGAGTTAATGGTTATTGGGGGAGTTTACTGAAAGGAGGGGGAAAGAAAACAAAGCTGGGAGTTGTATAACTGTAGATTTAATTTGTATGTGGCTGAAGCTTGCAGCTGAGCAGAGGTTTGTCATGGATTTTATCTTTTAGCCCATAAATCATAAGGAGGAAGAAATCACTACATGCTCTGTCCTGATGTCCCCTTCAGTTCTGGACTTTCAGTCCTCTGGGATACTTTTAGAACATTTGCAGACAAGGTCATGATGAACATGATGAGTCCAAATAAAATTAGACCCAACACACTCCATTAGCCTGTTGGTCTGTAAATCCAAACACAGGAATTCTGAATACACAAGGTCTGAGCATGTTGCCTAAAAACTGGAAGGTTAAAAGATCAGTTCCTGCAGAAGTGGCACCATGAGCTCCAGAGTGTTCTACCCAGAACCTTTTTATATATCGTCATATTGTTGTTTAATGCTGTTACAGGATGTGTGGTCTAGAGTAACAAAGTAAAACTGAAGCTGAAGTGAAACCTTCAACCATCACCTTCCGCCATTTCCTCTCCAGGTGACTATGCGGGCGTCAAACACGCCCTCCGCGAGGCGGAAGTCTACTACAACATGGACGTGAACTGCCTGGACCCGCTGGGCCGCAGCGCGCTCCTCATCGCCATCGAGAACGAGAACCTGGAGATCATGGAGCTCCTGCTCGACCATGGCATCCACACCGGCGACGCCCTGCTCTACGCCATCAGGAAGGAGGTGGTGGGCGCCGTGGAACTGCTGCTGTCGCACAGGAGGCCCAGCGGCGAGAAACAGGTGACTGTGGATATCTGCACGTGTATGTGTGCGTATGTGTGTGTGTGCATTCATGCATGTACACACAAATAAAGGTGCTAAATAGAACCATAAAGGGTTCTTCGGCTTGTCTGCATAGGCAAACTTGTTATAAAGGTTCCACTTGGAACCCCAGAGAGTTCTATGTTGAACCCAACATACAGGGTTACCTTTATGTAGAACACACTCAGGGGTTTCTAATGAGAACACTTTTATATATTCCGAGGTTTGATCTAGAACCCACCATGAACGTTCTACCAGGAACTTTTTTATATTCCAAAAGTTGCATCTGAGACAGACTCGGGGTTCTGCCGAGAACATTTTTATACTTTAAGGGGTATTTCTAGAACCCACCAAAGGGGTTCTACTGAGGACTCTTTTTTTATATTCCAAGGGTTTTATCCAGAACCCACAAAGGGGGTTCTCCCTAGAACCCTCTTATATGATGGTACAAATAACCCTTCACAAAAGAGTTCTTCAAGGACTTCAACAACCTTGGCAAAACTTTTTCCTGCTAAAAAAGTTTTTTTTTTTGTTTTTTTTTTAAGTGTCTTAAAAACCCATCGATTCTTCGGGTTCTTTGGAAGGGTTCTAAGTGATGAACGCTTTTGGAACCCTTATTTCTAAGAGTGTATGCATTTGCTTTTACTCATCAGTGCATCTGTGTGTGTGTGTGTGTGTGTGTGTGTGTGTGTGTGTGTGTGTGTGTGTGTGTGTGTGTGATAATGAGTAGTACATCCATTCATTGTAATGCTCCGTGCTACAGTCTGCTGAGAAGAAGAAAATTAAACAGCTCGTTTATAGACACACTGTGAAATAGGATTTACAGACAGACAGTATTTGTCTGCCTGACGCATTTCTGTGTGTGCGATCATGTTTCTGTGTGTGTGTGTGTGTGTGTGTGTGTGTGTGTGTGTGTGTGTGTGTGTGTGTGTGTGTGTGTGTGTGTGTGTGTGTGTGTGTTTGCATGTGCCTGTGTGAAAAAAGAGACGGAGACAGAGAGTAAAAGAACATGTTGCACAGTCGAGTTAACATGTAGGTGTTTGGGGGGGATTGAGGAGGAGAGATTCAGAGTGAGATTTAAAATCATCAGGGAGTGCAGATGAAGAGGAGGAGGAGGAGGAAGGGGGGATGAAGAGAAGAAGAATAGAGATCAGAGGAGAGGAAGAAGAAGGGAACAAGGGGATATTTTCAAATAAAGACAGAGAAGAAGACAAGAGAGAGAAGAAACAGTCTTCTTCCTCTCCTTCTTCTTGTACATTCATTTCTGGACCGCATGAGGCTGTGAGGTTTCGCGTCACCATGGCAACCCAACCCTTGGCCGAAGCGGAGGATTGTGGGAAGGTTTTTGGTCGCCTCTCAGTTGGACGAGGATGGGAACAAAATCTGCTCTCGCTGTGTTTCTGTTTCTCGTTCCTCTTTTCTCTTTTTGTGTTTGTTGTCCGCTCGTCTCTGATGTATGTCCTCGCTTGTCTTCTCTTTCTTCTTCTCCTGTTTGCTTTCTCACAGCAAGAAATCTCTGCTCATCGACAGTCATTTTGCACATTTGTAAAAACCCCCGTTTACTCAAAGAACTACTTTCTTTCTAGTGGAAATAAAGTAGTTCCAGTAGATTCTACTGCAGAAAGAAAGTAAATGCTAATTTTTAATTTGCTAATTTTGTTAATTTCTGGATGAGCTGCATAAAACATCTTTACAGGCCTTTCAAATTATATTAGTCGACATTAACTTGTAATTGCTGCAAGAAAAGAGTCAAAACTGGACGAGGAAACGGCATAAATGCCACAGACCCACAAATTTTACATTTTACTGATTTTTTTATTGGTTGGAAAAAGTGAAGCTTGCGTTATTGATTGGAGAACTGACTCATCAGAGTTGCTGAACGCATAAGTAAAGTTTTCTATATAAGTTAAAGAAGCCGTGCATGTGTTTGTTTGCATGTGATGCCTATATTAAGATCTGGATGTGTGTTGTGTGTGTGCGTGTGTGTTTTCTAAACTGCTCTTTCTCAGCTGACAGGTAGAGTCGATGCCTTTTATCTTCTCTTGGCGAGCAAAACTGTTGACCTTTCTGCCGTCCCTCTCCATCTGACTCAGTCCGACTCCCCCTCTCTCTTTTATTACCTCTCTCCCTTTCTCTGTTCATCCTCCCCCCCACCTCACTCCCCTTTTCATCCCTCCCTCTCTCCATCTTCTCTCCTACTCCCTGATTAACTGTGACCGAACGCAGTTTTCTACATCACCAGCTCGCCAGAAATGGAGGGAACGTGGCAGAAAGAAGGGAAGGGAGGAGAGGAAAGAGAGGTGGACAGAGGAGGACGTCCAGACGGAGAGAAAGGGAAGGAATAAGAAATGAGGGAGAGAGAAATAGTTCCAGAAACAGAGTGCTATGCAGATGAGGGAAAGGTCTTTCAGGCTCGCTCTCACACTTTCCTTTGATGTGTGAAGTGTGTGAAAAAAAAAAGATTGTGTGTGTGTGTTTGTGTCGCTGGAGTCAAAGATAATTTTTGGTTGTTTTCATCTGCATGTGTGCGTTTGTGTGCGCTTGTGGGTCAGTTAAGATTTTTCTATACATTTGTGTTTACTGTATTTATTTTTTTCTAAAAAAAAAAAAAAAAAACCTGAAGAGTGAAAAAAATCAATAACACAAACACTTGTGTACGACTTCAAGGGTCTGTTTGAGCTGCAGCTACAGTTAATCAATAGTTTCTTTATGGATTTCTTCATTTTTCTCTTGCAAGAGATCAGACGTGGAATGAAAGTACATTTACTCGAGTACTTTACGTCAAAGGATGGTTGGATGAGGTACTTGTCTGCAGTAGATGGCGGCTGACAGTTTGGAGAAGCAGCGAGCACCAATGTAGGAAGCTAAGCAATGTACCGCTGTGGACAGAGTCAGCAACAAACATATTTTAGCCACTTAAAAATCGAAAATCAGTTTAAGTGTACAGTATATTTAGAATATTTCCACTGCTGTCAGACGGGCTTTTCTGACGGGAAACAGCCAGATTTCATTCTCTCCAAACCAACCAAACCCCACTTGCAAAAGCAATAATTTTACCTCAAAGAACGAGAGAGTTTCTGGTTTAATGCTGCCTCAGTCTCTTAGTTTGTTTGTGCTATTATGTGACTTTGTTGTTTTAAAAAGTCAGTTCAGATTCACTGCAGTCATGCAGTAACACAAACAAACTGACAGATTGAGGCAGTGGTAGACCAGCAACTCTTGAGTTCTGTGAGATAAAATGACTGATTTTGCTAATGGAGTCTGGTTGGTTTGAAAACAGCAGAGACAGAAAAGACTGTCTGATGGCAAAGTAAAGCAGTGAAAATATTAAATTGCTATAAATTTTTTCAGGTGACTAAAATACGTTTTGCTGCTGATTAGGGATGTTAATGATAAATCTGTTTGAATGAGAAGTTTATTGTTTAATTATTATGTTTGCTTGAATTGTTTGTGCTTGAATTAACATTTCACATAACAAGCGCCCCTAGAATTGTTTAAATAAAACTTAAAATGAAACAAAAGCATCTTATATCTTTTATAAATTATAAATCAATTGTTAACATTTTCAACTATTTAAGGAAAATACACAGGATTTGCAACCTTACTGCTGACTGCAATGTAACAAGGTGCACCACAAAATGAATAAATGTGTCTGAACAGTCCTCAACACCAGCAGCAGGAAATACAGAAATACTTTAATGCATGAAGAATGAATTAAAACAAACTTTAAGCTAAGAACAAACACTGCTGTTCCAAACTGTTGGAGAGTGTGTTTACCTGAGTGTATGTGTGTGTGTGTGTGTGTGTGTGTGTGTGTGTGTGTGTGTGTGTGTGTGTGTGTGTGTGTGTGCGCGTTCTCTCCTTGTCGCTTTAATCAGTGTGTGATGCCCGGCCCGTGGCAGCTGTTCTCACACTCTTTATCATGCCAGGAAAAAAAAAAAAAAGGGAGAAGAGAGAGGGAGTTAGAAGGAGAGAGATCAGATGAACAGAAAAGGTTTTGGCAGCACAGAGGAGGGACAGAGAGAGGAGATGAAGAGACAGAAGAGGAGGAGAGAGATATGAGGGAGAGGAAGCAGGTAGAGAAGGAGGTCAGATGAGGAGAAAGATGGAGGGAAAATGGGCGCAAAAGCAGAGGAGGGAGAGGCAGTGAGGAGAAGGAGGTGAGAGGAGGAGCAGATAGACTGAGAGAGAGGGAAGATAAGATGAGAAGCACTCTGCTTCGTTCTCCCTCTGAGAGATGAAAGGGAGTCCACACGTGTTTCGCTCCACTCCTCCCTCAGTCCCTCCTCTTCCTCAAGTCTGCTCCTCTCACTCCTTCTGATGTCTCCCTGTGTGTGTGTGTGTGTGTGTGTGTGTGTGTGTGTGTGTGTGTGTGTGTGTGTGTGTGTGTGTGTGTGTGTGTGCCAGTCTCATAGGATTTGGATGCCTTATGTTTTGTGATATATAAGCACATTTTTAGTTTTATTCCTCATTTGGTAACACTTTACTTCAAGTCCTCATATTTAGCGTTTATGTAAGGGATAACATCAGGGTCCTGAATCATCTTATTGATTTAAAAATGATTTTATTGATTTAAAAATGATTTTATTGCTTCTCCAGATCAGAACTGCATCCATAGCAACAGTTTGTTATACAAAATAAAAGACCATAAACTGCCGTAATGGACCAATCAGAATCGAGAATTTAACAGAGCAACTTACAACCACATTACAGTGTGTTTAAAAAATTATATTAAATATATTAAATGTTTGTATAGTAGGTATGAATGTTAAATATAGGAGGTTCAAGTAAACTATTATTCTTGTTTGTTTCATGCCTTGCAATCTTATTTATATCTCCTGTGTAAAAAACAAAAAAAAAAACTAATCAAGTGTAAAAAAAAAAGAGTTGTTCTAGTTTTATTTGTTTTTACTTTTCCTTTTTTTAGTCCTAGTTTTTTCATTGGGCCAAGACAGGGAAATGTGAATTTTAAATAAAAATGTAGAATAAAAATCATAATTTGCTTTTATGCATTCAAGAGAATATCAGTCAAACTGATTAATGACTATATGACTGTTATTTGCATGGCTTTTAACTCGTTCATTTTCTGTATTTTTTTGTTTATTCATTGAGAAATATCAGTTTAATCTCTCACGACCTCTAAAATATTGAAATGACATAAACTGAAAAAGGCGCATAACGTCATCTTCTGTTATATAGATCTGTTATAACTGACTACTGTTTAACTTAAAGACTTAAAGTTTTAAGTCCCTTCTTTTGAAACATTTCTTTGATTCCAGGCAGCCATTAGCTTCCATTCATTTGGACACAAGTTTCAAGAGTACGCTAACAGATTTTCATGTTATAATGGGACCTAATGGAGCTTAAAATGGATCCAGATATGTGAAACACAGACACACAGTTTGGAGAACGGTTCCTCTGCAGGATTTATAATGAATGTGTTCAAACATGTAAAACCACTGGGCCTTTAATCTCACATACTGTAATATATCCATTATCCTCTCTCCCATGTACCTTTAATGACGGACCACCTGGTTTTCACTCGGTAATAAAACGCTCTTTGTTTCTACAGCAGCTGTTCAGAGTCACGTCACTGAGGGATGTAATGAGTTTTGGAGGGGATGTGACATTAAATAACTAAACCTCTGCAGGATACTTCTTCTTGCGTTGGATGTATTACGCTAATTCAATTTGTTTTAACTTGATTCAAGTGAGTTTAATTTGAGTCGTCATTTGGCTAATTTGTCTCTTGCTTTGAGTTGTCCCCCTTTCCGTGGCGCTGCTGAATCACGGCTTTTTAATTATACAACAAAAGCTCATTAGAGGTTTTTATTTTTTTTTATTTTTTTTTTAACTGGCAGTCTATGAAGAGGAATTTAACCTGTCATTTTATTTAAAGAGTTTTTGTTCTTTGTTCCTCTCCAGGTTCCCTCGCTGATGATGGACAGCCAGTTTTCAGAGTTCACTCCAGACATAACTCCCATCATGCTCGCTGCTCACACCAACAACTATGAGATCATCAAGCTCCTCGTCCAGCGGAAGGTGATTACAAAAGTCTGTCTGCAAAAGCCATTTTAAGAGGAGTAATGTTGTTCGAGCTGCTAGATATTGAATTAAAAAGGTATTGATTAGATGTTAGCTGTGATGATTTATCTTTTATTTTCTTCTTCTTGTGTGCAGGTCACCATTCCCAGACCACACCAGATCCGATGTGACTGTGTCGAGTGTGTATCCAGTTCAGAGGTGAGCGATTCTTCCTCTGGTAATGAAAATTCATCTCGGCTTTCAGAAAAATCAATATTTGAATATACAGTAATTACTCCCATTTGTTCATCCGACACAGACATTTATTTTCAGCATGTTTTCCTAAATGATTAGATACCTCTCATTTCTTCTGCATGGATCAACAACCCATCTTTTTATTTTCTGTTGCTCATTAAAACTTAAAAGCAGCCCAAAAACATTTGCAGCAAGACAAACTATAAAACACACTGTGTTTGAAAATCATGCAAATAAAATAAGTCAAAAATTAAGTTAATTCCAAATATTTTATTCGTCGCTCAAGGTGCAGTTTGAGGCAAAGGAGTTTGCAAACAGTACACATGAATTAATTTACACATATAATATCTGAAAATATAATAAAACATTATGTCTGAAAGTGTTAAAGCAATACTTTGGATTATTTGAATTGGTTTGTGTCAGGTCCTTAAGCTATGCAATAAAATGCTATGGACAGGGTCAGCAACAAAACATTATTACAGCCCCTTGAAAAAGTGCACTTAAAAAATATATATATATTAGTTTAGGTTTACACTGTATTTAGAGTGTTTTCAATGCTTTACCTTGCTGACAGACAGCTTTTGACAGTGAGAAACTGCTGTTATATAAACCAAATATCTCTCGCTCTTCAAATCAACCAAACTCCATAGGCAAAATCAGTAATTTAACATCACAGAACACAGGAGATGTTCATCCACCGCTGCCTTGATCTGTTGGTTTGTTTGTGTTATTGTGTGATTTCCGTGTTTTAAAAGGCTAGTTTGGATTCACCAAAGTCACACAGCAACACAAATAAACTAATAAATAGAGGCAGCAGTAGACCGACAGCTCTGAGGTTCTGCGAGTTAAAATTGCTGATTTTGCCTATGGAGTTTGGTTGGTTTGGAGAGAGCAATATTTGGCTCATATTGCAGTGTTTTCCCACCAGAAAAGGCTTTCTGAAGGCAAAGTAAAGTGATATAGTGCACACTTAAACATTTTCTTTTAAAGTGGCTAAAATACCTTTTGTTGCTGATCCTGTCCACAGCTGTTCATTGCTCATCCTTCTGGGTGCCTGTGGACCACCATCTACTGTAGCTGCAGTACTACACTGAGTATCAGTAACTGCCTCATACAACCCCACTTCAAATAATCCAAACTATCCCTCTCCCACATTTCAGTGTGTCAGAAAGTGCAGAGAATGTAAGTACATTAAAAAGCATATCGTACTTGGAATGAAGGACTTTAAAAATAGATGTGGTTGCCAAAGGCATCTATACTGCCTGCAAGAGTGCAGAGTCTCAGACTGAGGAAATAAATGATGAGAAATGTCTGTCAGGGAGTTCATCACTTTATTTTTCACAATATATATATACAGCTCACTTGGCTTCATCTGGGGTTACCCACTTATTTTCCTGGCGGTGCCAACTAATGTAGCCAGCTTACACTCAAGTATTATACTGATAAAGTGGAAATAGATCATGTTTTTGCTTTAATTTATCATTATGAAGTAAATGTTGATTGCCCACTGTAAGGGCTATAAAATAATGACACCATCTGCATTTAGATTGTTTCTCTATAAGTCTTGCTTTCATCTGTCTGCCCCCAAGCACAATATTACCAGAGGAAATGATGTCTCCGTCATAGACTAAATAAACAAGCAAATTCACACGTTTTCTTCCTTTAGTAATAACCATGTTATTACTATACAATGAACATAATTACAATAGCTTAAGGATGTTGACAAGTTCAGTATAATTGTGCCAAAGTGATCATTTGTTCCTCAGCTCTGACTCTGAGGAAACAGAAAGAAAACTGGTGTTGTGTCGAAGTGTGTTCCCCCGTCAGATAGCGTTTCTCGCAGCGGCACAACAATAACTCCCCTCTGAAACACTACAAAAGAACTTTACTTGAGTATTTTCATTTTGTGCTGCTTTATAAATCTCCTCTTCTACAATTCGGAGCAAAAATATAGCGCTGCCTGCTGCACCACATTTATTTGACAGCTTTAACTTTGGTATATTTAAAAAAAACATGAGAAGTTAATAAAATATAGTGGCTTATTAAATATTAAACCAGTGGTTCCCAGCCTTCTTGGCTTGTGACCTCCTATTAAAAAGAAAAACACAGCATGTAATTGTGGCTCCTTCTCATGTTTCAGTCTGATTTGTCAGCAGTTCCACCAAAGAGACATTTAAACTCTTCTCTTGGTTTCATTTATATAACAGTTTGAGAGAATGGAGATTATAGAAATTCCAAAATATCCAAATTTATGCAGCAGAGGTTCCATTAATCATCTCACAACCCCTGAGATTTATCTTGTGACCATTCGGGGGGGTCTGGCCCTGCTGGACAAAACTAACTGTCTATAAAGTCTCTAAAACTTGATCCAAGTCGAGTAGCTGCAACAGAAAACTGCTGCTGACACCGAGATGCATCAGTATTAATAATGTATTTTATTATAATTAAAAATTGTCTGCAAAATGAGTACTTTAACTTTTAAAACTTTGAGTAACTGTAGCTGATTATCAGAATTTTAACTGCAGGACTGCAGGAGTATTTTTACATCATAGTATTCATTCACTCATTCCTTCACTTAATCACCCTTTATTTTAATTCAGAAACACACTGAGATAGACTCCATTTACAATGTCGCTGAAGAAAAAATAAATAAAAACTCCTAGACACAAGGAAATGCCAATAAAAACAGTGATAAAAAGTAAAAACAATAAAATTTAGAATTTGAAGTGAATGATCAACATCTGGAGGTGAAATGTGATTTAATGTTCCTACGGATAAAAACGAGGTAGATTGAAGTTTCAGGTGCACAATGAGAAACTTTAGCACGTTGGCACTTTTACTTAAGGGCATAATAAAAAATGTATAGACTCATATAAACATAATCCCTTTCAGTAGACACTTATGACTCACTAGGAATGTGTGGTGGTGGCTGTATCTGCAGAGATCCTGCCCTTTGCCTGTACTTTCTGTTTTTCTCATTATTTTGCTGTGCTTGAGACGTCCTGGGAATAAGACTCAACAGTCAACTGTCTTTCTGGTGTGTTTATGAAAAAGCTCAGACAAATCCATCTGATTCTGTTCTGTGAAATCTCAAAAACACTCGATCAGGGTCTGTAGACTATTTCTAAGGCCGACTGAGTCATTTGAAATTTGTTGCGCCTCCTAAGAAGATGAAGCAGGTGTGTTATGGGCCGGTTTTACAATTTATAATTTACAAAAGGACACTCGCACACTGTCATGACTTGCAGTATAACATTAATTTGCGACGTTTCCGTCCTTTTAGAACTTTTTTGTGCCACTTGCTCTTCTCATACGCACCTGTCTGATCTGATAGATGTGTGAAGTGTTCCTTTGCTCAAAAACATTTCACAATTCACAATTTAATTTAGCAGCTGCTTTGTTCTAAAGCATCGTACATCTAACACAAGAAAAAAATCTAGTCAGGAGAGAACAACATGACAGAAAGAAAGTCTACAGTCAGTGCATTGAGTGCATAGGATGCATCTGATTTTTATTTATTTACTTTTGCAGTCTATCAAGTGTAAAGGTGTTCACGAAAGAGCTGGGTCTTACGTCTTGTGTTAACCTTTGCAGTGAATAAATCGATCCTTCTTTATCTCTCTGCACCTCCCTCTGCAGGTCGACAGTCTTCGACATTCACGGTCTCGACTCAACATCTACAAGGCTCTGGCCTCGCCGTCCCTCATCGCACTGTCCAGTGAAGATCCCATCCTCACCGCCTTCAGACTCGGCTGGGAACTTAAAGAGCTCAGCAAGGTAGGGCTCTTTTGCAGAAGAATTTGTTTGCAGCAGATCTCGTTCGGCAGAGAAAAAGTTCATTCTTCTGTGCAGTAATATGTCAGTGAAGTATTTGGACCAGGGTTGGATTAGCCTCACGATTTCTGCCCGTTTTTATTTCTGTAATATACAGCTTACTGTCACATTAAATGAGACACCAACTTAAAGTGTCACGATGAAAAGCCGGTCCACCAGGAGCCTCCAGAGCAGCTTTAGTCCTTCTTGGCATCAATTCTCCCAGTACCCAAGTGAACTCTACTGGAGGGATGCCACATGCTGAACTTGATAGGCTGTTAAAACCCCTGTGGAAGCAGAAACATCCAATTTTATTTATGGTCCTCTTTTGCCTCAAGTGTTTCCTTCACTTGTCTTATTATAAGTGACTGTTTACATCTGTTTTATTATGTACTTTTCTTTGCTACAAGTTCTAGCACTGCAATCACAGAAAGCCTCATACTGAGAAAGATTTTAATCTTCGGTAACAAGAGCAGAAATTCTTCACGGTCCAATGCACGATTCATGACCTGCACTATTTCCCTCTCCTCAGGTGGAGAACGAGTTTCGTCAGGAGTACGAGGAGCTGTCGCAGCAGTGCAAGCGGTTCGCCAAAGACCTTCTGGACCAGGCCAGGAGTTCTCGGGAGCTGGAAACCATCCTGAACCACAGAGACAACGACCAGAGCGAGGAGCTGGACCCCAGACAGTGTCACGATCTGGCCAAGCTGAAACTGGCCATCAAATACCACCAAAAAGAGGTAGGGACTCGACCTGCATAGTGACCTCTGTCTCTGGAGAGGAGTGTAATTTTGAAACCTCACGGCCTTTAAAAGTCTCTCAGACCCACTTTAGACACACTGTCATCCAGCCGAAACGATTGTGTTTTTTCTTGGTTACTGAAAAGTTGACATTTTGAAGGAGCAGGCTTGTTCGTCTGACAGCAGAGCTGCTCTGTTTGTGTCTGAAAATACAGAAAATATTGAAAACTGAGGGACGATGGCAGGCTGTGTGTGTGTGTGTGTGTGTGCTTGTGTATGTTTTTTAAATTTAGTATATGTGTGCACCTTCACTGTTGGTTATCAAATACTAACAGAAACACAGTAGATATAGCCAATATATCTGTTAATAGCCACTCTCTCAGCATACCATTGTTTAACTGCCAGTACAACACTTTGGTCCAGATTGAAATATTGCAGCAACTTTTAGACAGCTTGCAATATTGACATTTATAGCTTTCAGAATAAAGACCATACTTTTAGGGGCTTTTCACTGCATATTCTTAGGTCAGGGCTATCGTTAGCTAAGAGTTAACCCCTGGGTTTAGTTGATTGTCAGGGAAATAACTATTATATTATAATTGCACCAATATATTCAATTGAGTAAAGATGCTAGTATGTTGATGCGCTTACATGCTAACATGGGCCACAGTATATTCATATGCCATTATGCTTTAATGTTGCATGCAGAAAAAATAAAATCTTACACATTACTACTACTTATACTAAACATTACCATATTAACTGTATGCATGGTAATATAGTGACCATGTAGCATCTCTAAATCACATGCTAATAAGCTAACATAATACAGATTGCATATTAACTAAAAACAAAATGTTTGCATGTTTTACTAACTGTCATGTTTACATGCTAATATGCGGAACAATACATGCTAACAAGCTAATGCGCAGAACATCAGTTTGCAGACTAACAATTGTGTGCATGCTACTGTGCCAACTGTGTTCCTGCTGATATGCTAAACATGCTTAATATCATATGCTAAATGTATATATTTAGCTTGCTAATGTGCTAAATGTCAATAACATACAACTTTTTTCATGCGAACTGTTGTCTAGCCTACAGTTAGCCAAGTATAGCATATTAGCAACATCACAGTTTACATTGATTGGGATTTGGGTGCATTCAGCTGAATTATACCTACATGAAAATACAGTCATGATGCTTTCATGTACCAAAAGAGATTTTAAAAAATATGTTATTTTGAAAATATGCAGCTATCACCATTATGTGGACATTCAGGGAAAGCACATTAATATTCATACTTAATATTACAAAACAGTTATTGTGTAGTAGGCCTACTTTCATTTGCCATAAAATTTGCATGAGAAACATGCATCCATCATTTTGTTTTTGGAAATATACGTGTTTTCCAGTTTCCACTTATCATAAAAGCCTGTAGCACAATCTCACTGTTGCTGGTAATATTTTTCTGTATGTGGCCATTTGAGGATAACGGATTAGAACCTTCTGCCCTAGTTACATCAGTTAAAACATCTACACTAATACACACATCTCACAGTACAACATTTCTCAGTCTGTGAGGAATTGCGGGACTTTGTTGCTCTCCCTGTGGGACTTGTCAGAGGAGAGTGACAATGCAAGAGGAGACTGTATGCAGTAAAAACAGAAAGAGTGTGGAAAACAGAGGCAGGGCAGGTGATTTCGCAGGGGAAAAGAGCGAGCATGAACGGGGCACGGAGCGAAACCATTGGACTGAGTGAGATAATGAGCCGCAACAACTGTGAGCGGATCTGAAAGAGAGATTTAATGGGACAGAAGAGAGAAGAATAGAGAGCTGGAGGGATGAAGTGAGCGCTGGGCGAGAAAGAGATGGAGATTTGATGGGATAGAGTGAGAGGAAGAAACAGAGTTAGAAAACCCCAAGGCGATCTCTGTCTCTCTCCGTCCGTCTGCCTGTCTGTTCCCCACTGTTTCCAGCTTTCTGAGACGGAGGGATACTGCCAGACGGATGTGAAAGGACACAGCGAGGGGAGGAGAGGAGGGATGACAGCAGCCACGGGATGATATGTGGATGGATTGAGGGAGACAGGGAGATAAGAGCAGAAGGTGAAGTGCTTTCTCTCTCTTGAGGCGGAGAGGTGACACAGGTAAAGATCTGAAGAGGAAGATAGACAGACGGAGTGAAAGACGGACTGGTGACATGTTTTCTCACTCAGAGAAGAGAAGATCACGGGGAATGGTTTTAAGGAGTTTGTACCAAGTCAGAATGTGTTATTTTCACCACAAGCAGAAGTTTTTTACAGTTACGGAAGCAAAAACAACAAAATGAGTGCAGGGTCACGCATGTGCGGTTGAGGCTCGACATTCAGAGCTCATCAAAGTTGAACTGTGCAAAGTGAAGATACAAATTAGTGCACGTGAGATCGTGCCCTGAAATAGACACAAGGCACACACGGCTACACTGCACATCATCTTGGGGCAAAATAATCCTAAAATCCTGAGTTCATATCCAGAGTTCATCTCTCCCTAAGGCCGAATATCTGCTCATAAAAATGTTCTGTGCTGTACTGATAAAGTTTTACTATTTTCAAGGAATAAAAGCCTGTTTTTGTTAGAGACGTGCACAATTAGTAACAATATGCTCAATACATGACAATAAGCTCATCTTTGGATAACCTGTGTGTGCTTCAGAGGCTTTTCAGAGGACGCAGGAACAGGTGGAGGTGTTGATAAATACAGAGAGTTGGAGGAGAGAATTACTTTTTCACCTTGGAAAGTATGGTGATGAGACAAAAGATAAAGCTGCAGAGGGAAGAGAAGTGAAGTGCTTTTTGTTTGTTTCTTGAGTTGTGACACAGGTAAAGATTTAGGAGGAACTTTATGTCCCTTGTATGGTGGACAAAGGTGAAGGAAGGAGTGAAGTGAAGGATAGAGGGAGTAATAAAGGGCGTCTGCGCTGAGTGGTCGTGGTGAAGAACATTGAGGTGAATGGGACGTGTGACAGAGATGGAGCGAAGGATGAAAACTGCTTACTTGCCCTTGTGTAGTAGTGACAGAGGTGATGATTAACTACATAATGCAGGCTTAGTAAAGAGGCAGAGCCAGAGATGACTGAAGAAATTAGCATATAAATTGAGAACTTAAAAAAAAACCGAGCCTCAAATAGATAATTCAGTGTGCAGCTTAAACATCAACTCGTCATTGACCAGAACATTTTCTATTACTGCTCACAGTTAGTGAGCGATGGGCGAGGCTCAAACAATCGCCCCCAATGGCTGAGGCAGATTTTATTTACCTCGTATGTATTTTATATTGAAATACATCGTACTTAGTAGGTAAAATACATTTAGTGAATGTGCAGGCCTGGAATTAAGTCATTTTAGGGGAAGGCAAATTTTGAGGGACTTGATAAATACAAATTTATTGGGGTATTGCAGCTAAAATGTCCAGCAACAGTGGTGCAGTAACAAAAAGTGATGTTTGCATTGTATGAAGACAAAACAGTATTAAAATTAACTGATAATTAGCCTGATGAGCCAGTAAATTATACTAAGGCAGTGGTTTCCTCCTGAAGAATAAGTGATTAATTCACAAGCTTTTCTGTTAAAAAATGTATATCATAATATTCTTTCCATTCTTAGAACCTTTATTTTTTGGAAAATGTCTTAAAGCTTAACATTTTTTCTTTTAAGAGCCCATCAGAGCAGGTTAATACACTTATCCTTACCAAAATCATTGTAATTCATTATCACAGAGAGATGTGGCCTAAGAAGTAGCCTACTATGGTATTTGTGAGTGAGGACAAAACAGTTTTAAGGACAAAGAAGTCTGTATAAATTCTGATTGTAGTTACTGTCTGCAAATCTAATTTTGACAGCCTCAGAGCAGACAAAGCCTCGGGGGCCTGCTGTGATTTTTGCCTTGGTAACCAATGTACGAAGTCACTGTTTCTATGAAGTTTCTCATTATTTTGACTTAACAGCATCTTTATTCATCTGCATCTTTATTTATTTGCTCCATTACAATTATTTGACAGCTTTTGTTACTGGTTGCTTTGCGAATTGTGCATTTTTTTTGCATTAAACAAAGCCTAGCTTCTCAAATGTGAGGATCTGCTGCTTATCCTTTTAATTCCTCTAATGATTTTAATCAAATTGATTGCTTTAGACTTTGCTCATGTGATTAATTATGTCATAGATTAATTGACTCCTGATTGAGTCCTAATGGTGCATTGGAGTCCGGATCCGTGGTGTCAAAATCTTGAGCTTTATAACCTACCACCCACCCCGACCACCTCTCTGCAGATTGCATGCAGTACAAAAATATAGCACTTCCTTGGCAAATTGGCAAAACACATTACAGTATATAAACATCATTTCTAGGAGACAGTTGTGCAGGAAATACAGCTGAAGCGAAACCTTCTGTAAAATTCTTTGATCCATATAATCCTCTGCCAGGCTCATTATTATCCCAACAATCAGTCACAAGTTCATATTTTCTTCACTTTTTTGCACCTAACAGACAGTAATACACTAATTAAATATCTGTCATGCGTTCTTGCGATATGACTCACAGAAAGCGAGAGGAACTCGCCTGCAGTCTGCTTAGGTGGGCTGCCATCTTTACTACACCTTGCTGGGAGGTATAATTGGCTGCAGCTCTGGCGGAGCAGTCGTTTGAGCAAGACTCATACAGAAAGTAGAAAGTCTTATTTTTCAAAACATCCTGCGGAGACTTGCCGGAGTGACTCTCGGTCCTAAAATAAGACTTATTCTCAAATTTAGATCGAGGAGGAGATGAGGAGCGCTATGAGAAGATGTGAGGAGTTATAGAAAGCGGCTGAAAAAGGGAGCGGAGAAGAAGAGGGAGCTGTCAGCGGTTAATAAGATGTCAACATAAGAATAGTTGAGAAGTGAGAGGAGATGGAGGGTTTGCTGAGGAGAGAAGTGGAAGAGGGCTGTTATAGAAAATATCTGCCACTATAAGCAGACAGTTCATGTGTGGGAGAAACCGACAGTGGAGGCTGAGATACTACATGTTCTTTATGCTGGAACTATTATGTGATGTAGGTTATCACAGGATAATCCAGTGATTTAGTTTTGCATAAATGAGGCTGATTATTTACTAAATGTTCTGCTACCACTGCCAACACGTTGAAGTACCAGCACCAGCTTTTGGCAGTACTTACCATACTGTATACTTAATATACTGGGAGTATTCTCTTTTCTAGCAACTTTTTTCATTTTACAAAATAAAGCAGACTAGTCTTTGTTTGATCCTAAATAAAATAGCCAGAGATGGGACAAAGTTGTTTGGCCTCATGCAAGAACATTGTCATATTCTTATCTTTTTCTCATGCAAACTTGCCACGTCAGATTCAGCAAACGCACTAAATTTATTTCAGGTAACTGTGTAAATGATCTGTCTGTGCTAGCTAACTTCCTTGCTAACATGCTCAGGGACTTGTTTAGACCACCTACAAAAAAATGTGATAATATTTACTAAAAGAAAAGGCATCTATAAGCTGCTTATAGTCAGTCAGCTTAAAGTGGCATGTAAGTGAATGTTGCACAAGCTCAAATGATGGCAACACATGAGTCTTGTGCCACAGTTTTTGGGGAAAAGTGTCGTTTTTCAGGCTGTGTGTGCAAGTGCCGCTTGATCTGAAGCACCTGCCTCATGGGAGGAGCTTAAACAGATGGCGTCCAGCATGTGTGGCCTAATGTCTTTTATCACGCTCTTATATTCTGTATCATTGATCTGAGTCTGCAAAGTAAATAATATGTGTAATCAAACTGTCTGTTTGGCCTTTTTGTAGATAAACACATTCAAATCCTAAAAACTCTCACAGAGTCTTAAAGTCTGCAGACTGCAGATGCTCCGACAAATGTGAATCTTGTTTGGCAGAATTGTCTCGCATAAGCCTCCGTGCCAATAAAAGTCACTGAACTGACAGAAACAGACGCTCAGAGGAAATCTGAAAGATGAACAGAACATGGAGGAGGACACAGAAAACGAAGAGAATGAAAGAGAGACAGCTGTCGGAAAAAATCGGCCATATTCTGAATTTTTCGTTAAAGTGAGAGACAGAGAAGCAGAGAGGGAACGATGGGAGGACTAAGACGGAGTGAAAAGAGCACGGGAGGTCATGGATTTTAGAAGACAGACAGATGTCAACAAAAGTAATGGCAGTAGTAATCAGATAAAAGCATGCACTGCACCTGCTGTTTGATATTTCTAAACCATCAGTTGAATTTGAACAATAAAAGCCAGCGCAAGGTGGTCAGTCAACGCACGGACCGTGCATCTTCATGCACACCTTCTTTTTTGGTTCATGCATATGGATCAGCAGGTGTGGTGATTATTAAGCCAGTCACATAATTTATCTAAGAGCTCCAAAAAAGCTGAACTGATCACGGCAAAACATGGCAACGACTCAGCTAATGTGAAAGCTTCACCTCAGGAAATGCGTGGATGTTTCAGAGCATCACGCCATGAACACATCGCCACAAATCTGCACTACGAGGACAGGCGGAGTCTGATCTATCTTCAGTTAGCTATAATGATGCTAGAAATAAAAACATGAAGAAACTGATTTGGTGATAGTTACTTTGGACTGACGCTATTTTAGCAGTAATTCTAATGTTTCCCACGGTGGTTACTTAGTTTAGTAATAGTGTGCTTTCATAATTAATGTGTGTTTGCAGTGCAGTGTGTATGAAACATAAAACATGAGCTACTTTTGCTAAAAACAAAGTTGGGAAAGCAGTCATGGGACGTTTGGGAACATTATCTCGGGCTTTGGGAGACATTTTACAACATTTTCTGGCATTTTGAAGATCAGGCAACAAAAAGATGAATCTAGAAAATGATAAACAGATTAATTAGTTGCAGCCCTAAATGCAGTTAAGCAGTTTTTTTTTCTCTACCAGTTTTGTAAATGTTGTTTGTTTGTGTAACTTTATACATGCAGCTCAGGTTAACCTGTTATGTGGGTGGGAAAAAGGGGAAATGGGTGGAACTTTATAAGATAAAATAAGATAACCTTGTTAATCCTGAGGGAAATACTGCAGATTTATCAACATATCATTGGTGCTGTTGTGACTCAGCAAACTTTCACTGAAAAGGAAGGACAGGCTGTATTCACTTAAGACAACAACTTTCTCCAGATATCTTCCAGCCTTATCTGTTCGTCTTTCTGGCCTGGACCGCTACTAGTGCACCACTAATTTCACCCCAGTCATTTTAGGATCTAGAGGACCTCAGTCTTAAGTTTTTAAATACTCTCGAATCATCATGTGTATAGTGGTGATTTAATCTTTATATTCATACATGAAGCATAAAATAAAGATGGAGGCATCTTCTGCTCTTGCTGGTTTTTTGCGCACCTCATGAGAGATGTGAGGACAGAAAAAGAGAGACACTGAAGACAGAACAGTGCATTGTGGGAGACATGTGGTCATAAAGGATGCAGACAGGAACACTGGCCCCTGGACGCCATGACAACGACAGATGTTGACAAACAAACAGATGCCACATTAGCCTCTGCAGATGCCCTTTGCTAGTGTGTGTGTTTGTGAGTGAGTGTGTGTGTGTGTTTGTCCTTTTCGTCTTCCATTTATGAAATTTTATCTTTTAATTTGTGCGTGTGTGTGTGTGTGTGTGTGTGTGTGTGTGTGTGTGTGCGCGTCAGTCTCAGGAGACGGTTGCTGAACACTGTCAGGACACTTATGTAAGCCCTCCACGTACTGCAACCTCTTTCTTTCCCTCCGTCTTTCTCTTCTACTGTCACATCCTTTACCTTCGCTGTCATCCTCTCTTTCTCTCCCTCCATCGTTCCTTCTCTTTCCCTCCATCTCCACCTTGTGTTCCTTTGTTTTCCCTTTCCTTTCCTTTCCTCTCCTTGCCTTTACTTTCCTTTCCTCACTCACTTCATGTCTCTTCTCTCTTTCCTCTTTTTTGTGCTGACTTGTTTGTTGTGTTTACACCCTCCTCACATCTCTCTCTCTCTCTCTCGTATCTCTGGATAACCTCCTTTTAGCTCTCTCCTTTGTTCCTTCATTTGTCGTCTACAGTGCGTGTTCCTGTTTGATTTGCATGTAAATGTGTTTTTCTTTTTCTTTTTGCATGTAAATGTGTGCATGTTGATGTGTATGTTGTGTATGATGGAGGTCGAGGTGTCGCACACTAAGTCCTGCCACTGTGTTTCACCAACAACAGGCTTTTAGAGCAAATTATATAATGCTGTGACTGAGTGTGTGAGTGTGATGGGAAACTGAGACCTGCATCCTTTGTTGTCTCTTTATTGTTCCTCCTGGAAATCTGTCACACACACACACACACTCGCGCAGCTGTATGCACACATACACATGGTCACATGCGTCCACACGTTCACACATTCATGCATTATTGAGTAATTGTGCAGACTACTGTTGCATATTCATTAAAGGGATAGTTTAGATTTTTTGAAGTGTGGGCTGCATGAGGTACTTATCCACAGTCAGTCAGTGTGTTACCTACAGTAGATGGCGGAGAAGCAGCAGCAGAACTGGTGTAGGAAGCTAAGCAATGTGCTGCTGTGGACAGGGTCAGCAGCAAAACACATTCACTTTGTGTGTTTTTTGTGTATAGTAATTGCCTTAATTCTACCAAAAAATAAACCTAATAACTTTTATTAAATTCTTTTGAAGTCGAACTCAACCTGAGTGGCTGACGGAGGTAAACAACCATGAGGTGCTAATTCTAGTTGCAGTTTGCTCCAGAAATAACATTTCTAACCGTTTTATACTAACACAGAATTAATCAATAGTCAGATGTCAATCAAACTAAAACTGGAACATCACTGCCAGTTAAACTTCAAACTGACACTGAGATGTTTTTTGCTCAGATTTAACACTTCTTTTTAGATTCCAAGATATTTCTGGAGCTGTACCACCACCATCACCACCACCACCCCAAAATTTAATTTAATTGTTTCCAGCTGAGAGCAGCTCCTCCACATCCTTTGTCCATTGCACTGTGGGAGAATAGTGTGCATCAACAGCACACTCAAAAGTCGAGTATATTTAGTAGTCATTCTGTCTAGTTTGAGTATACTTCATTTTGAAGACCTACCTACTCAAAGCCCACTTATAATTAGTGTGTGGTTTGGGTTTGGGACATGCTGTAAGATGGTGAACACAGAAAACTGTACGCCTGATAAACATCAGCATGTTAGCTTGTTGAATTGTGAGTTTGTTAGCATTATAACGTTAGCATTAATGCTGCATTAATCGTCGAGAACTTTTTAGGCATCGTTCTCCCTGTACCACATTAATGCTGGGTAAATTTAAAGCAGCCCTATGCACTGAAAAAATTGAAGTGTTGGACCAACTTTAAAAAATTAATTTAAGTGGGTGGCACAAATGATGAATTTGTTTTTGTTTTTTTACCTGTAGTGTTAATCCCACGTGTTAACTTGATTTGACAGAACTTAACTAAAAAACTTAACTACTTTTCCAATTGAACCCATTTTTAAACTGTGATTGTACACTGAAAAAAGCCATTAACAAGTTATATTAAGGCAATTGCTCTGAAATTTATTTGAAAAAGAAGATAAATTGTGTTTAACTAAATGAATTTTTTTTTTAAGCAGTTCTCTTTTTTCATTGCATGCCAGCAGCCTCACAGAGCTGCTTGGATGCTGGTTGGATCTCAGTCTTGTTCGTTGAAGACTGACCTCTTATTAAACAAAAGGTCACATTTTTGTAATACCCTTACGCTCCTCAGGAATGCATATGCTTTTGCTATTTGCTAATGAGGGCTAAATATATGACAACCAAACCAGACGGACATTTTTACAACGCAATCATCTGCGGTGTTCCCACTTGTTATCGCTCAGGGCCTCCAACATGGCCACCAGAGAGGTGTTATAATACCAGACAACCTTGTATTGAACATGACAAACTGTGTGTACGTGTGCTCAGGTTACATATGAGTGCGTAACGTATATCCGTGCGACAGTGTGTGAGTGTAAGCACATCCTCGTCAGCACTCTCCAACGTGATCAATGCAAATTACATCTCCAATATACTCTCCGTGTCTCCGTGGGATCGATGCATGCTGTCGGACGCACGCGGTCCAACTCGGCATTCCACGCGCTCCTCTCCGGCTCCGTCTTCTCCTTTATCATCCTCTCATTCTTTGACTCCTTCTCTCCATCCCGCCTTTTTAACCTTGTGTCTCTGTCTCCAGGGAAACCTGCTCATCCATTCCAGTTTTTAATTCCTCCTTCTCCTTATTATTTCTTGTCCTCCTCCCTCTGCTTGTGTCCTCTCTTCTTCTCATCTCCTTCCTCCTCTCTTCTGGATTCCTTCCCTCTCTTTTTGTCTCGTCCTCCCTCTCCTCATTTCTTGTTTTTACTCTCCTCGTCGTTGTTCCATCCTCTCCTTTTTGTCTTCTGTTTTTCCCCTCCTCCTCTCTGTACTACTTTTATTTAGGGCTGTCGCAATAATCACAGTTTTGAAACCACGCAATAGTTTTTTCATGAGGCTAGGTCCTTCTTGTTTTACACTTCAGTGCAAGTTAAATAAATGAATCAATGCCGTAAAACATTTGACAATCAATATGAGAGCCAGTAACAGTACAAGCTCAAGGATGGATCGGTATCGGCCGTTTGTGACCTGACTTCAAAGTTGGAAGCTGTATGTTTTGCCATGTTTGAAGTTGTTTTAGTCTTTATTTTGGCCCTGACAGTAGCATGTTGCATGGCTATTCTCACTGGCTGGTGAGGAGGGGCTTACCATGATGTAAAGGTCGGCAATTGCCTGAGGCTGCAAGCCACCAATGGGCCCATAAAACGCTTAAGAATGGATTCTTTTTCCCCTGCTAATTAATACTCAATTATGGCATCAGAATGCTTAATTTAGAGTGTCTCAGAGCCCCACTGCTAACCTGAATTATTCAGTGATCTTACTGTGCATCTGCAGAAATGATTCAGGAAGACATTTGCCAACTTGTGTAAACAAACAGCTCGGTGTGGCGCATATACTCTTGAAAATTTAGGTGAAGCTACCATGGAAAAAAGGAGGAAGCAGACTCTACCCACCCCGACCACTGCCTGTCTGGCAAAAGAAGTATCTGCTGCTGTAGCACCAGATAACAGAACAGCTTCTCTCCTGAGGCTCTGCGCTCCATAAATAAAGTTTTTATGACTTTTTATATGACTTATTATTTATTCAAGGATTGAAAAAAGAAAGAGAACAAGGGATGTGGTGGGACACATGCCTGTCTTTGCCTAAGCCCCCAAAATGAGCTTTTTCAGAATCGGGGTTGATTCACAAATTAAGTAATCTGCAAAAAACAAACAAAAGAATGGTACTAATTCTGCACATCATGCTGTTGAGCTGACCTTTATAACCGTAGGGGAAATTCCATCACCGTGACAGTACTATTCTTATTTCCTCTCCTCTTCTACTGTCCTTCATTTCCTTTCTTCTCCTCTCCTTTCTTGTTATTTCCTCTCGCTTTAATTTCTTTTCCTCTCATCTTGTTTTCTTTCCTCTTGTTTCCATTCTTCCCTTCTCTTTTCTTCTCCTCTCCTGCCCGTCCTCTTCTCCTCTTGTTTGCTCTCCTCTTTTTTCTTGCTTCTCATTTTCTTCCCTCCTCCCTCTCTCCACCTCTCTTGTCTTCTCTCCGCTCCTCTCCCTGTAGACGTGGTCATGATATCGATCCAACTTTCAACCTTTCCTCTGATAATCTGAACAGAAAGAGACAGAAGGAGAGGGAGAAGAAGGGGTGGGGAAAAGGAGGGGGAGAAGAGTGAGCTGAGCTTCTGAAGTGTGAGGAGTTATGTAACGCCAAAGTAACTTTGGGTTTCAACTCAGTGGTTCCAACTTAATGGGTAAATTGCACACGGGTTAGCGGTCATGCCGAGGGCCTTTAAACCCAAAATAAACTCTCTGATTGGCTGTTTGACACACACCAAGTAATGAACTGTGTCCAGCTGGCTGACAGAGAGGTGTGGGAAAGTGGCAGTTACCCTTCACAACACCTCTGCGGTGCATTCTGGGTTGTTCTGATAAATAAGCGTAACGGGAAAAAGTGTGAACGGTTGGAAGAGGGAGCGCAGGAGAGGTGTGGATTGAGAAAAGGCGGGAGGGAGGAGAGGATGTAAAAGCCGAGGAGAGAGAGGGAGAGAAGAAAAGAGCAGAACGAGGAGCGAGGAGATAAAAATGGAACAAAACGGGAAATTAAATGAAGCAGAAAAGGCTGATGAGACTGGATATCAGGTGAAGGAGTAACTGGATTACTGTGATGGATTTGTCCAAA
The DNA here is from genome assembly GCF_056507025.1 of Lutjanus erythropterus. Taxonomy (NCBI): domain Eukaryota; kingdom Metazoa; phylum Chordata; class Actinopteri; order Lutjaniformes; family Lutjanidae; genus Lutjanus; species Lutjanus erythropterus. The sequence continues at coordinate 4,258,371 of NC_139339.1, read as the reverse complement.
TGTCCCAAGCAGCATTTAAACAGTACCTGAGTTCATTTTATGCTGTTCTATGCATTATTTTAACTTGCCATCACTGATCCTACTGTAATATAGCAATTTAATTTTAGAGTTGCATAGAGTCCAAGTCTCTGATGTGATCCCTAATACTAAAGAAATTACCTTGACACTCAATAATGGTAGAATTAAATTAAAGTTAAACTTCCAAGTTTAGCTTGAAAAGAAGTTTTGAATTCACGACCACGCTCGTCTGGAGCATCAAGTCCTCCAAATTAAGTGACAGAACACATTGTTTGCCCTCTACTCACTTTGGAGCAGTGATTCTCAACCTGGGGGTCGTAAACCCCGTTGGGGACAAGGGTTTCTGATTGCATCAGATACTGCAGCTAAAGGGTACCTTACCTTAGGATACTTGGTCATGTTTATTTGGTTTTTTTTTTTAAATAACGTTGGAAACAGGAAACAAACAGCAGTCTCCTCTGTTAGTCTGATCCATTCATCAACCTCGACCTCCTTGTTGCTTTATGTCACCTGACATCCTCTTTTCTTCCCTCATCATTCCTACAGCCGTTAGAGGGTTTTGCCACTTGAACAAAATATGTCAGATGTCATTTCAGGACACTTACTGTTGAGGCTCTGTGGCAACGAACTGAACATTTTAGGCTAACAGAAAAAGGTGATTTTTATAAGACGATGTAGTGCTGGGATCAGGCTTCAATTAATGTTGTTTTTTATTTTGTCATTGTGTTTTTGTACTCATGTGGATTGTTGCCAGATTTGTTATTTTACTACCTGTGTTGAAAGCCTTTCTGTGTGTCCAAAGTAAATATTTCTGTCCCTTTTGAAGAAGGAACAGATGAAGTACAACAGCGAGTCGGGTCAGGTTTGGGACTCGAATTAAAAAGTTAGGTCAGGTTGCATGTTAGTCATCAGCTGCAGTTCCGGTTCATGTCTCGGGTCGCTGTTTGTGCTGGTAGATCCGGTGCAGCCTCTTTTGAAGTGAAGTCCAGTGCCACGTTTAGACCACACATTCATGCTGAGATTATACGTACTGAGCCTTTAACGCCCTGCCATCCCCTTCAAACACCTTTAATAATTAAGGCTGCCATTTAAATGGGAATGCTGTCTACACGGATCATTGGCGTTTATTAGCACTGAGGCAAGAGAGTGCAGTGACAAGATAAACACATGCATGCTTACACACATCATTGCGCGCGTACGCACACACACACAAATGACCAGATAGAGTCTCACACACACACACACACACACACAAACACGGCCAGATACACACATGAAAACACACAGTGAATGCAATCTTATTGAGTGAAACTGAAACTCCTGAGGTAAACGGATGACCTGCTTTTAATTCAACACACACACAAACACAGACGTGCTGCAGTGAAGTCGCCCCAGGGTCTGATGCTCTAATGATCAGCTGTATCCAAACCTGTAGCAAATAACCTCATGAGAGAAAAGGAGATTAAAAGAAAAGAGAGAGAAAAGGTCAGAGGTGAATCGCAGTCAGAAATTCTGCATTGATCAAAGCAGTGTAACGAAAGATGGACGGCTGAAAGAAAAGAGTGGTGAAGGAGAGGGAGAGATGAGAAAAGAGATGTAAGGACAAATGAAGAGTTTAAAGTAAATCTTGTCCTAATCTTGGTGAGATCCTAGGCTGATCCTAGCCCAATCTTGACTGGATTTTATCCTGTCCTAACCTGATCCTAGCCTAATCTTAACCAGATCATAACTTAATCCTAACCCGATCTCCATCCCATCTCAGCCATATTGTGACATGATCCTAGCCTGAACCTGGTCTAGTCTTGATCAGACTCTAATACAATCCTAGCTGGACCGAACCCGATCATCACCCAATCTTGGCCATATCGTAACCTGATCCTACCCAAATCCTAACCTGATCGTTGCCCAGATGTTGGTCCAAAGTTGGACAGATCGTAACCTGATCCTAGCTTGATCTTGGCCCAATCTTGACCAGATCATAACATGATCCTACCCAAATCCTAACCTGATCCTTGCCCAGATTTTGGTCCAAAGTTGGACAGATCGTAACGTGATCTTAGCCCCATCCTAACCTGATCCTGGACCAGACTTGGTCATATCCTAACACCATCCTTGCCTGATCCTAACTCAACCCCGGCCCAATCTCGGGTAGATCATAACATGTTCCTGGCTCAATCTTGGTCAGATCATAATATGATCCTGGCCCAATTCTAACCTGATTTTGGCCCAATCTTGTCCAACTTGTCACCTGATCAACTCTTACCTGATCCTAATCTGATTTTGTCACGACCACCTGAGTGAAACACTGCTTACTGATCACTGTTTACACAGGTAAATATACTGTAAAAGCTCTGGTTCGATCGGCTATATTCACTAATTTATTTTTTGTTACTTTATAATATTACAATGTTTTAATCACAGTTCATAAATACATATTATGGAACTACTTGAGGAGAGTAATGAGGCGAGACATATGCTGAAGAAGACAGATGGGTAAAGGGAGGAAATAAAGGACAGGAAAAGAGTTGGGACAGCAGGAAGAGATCAAGTGATGGAGGCAGATCCACTGAGGGAAGGATGAGGGTATCAAAGCGAGGAAAAGATGGATGGAGAGAGCTAATTGTTGCTAAATAATAAAACATAAATCAATTTTTCCTCCCTGTGATGCTTGGCACAGTTAGGTATTGCTTGTGTGCGTCTGTTAATCCATCCAACACTGCTGACAGAGAGAGAGAGGGAGAGCTTGGAGGCTCTCCAAACCAGCCCAAATTATTCACTTTCTGTTTCTGCTCCTGCAGAGAAACAAGAGGCAGAGAAAGAAGAGAGAGACAGAGCTGGAGATGAGCTTCCATCTATAATGTAGTGAAGAAGAAAGACGTGCACAATCTGGAAAAACGTCCCCAATAGTGAAATAAGTGTCATGCAGTTAAACAAAGCTGTTAGTTCCACTGTGATCGGACAGACGAAACGATTCAGTTTGACCCCAAACACTTAAAAAGTTTGGGCTCCCATGTCAGTGATTTTGCTTATTTTAACTGATTTACCAACAAACATGGTTTTGCAAACCATGCTGTTGTCTTATAGATTTCTTTTTATAGTTTTTTTTTTTGACCTTCCAAGCAACAATTGACTTTTTATTTATGTGCGGTTTGTAAATCACTTAGTGGAGACGTGTAATCCATCATATTGACCGGAAAGTCTGCATTTCTTTTTCTGAAGTTAAACTATCTGTACAAAGTAAAGCAGTGCAGATTTTTCAAATGGCCACTTACGATTTCATCACCTCTCAGTTGTGGTGGTTTTCATGCGTCCACGTCGGCGACGGCTGTGGCCAGAAGCATAATGTTGTTGGGTTGTCTGTCCGTCCCTTTCTCATGAATGCAAATATCTCAGGAATGTTTTTATGGATTTTCTTCAAATTTGGTCCAAACGTCCACCTGGACTCAAAGATGAACTGAATAGATTTTGGTGGTCAAAGGTCAAAGTTAAAGGTCGCTGTTACCTAAAGTCCATCCATCTGGGGGTGGGTGATATGGCCCAAAAATAGTATCACAATAATATAATAATAATGTCATTAATGGAGGTTAGATGTACAGTAAAAGTATTTTATTTGTTATTATATGTCAAGAAATGCATAAATACTGATGCTAAAGTACGATAAAGAACAAGCAGCGTTCCCAACCCTGATCCGGACTTTAAAATACCCTCCGTTTTTCTTGCTGACATTCAGGAAGTGACTCTGTTCACTACAAGCCAAGCTGCCGAAAACTCAGCGAAAACACATTTGTGACATTTTAAATGTTTACACGGTTTCATTTGATGGAGCTTTCAGGAAACGCAGAACCGATGATAAAACCTGTGGGAGAGAGCAGGAGGTGAGGATGAAAGAGGGATGGAGCGATAGACAGACTGGTGGTTATGGAGACTGACATGGCAGGCGGAGGAAAGACAAGAACAGCGAGAGAAGAAACAGAACCAGAGCGAGGTGTAGAGGTGGAACAGAGGAAACCAACTCAGAAATAGAGTCAGCAAAAGAACGAGTGAGTCACACACGGTGGAATAAATCTTTCCTTGTTTGCTCTGTTTTGCTTCCCTCTCGGAGTGTCTCGTTTTTTTTTTTTTTTTTAGGCGACTAACCTGCACAGAGAAGGACGGAGAAGAAAGATAAATAAAGAAGAGCGGATGATGTACCTTTTTACGTGTTTTGTGTAAGAGGCGTAGACAGAATCGCGGTGAGGATGAAAGCGAGAGGAAAAGTATTGTCAGCGAAGGAGTGGGAAGAGAGTTACAGGAGCGCAGACGGAGGAAGAAAGCACCACGCGCAGGAAGTTTGGAGAGGAAGAAGTGTGTGCGACATTTTGATAAATGACAGCAATCAAAGAGAGATGGCGAGGGAGAAGAGAGCGATATTAAAAGAGTGGGAGTACGTGGAGCTATTTTGAGGGACGGCAGACAAGGAATGGGGAAACAAACAACCCAAAAACAAGACCAAGTCACAGCTGCAAGTTAAATAATGACAAAGAAATAAAGAAACAAGAGTCCTGCACAGGTCCACTTCCACATTTTAGGAAATGAAATAGATTGGGTTGTTCTCTACTATTTTGAAGCCTCGAGTTTGGAACTTTGGCTGTTGCCATTTTGTTATTTTGGAGCCAAAAGTGCCCATATTTGGATGAGAGGATGGAGCTGGGGAGGAGTGCTAGCCAGCTCGGTTAGCAAGGTGCATCTGTTATTCATGGTAGGCTAACTGTGACATTAGTTGGAATGCTAATTTTGGTTAGCAGAAAACATGCTTAAAGGCCTCCTGCAGCGAAAATCATGTTTTTAACCTTGTTAACACGTCCATATGGTGTTCAAGACAAATCAAGAGCAAAATAAGCAGAAAACATGTCTGAGCATTTCTTGCTTTGAAACTGCAGCGAGCAAAGGGAGTCTGAAATCGGTGGATTCACACAGGCTGGGTGTAAAACGTAATAAACGCAAGGAACCAATCCCGTTACTCGAGGGGGTGGTGCTACTGCAGGCTCATTGTCTGTACCGCTGCATTTCTAACGTTGTAGAGATGGATGCAATGCAATACATTTACATTCTGATTAGGGATGCACCAGTATTGATACCAAGATCAGGTATCAGTCTGAAAATGTCCTCACATACTCATACTTAGAAAACTAGTCCACACATAGAATTCAAAAAGTTTGCTAATGCATACCCTTTTTCGTGTTGATGTTTTGCACATTTATTCATTAATGTTAACTGGACTTTTAAGACCCTGCAAAGATTTCATACTGATATTTTCACGGGTCTGAGGAGTTGAGTTGAGGTCTGAGATCTTCCCAGACCTTCTGTGTTTCACTCACTTGTCAAGTGTTTTTGCAAAGTTGCACAATTGTAACCATATTGTTTGTCTTTTGCGACGCTTAGAGCAGCGCACATTGAAATCATTCCACCCGCCGTACTGGGATGGAGGCTGATTTCTGAAAATAAAACACACAAACAAAAACAACTGTCTTCTTTATACTTTTCTTTCCTTGAACTCCATTTGTCTCCTGCTTATTTTCTTTCTTTCTTTCATCCGGCCTCTGAAAAAGAAAGACTGAGCATCACAGTGACGTTTATGGTTCATTTTTCTTCTCTTCGGTTTCCTCCTTGTTCAGTCGCTCCCCATCTTTTCTCGTCGCGTTGTTTCGATCCGTCTCTTGTCCCCCGTCGACCTGCAGATTAAAGGGGACGTTTAGCAAGAAGCCCTCACTCGTTTTCACCAGTTAACCTCCGTTTAACCCACAATAAAACCCCCTTAAAAATTAATGTGTGTGCGTGAGAGAAAGAGCTGTGCTTGTATGTGTGTGTGTGTGTGTCTGCACGTGCTGTGTGTTTGTGTGTTTAAATCATTTAAGTTTCTTTTTTTGTCTGCGAGCCTGTGATACCTGCAGTCCTGCTAAATTATACATTAACAGTCGTCTCAATAATAAATGGAGTGTGTGTGTGTGTGTGTTTGTGGGCTGACTTGTGTCTACTCGAGTGTGTCCGTATTTGTTTGCAGTGTGTGTGTGTGAGTATGTGTGTGGTTCAGTAATCCGCAGCAGAGGATAAATAATATATTTACCTTTATTCATGTTTTATTCACCACATCCAAATGAATTATTGCTTTAATTAATCTATCAACTCATGTTCTCAATTAGAGAACACACACACACACACACACACACACACACACACACACACACACACACACAAACTTTACTCCTCTTGTATTGTGTTTTTTGCTATTTTTGAGGAAGAGGTAATGCACTTAATGGGAAATGGAAACACCTTTTTCCGAATAAGTTCTGATGTCGTGAACATTTTACTCAGATGACGGACCGTCTGTTTCTGCTCCGAGAGAAGAAGAAGAAGCTGTTTCTGTTGTCATGAATAGAGCTGACATGAGTAATTACAACTTTTCTAATTGAAAAATAATTCAGAGACTGCCATGGTGACTTTTTTTCGTCTTTGTGGTTCACAACAACCTCTGCTTCTTCTCTTTATTAATGTAGCCTAAAACGCAAACTTCTGGTGAAACTGCGCACATTTTGTTTAAAACCATTAGAAGGAAACACACCTCGTTTTCTTTTTTCTTTTTTGTGACTTTACAAAAGTCTGCTTCAAATTTCCCTTGACAGTTAGATGGAAACTGTAGACATCTGACAAGGAGACCCAACTGTTTTATAAACTTGTCATAGGGTTTTTTTGTACATAAAGTCTTAATCTGTAAAGTAACCAGTCACTAAAGCTGTCAAGTAAATGTAGTATATGTATGTGCATTTATATACATATATATAGTCTGGCAAGGTGATTTTTATTCAATACATGGTGCCAATATATCAGTGTTTAATTGAATTGAATGAGATTAAATTGAAAGGGGAGAGAGAGGGGAGCGGGTGAAGAGGAAAGAGAGACATGGTGGGAAACAGGAAATGTAGAAAAAAGGAATGAAATAAATTGATTGAGACAAAAGAGATGAAGAAGGAGAAAAAAATAAAAAGTGTGACATAGAAACAGCGATAGAGAATCGTGTTTATGAGAGCAACAGATAGAGAGGATTAACAGAGCGAGAGACAGATCAAATATGAAGAGAGTGAATAAGCTCCACAGAGCGCACACATGAGCGTTTTCCATATTTGCATATAAATCACAAGCATGTGCCCAGGCAGATTGAATTAGTGTTAGCATAGCTTTGGGTTAGCATATTGCTTTGTTTAGCGGCGAGGGTAGATTACATCAGACCGCAGAGGAATTGAATTATCCGGCGCTACGTAGCGTAGCCGGGGTTAGCATATTTCTTAGTTTAGTGGTCAAGGCAGATTGCCCAGAAATTGAATTAGCAGGACAGTAGCTCTGAGTATCAGATTGTAGTTTAATGTCTGGGACAGAATGAAGTGTAGCGACCCAGGCGTGTGACACCGAGCTGGTTAACTCAGATTCCTTTGTGTTTCTGCAGCAGAGACGTTTACACCTGCATGTTCCTGTGAGAATCATTACAGGATGTTTTTATCCCAACATGCACCAGGCAGGAAGCTGCAAAAATACCCCGGACAGGTGACCTGACAGGGGCACAATTCACATTCACGCAGACAGCCAACTCACGTGTTATTATGGGACTGTAATATGTACGGCGTGAAGGCTCTGACCTCATCACTCCCCACAAGGAATCACCGAGCTCAGCGCAGCAGGGATGATAATAACTTCACCCCAAAGGGAATGTAGACTCAGCGCTGACAGGTGGACGCTGCGGTGGTGGTGGGTGTGGGGCTTAATATGCTACATGAGAAGGTTTCAGGTGAGCGGTGTAGCAGCAGGCACGACACAAAAGAGCGGTCTCAATACTGAAATAGGTCCTCACAGAGATAGATGTACAAATCCACCCACTCTGAGAACATGCAGCTGTACTGGTATTATACTGGGAAGACACCTTTCCTCTCTTCTCTTTGCCAACAGTCCAACACAGTCGCCTGGCATTTTGTGAAATAGAAATTAAATTTAATCTATTAGATTTGTCTATAGTAACAGTACTTTTTATCATTGTTGTATGCCTTATTTTAGTCTTACATTGTCCAGGAGTTTTCCTCCCAAACTAGCTGTGGACACCAAATCCGAATAAAAGGAAAGTCTGAAAGGAAAATTAAGAATTTAATAGTCGTGGCTCCAGACAGATTTTTTGGTGGGCCAAGATCAGCTCCTTTTGAGGGTTGAAGGTTTGAGGTTTGAAACAGCACAACTTTCAAGCTAATGTGCTGTAAACGTGCAATGTCCGGTTACACTTTTGAATTAAAGTTTGCTGAGGAAGAATTCAAGGTGATGGATGCAGCTTTACTTTCCGTGTCCACAAGAACATGAGAGTCTGCTGGTGACCATGTGAGGTAACGTGAGTTGACTCACACGCCTCCAGGCGGACTCCAGAAAGCAGGATAAACAAAACTAATACTAACTAATGTCTGCAGCTGTCCATGCACACGTCAGTTTGAGTCTAACAGAGCGTTTAGGTACCAAAACTACTTGGTTAGATCAAGAAAAAGATCTTTATACTACACTGTGAGTCGCAAGATGAAAGTCACAAGACGCACGTAACATTATGTACCTTAAAACTTGTAATATCTTGGTTTCACAGGGGACATGACGTCAAAGTTCTAACAATGAGGGCTGAGTTTAGTAGGGACACCAGTGATTTTGATGGTAGTGTGTGTGGTTTTGAGGAGTGTGTTCCTGTTGGCGACGGTGAGCATGTCGAACTAAAATATGAAGCGGTAGAGGAAGATGGGTTCTGTGATGCTTCTGTGCAGAAGGAGCAGAAGGTGGGGTGTGACTGAGAGTGCCCTGAGTTTCCAGATGGCGGAGAGTCGCTGTTGGCAGCGTTTATGGATGTCGTGTAATGATTAAAACTGAGTTCATTGTTAAGGGTGATTCCAAGGCACTTTAGGCTCTTCGCCACCTCAGCTTGCCCACCGTAGATGGAGATGTGGCGGTGAGGGGTACTGGGTTTATTGGGGATTTCAAAGTTCCTTAGTCCTGGCGACATTCAGGAGTAGTTGATTCTCTGTGAGTGACGCTGATGGCCTTAAAAGGAGCTTGGTCTGTCTTGATAATAATCTAAACTTAAAAAATAACAATTTAATTTACTTCTCCTTACAGAAATGAATGAAATGTTGAGATTTGGTGCACTGCATTTGTTTTTTCTTACACCCCTTATAATTAAGAAGGCCTTGCGACCCACCTTGAATCTTTGGCGACCTCTTGTGAGGGCTGGGACCCCCAGGTTGGGAACCAGTGGTGTAAGGCTTTTCAAGTCAAAAGGCTTAAGTCCGAGTGAAGTCACAAGTATTTCAGTATTTTGTCAAGTATTTTAATAGCTGATTAATCTTTTGAGTAATTTCTAAAGAAAAAAAGTCAAAATTCTCTGATTTCAGCTTCTTTAGATGTAGAAATTTTCTGGTTTCTTTATTCCTCCCAGACAATAAACTGAATATATTTGTGTTGTGAGCAAAAGAAGACGTTTGAAGGTGTCATCTTGGACTTTGGGAAACAAAGAGAATCAAGAGAATAACTTCCAGCTTAATCAACTATAAAAATAATGGTTAGTTGCAGCTCTTGTCATTGTCTATGGAGGAGTCTGACTTTGTCTAAAATCAGCAAATTTCAGTCTGACTTTAGTCAAAGTCTTGTGACTCCAGGCCGCATCTTTCTTTATTCCTGAAACAGGTCCTCACATAGAAGGAATAGAGACCTGAGAACAAACTGGGTAGAAAACTTTTGTCTCTTTTCCACAGCCATACAGTACGAATGAAAACTTGCAGTTTTTTAGGAATAATTGCATGATTGTATTCATGAGGTTTTTTTTAAATATGGTGGCTGCTTTCTTGTGCCAAACCCTGCCTGCTTGGGTTATAATAAAACATAGAAGTCAGGTTTTATTCCCCATCCATTGTCGTCATGTCCATCACGTAGAAGCCGCCTGAACAATGCCGCCCAGCATGGAAATGCAAATGTAACGTAAAAGCCTATTCATCCGGCAGCACTCGGGGCTGCAGTTTGATTCAGCAGGTTAACATGAGTCATCAGAACTCGCCTCCATGAAGAGTTTAATAAAAGGGGGTTTGGGGCCTTTTTGGAGAGTCAGGTTTTCCACTCGGCTAATTTCCTTGTCTGTGCCGGCTCCCCAGAGTTCCTGCTGGATGGCTGGGTGCATTTATTAGAGATTAAAAATACTTCACCTCCTTATCGCCGCGGCTCGTACAGCAGCGGAGTGTGAATAAAGACGAAAGAACACGGCTCCAGAATATTTCCAGCGATGCTTATTTAATATGAGTGAGTGAGCCTCGATCAACTGGCATCTTCCCCTCACCTCTAATCCAGGGCTAATACTTGACTCTGATTCATTCCTGTATGTTTGCTGATTGATTTTTAAATGTCACTTGAAACTCAGTGGGCTGCCAGCAGTGCAGATTTCATGGTATATCTTGTTCTAGTTGTTGTTGTTGTGGGTGCATGTGTCGCTGTGTGGGCGTTAAGTTTAGTTTTTTAATACTGTCTGCACTGTTTTGTGAAAGAACGGCAGAGAAAGTGAAATCTTGACAAACAGACTCCCGTGTCTTAAACCTTTGAAGGATGCTGTCAGAGGATGCAGCTGCTGAAGAGCAGGGTGAGATGTGACACTCTGACCTGTGGAGGAAAACTGCAGGATGTGATGTGATGCAAAGAAACATTTCTCTTCAGTCGCTGTATGTGGAGTCTGAAGAGTTACATGTCAGTAATTATAAATTTTTCAGTATTTAATTACAACATAATAATGCATTCATAAATTAAAGCTATACGGTTAATGAAATTTGCTTTTATATTATGCATTTAAAGACACTGAAAAATAGTCTAATTACAGTGCCTGCAAATAGTATTCACTCTCCTTTGTTTTACAGCATTAAATTAAAGGAGAATTGATGTGGCTTTTATATATTTATCAACAGAAATAGACCCTTTTATAGTGCAGTTAAATGCACCATAATAGTTTGGTTTCCTTTATGACTTAAAGTGGCGTTTAACAACACCTTTAGTTATTGGTGATAACAGCAAATGTGGTTAAATACCATCTAATAGGTCCCAGAATTCTGGTGGCGTCAACACAAACTGTTCACTGAGCATTTTTAAACCCAGGTTAAAAACATTACTTCTCAAAACAGCCTATGGCTAAGTTTCTCGTGTGTGTTTTGTTTATCTTTAATGTGTGCATGTAGGTGTGTGTGTGTATATCCATGTGAGCACGTGTTTTGTATGTCGTATACATGTGGTTTATATTTTGCCCTGGCTTTTGTGAAACTGCACACTCTCTGATGTGCATATTTATCTTGTCTTTGCTTCAGTTGTTATGTGCATTGTTGCTTAATAAAAGCACATTGTGTTGCCCTGTGTATGACATGTGCTTTATAAATAAAGTTTGAGTTCAGTTGTAGTTTTAACAAAGAAATAAGATGGGTGGCAACGAGAAAAGCTCTTTAATTTCTTAAAGAAATAGCTCAATATGTTTGGAAAAACCCAGATTTATTTTCCTAGAATAAGACAAGAGGACTGATATGAATTTCATGCCTGTGTATCAGATATGGAGCTGGAATCTGGACATGGTTCTCAGAGTAAGATAAAGGCTGGAAATCGACTCTGATCAAAGTAAAAACAAGGCTGTGTTGTTTACACTTGGTTTGTCTAAAAAGTCCAAAAACCTTCATGACTGACAACAAGTCGCTGTTAGCGTAGCTTAGCATAATAACACAACATTTTGTTCAAAATCCCAAAATATATCAATGATTTTTCTTATTTCGCTCTCAGAAGAAAAGCAAATGTATGCAGAGTTCTCAAAATGTTGAACTGTTCCTTTAATTTATAAGTTAATTTAGGTGTTTAGCTTTTAATCTTGTGAAAGTGTTTTTTTTTTTTCCAAAGGGTGAATTAGTCCTTTTGAAGTGAAGCTCTTCAGATGTTCTCCTGGATCTGAGGTTGTGTTACTTTACAAGAAACATCCTTGTTCTCCCTCCTTCAAGGCATCTTCACACATCTCTTCCTCTCACCCTGACCAATGTGTGTCTGTGTGTGTGTAAGAGTGTGTGTGTGTTATGTAAAGCTGCTATTGGATTAGCATGAAAGTGTGTGGTTGGTTTCTGTGCTGCGGGCACACTGAGATTAAGTTTCAGACTTGATCCTCTGCAGTTTTCACATCACTGACCTGGTCTGTAGGGACACACAGACAGACCGTGCTAATCAATTTGGGACGGACTGCAAATTTATCTCGGTGCTTCAGTGGCTCTTTTCCAGAGTTCGGCGGGGAAACGAGGTGTTTGAAAAGAGAGAGGGGGGTAAAGAGAGAGTTTGAATGGAGGGAGACACACAAACACACGTGTAGTTTTAACAAAGAAAACTGTGGTGTAGATCTGCCGCACCTGGTGGAGTTTACCGATAAGAGTCAACAGCCACTTTAGCAGCTCTGTGAGGCAATGCTTTTTGCTAACGCTAACATCGGTGCTAACATGCCGATGCTTACCATGTTTCCCAAAAATCCCCCAGAAATAGTGAGTTAGGTTGAGACATGGTGACTAAAAAGGCCACGACGTATTACTTACATAATTCTCCGCTCATTTATTCAAGTTTTGTTCTGTTTGTCACTCATCCATCCGTTTGCCGACTTTACCGCAGATAAAATGCAGGTTCAGACAGGACAATGACGTCACTCAGATGAACTGAATACCTGATCGCCCACCACACATTCATTATTATTATTATGATCCAGATAGTCCTGCTGATGCTGGCTGGTATTCACTGATCACCCACCACTCCGGCTCTCACTCATGTCTTATGTAATTTCAGCTGATTCACAGGTTGTTAGTTTAAAAGGTCACTTTAATAATCGATGGATGCTACGCCGAGGATGTCTCACCGCGTCCTATATGACAAAAATGTCTCAGATCGGCTCACTTTGTTCCCACTGGAGGTTTTTGTTTTTTTTTACTTCTTGATCTGATCCTGCGCTCTGATTGGTCAGGAGCTGTTTCGTAACCGCCGCTGCGTCATCGTCGAGCGTCTCCGTCTGAATAGTCGACTATGACCGAGACGACTGAAGCCTTAACCTGAAACAGAAGAGGAGAAGAAAGGAGCAGACTGCTGTAGTTTAGAGGAGCCCGGAGATCAATTCCCTCATTAGCATACTGCTGCCATGGCAACAGGAAACCAAACTGGAGCTGAGCGAGGGATGGAGAAGAGGAAGGAGGGAAAAGACGGAGAGGAGAAGGAGAGAAAGATGAAAACTGGGAAGAAAGCAGACAAACGGAGAAGAAATGCAAGAAAGCAGGAGAATAAAGGGAGGAGAGAGAAAATACTGAAGGAGAGAAAAAGGAGAGTAGTGAAGAAGGAGAAAAAGTAAAGGAAGACGAAAGGAAGGAAGTCTAGGAAAAAAGGTGAAGAAGCAAGGAAGGAAAGAAAAGAGGAGGGAGAAAAGAAGGAAATAAGAAAGGGAGGAATGGAAGAAGGCAGGAATGCAGGAAGGAAATATAGGAAAAAGGAGGGAAAGACGGAAAGAGGTGTGGGAAACGAGAGAAAGAACTAAATAAAAAGAAAGGAAGTGTAAGAAAAAAGAATGAAGGATGGAAGGAAGAAAAGAAAGGAGGAAAAAGAAGGAAGCAGCCACCTTGGTTTGACTTCTAACACTATTCTCCTCCCCTCTTTTTCTCTTTTTTCTGCTTCTATCATTTCATCTATATAATTAAATCCTCTCGTTATCCAATATCCTCTCTCTCTCTCTTACACACACACACACACACACACACACACACACACACACTGATAAACGTGTCATGTCAGCTACAGAGCAAGTTGTTCAGCCTCTTATCTGAAGTTGTGTTGTGTGTAAACGTGTATTTGTGTAGATATATTACTCTGTGTGTGTGTGTGTGTGTGTGTGTGTGTGTGTGTGTGTGTGTGTGTGTGTGTGTGTGTGTGTGTGTGTGTGTGTGTGTGTTTGTTTTAGGGTCATATCTGCTGTTGCTCTCTCAGGTTGTTGGTTATCAGAGGTGTAAGGTGTAGGATTAAACTGAGAGAAACCCTCCCATGCTAAAAAGATAAAAACATTGTACACAGTTCAGCGCTTCTCACAAACACACACACACACACACACACACACACACACACACACAACACACAACACACAACACACACACACACAACACATACCCAAAATATTCGGACTGTCCTAAGTACCATTTTTGGGGGCTTTGAAGCTGCTGTCACAGGAGACCACGAGTGTCGTCTCCGGGTCTCGCCATCGGATGAGCGCCATAGGTATTTCTCATGACATTTAGTGTCCTGCGCAGACGTCGCCACATGATGCTGTGAAGTCAGAAGCTGTGAGATATCAGAGACTCAGGGATCAATTATTTATGAAACACGTGTAAGAAAACAAGGAAGTGTGGAAATGTGCAGCCAGCACCAAATGTTCAGCCGAGCGTCGCTTTTGATTGACGGCTTCAGCTGCCGACCTGAACGTTTGTTTTCTGGCAGTTTGCCTTTTGAAGCTTTTAGCTAAATGTTTGGTTGGTGACAGTTGTGTGTGTGTGTGTGTGTGTGTGTGTGTGTGTGTGTGTGTGTGTGTGTGTGTGTGTGTGTGTGTGTCCTTGTGAGAAGGTGGATGTGCAGAACTGAGCCTGATTTTTATTTAGTCCATTTATTTAATAGGCTGTTTGTTTAAGAGGAAAACAAACTTTTTACATCCTCGCACGCACAGCTGATGTGATAAATAACCTGCTGTCTCCAAAGTTTGTTTAAAGTATGAGACTTTTTTTTTTTTTTTACAAGACAGGACTAATAAACCGAAGGAGGGAAAGAAAAAAGAAAGTAAGGAGAAAAGAGGTGTAGGAGGTAAGGGAGGACAGAAGGAAGGAAAGAACAAAAGAGGGAAAGAAGAGAACATAAAAGGAAGGAAGGGGAAAAAATAAGGAATAAAAGAAGGAAGGAAATAAAAGAACAGGGAAAAAGGACAGAAAGAAGGATAGGAAGAAAAGGAAAAATAGGTGGAAAGTAAAAAGGAGGCAGCAAGAACGAAAGAAAGGAAAAAGAACAGAGAAAGGAAGGAAGATGAAGATATAAGAAGGATGGAAGGAAGGAAGGAAGACAAACAATGAAGGAAGGAAAGAAAGGAGGAAGGAAATAAAGAAGAAAGGAAAGAAAACACAAAAACAAGGAGGGACATAAAGAAGGAAGTATAGGAAGAAAGAAAGACGGAAGGAAAAGGGAAGGGAGGTAAGAAGGAATTAAAGAAAAAGAAGAAAACAAAGAAGGAAGGTCAGAAAAAGAAAGAAGGAATGAAGTAAAGGAGAAGAGAAAAGAAAGGAAAGAAGAAGAAAGATAAAGAAAATGAAGGAAGAGGGAAGGAAGACAGAATGGAGGGAAAATGGAGGAAAGAAAGAAAAAGGACGAAGAACGAAAGGAGGACGGCAAGACAGCACAATGCAAACAGACAAATTTGGCAGGACAGCGAGAGATTAACTGGCTGAGATCAGCAGAGAGAGAAAAGAAAGGAGGGAGCAGAGGAGAAGAAGAAAAGGAGGGACACAATGAGGAGGAGGAGGACGCAGAGAAAACGGAGGGACAGAATGAGAAGGAGGACACAGAGGGGAGGTAAACAGAAAGAAAAGGAGGAGCGAGCTGGTTGTTGTGACTCAGAGGGCAGCTGAAGGGCTGACGGGGACAAACAGTGTTTGGTGTGAAGCCAGAACTGTAATGAGACCTGAACAACAGAACGGTTCTGTCAGGCAGCGGGGAACCTCTGGTTAGTCACTGCACATCACAGAGGAACATTAAACCACACACACACACACACACACACACACACACACACACATCTACCTGTTAGAGGCTTCTTATACACTCTGAGAAATAAAGAACATAAATAGAACCATGAAGAGTTCTTTGCTTGTTCCCATAAGAGAACCCTTTTGGCTTCCTGATAGAATCTTTTGCACTTGGAACCCTTTCAGAGAGTTCTACCTAGAAAGTGTTCTTGAGGAGCGAATGGTCCTGAAGAACCTCAGCCCTTCAGGAAGTACTGTTTTGGAACCGTTAGTTTAGGAGTGTAGTGTGTTTTAATGAGTACAGGTTAAAGAATAATTTCCTTGTTTCACATCATTATGAGCAGAAATAAATAAAGATGTGTCCAGATGTTTATTTACAGCTGTTGATTCTGGTGCAGTGAGGAAGATTTCCTCTCAACAGAAACACAAAAAAAAGACTTTTAATTTTAATTCATTCTCTCTTCATTCGTTAAGGAATACAGAACAGCTGGTAAGGGAGGAACATTATAATGGGATTTATTTCTTGAATAAAAATTATAATATAATAATTATACAGCTAATTACATAATCTTGTATTCAATGCAACAAAACCCATTAAAATTTTTCCATGTTATGTATTCTAGTAGTACGACATTTTGCGTGTCTGAAGAAGTTGACAAAATTCAAGTCCTCAGCTGCAGTAATTTTTGAGTTTAGAGCCCAACTCAAACTCTTAAGTTCTGAAAAAGTTTCACCAATTTCTAATCTCGGGCAAAACTTTTCAAGAGTTTGAATTTGGGCTCAAAGCTCAAAAATCTATTTTACAGTGTAAAGTGATTCTTACTTTTTCCATCTGTCAAATACAAAGCCTATACACCAATTTAAAAAATAAAGTTTTCGTATTTCATCAACTAAAATATGTGTCATAGACCCCTGGTCTGTCCAGTGAGCTACAGTAAGGCTTGCAGGGACTCGCAACCCAGTTTCCCAGAGACAAACGGTAAACTCAGAGTTGATACAGCAACATTTCACTGCTGAAAAGGTGTTGGACAAAATATTAGAGCCTGTGAGGCAAAACAAGATCCATTTACTTCTTTCGCACAAAGTGAAAAAGGAAAATTGAACATCCCAGTCAAGACCGTCGACTCAGATCTTTAGCCGTCAGATGAACACCAAACACCTGTTAGGAGAAGTCAAAAGACCTCCGACATTTTTATGTTGAACCTGAACAAACCTGAAGGTTATGTACAGAAAGTTCAAAAAGAAAAACGAAACAACCCTTTTTATGTGGTTTGAAGGTTACGCGGTTTCTTATCAGCGTATTTATTCCCCCAAACGCTCTGTGAATGATGTATGAGCCACTTTTAGAGCTGCTTTTGTCAAGGCAGAAGATAAACGTTGTGGTTTCAGTTTGTTTTGTTCATTTTTTTCTCTCATTGATAACAATGTGACCCTCATTTATTCCAAGAAAAGGACATTTAAACTGTGCTTCCTAACAGTCTGTCCTCCCTCTCTCTGTCTCTGTCTTCAGTTTGTGGCCCAGCCGAACTGCCAGCAGCTGCTGGCCACGCTGTGGTACGACGGCTTCCCGGGCTGGAGGAGACGACACTGGGCGGTCAAACTGGTCACCTGCTTCATCATCGGACTGCTGTTTCCTGTCTTCTCACTGGTATGGAGGAAAGATGGATAGTAAGGAAGAAAAGGAAAGGGGGGAGGAAGGGATGAAGGACCAAATATATAAAGGGTAAAGGAGAAAAAGGGAACAAGGAGGAAAAATAGTGAACAGAAAAGACTTAAGAAGGAAGCGAAAAAGTGAGCAACAAAGGAAGGGATTGAGGAAAGTTCAAAGGAAGTGAGGCAGGAAAGAAAAGTGGAAACAAGGAAGGAAGTGGAAATGATGACAAGGAAAAAACTGAGATGGAAAAAATAATGGAAACATCAGTTGAGGGGTGGGAAAGAAAGATTAAGTGCAAGAATAAAAGAACGATGGGAAATATAGAAAGAGGAAGGAGGAAAGACAAAGGATAGAAATGCATGAATAACGGAAGAGATAGAAAGCGAGTGACATGAGGCATGAGGGAAGGATGGAGGAAAGAAACTGTCTCTTCCTCAAAGTAAATTTGTTGCTAGGCAGCAATCAAGCAAAACTCTCGGTTTATTGGCTGGAGGAGCTGTTGCCAGGAAACGTGAACATGACAACAACACTCGACCTAAAAACAAACAGTGAGAGGAGGAACTGTTGTTATTATTTTGAAGAGGAGGTTTGAAAGAGGAAACAGAAGTGAGCAGACTTCTCATTAGAAGGACGGGACCAAACGGCAAATGAGGAGAAGACGTATAACTCCTTTACATGTTTAAAACCAGGGCTGTGACGATGACCGCGTTACTGCGACACCGCGGTCATGTGACGCCCCCCGTCGTTACACACTGCCCTATTCCTTAAAAGAACTATGCTGCGCTTATGACAGTATGCTTCAATAAAGTCCAGTAAAATGTAATTATTAAGGCAGTCGTGGTACACCGCCACCCCAGAGGAATATGTTGCAGTGTGGACATTGGAGACACAGATTAATTAGCAGGTGAAGCAGCAACAGAGAAGCACTGGGAAGAAATGGCGTGTAGAGCCAGAATATTTTCACATCTGACTCTGTGAATTAAGGGTTTATTTCTACCTAACCAGAGTTGTTGATTGTTGGAGTGGTGGAAAGATGAACCAAGATGGTTTTGGTGAGTTTTATTCGGTTTCTTTTGAGTTTGAGTAACGTGTGCTTTACGATAAAATTACTGCTTCCGTAAATGGAGTCTGGCGATTTTTGTGGCTTTGCTCTTTAACAAAAAGGTCCATAATGTTGTCAGACACTTAAAATAACAATCTGAGCCTGTCAGTGGCAAAAACAAGAACCTGTAGGGGGCAAAATTCAACAGTGTGCAATTTGCCCCATAAGGATTACACTGCAGCCAGTTTCACAGCTGATGGCTGCAGCTCTCTCCATAAAAAAAATGGTGGTCCCATTAGTCACTTAGACACAAAAGTGTGAAAGAATAGGGTCCAGGTTGAGAAACACCTTATTTTGGTGACCTTTGTGTTGCATTCAAAGACTCAAAATACCAAAATAAACCAGACTAAAGACAGTACATGGCTAAACAAGGTAATCAAATCGTAATTCAGTTGTTTACTCTGGTTTTCATTGTTAATGTGAGTGAGATAATTCACTTAAAGTCTGTCTGAGTGTTGCCTTAATGTGATTAAGTTATTAATATTTTAATAATACACATAAACACACCTCTCTGTCTCTCTCCCTCTCTGTCTTTCTGTGTTGTTCGATTGCTTTTAAAGCCTCACTGGCATGACTCAGAGTAGGATGAGGTTGCCAGGAGCGAGTAGATGAGCAGAACAAGTAAACAAGCATCATAACAGCAATAACACTGGCAGTAATAACAGTAACAGCTCTGATAGACGCAGCTTTCCAACAATAACGCGAGGTGGCGGCTGGCTGAGCATGAACACCATCAGCTTCTGTACAGTCGCTCTCTGTCTTCATGGTTTGAAGACAGGTTTAAAAAGCTGAGGAGACACTGGAGCAACAGTGGTCTTTTTAAGCCTCTATCACTCTTTCTTTCTCTTTTCAATAGAAAAAAACCTTTGCTGTTATATAACAGCACAATTTTGAGGAGTCCTGCCTGTTCTGTTTGTGTTATTTTGTCGTTATGGATCATTTAAGGACAAAGTTGTTAATCTGTCTCCTGATCTTCTGTCCTTAACCTCTCATCTTTTCTGTATCTTCATCCTCAGTCCTCCCTCCTGGAGAATAGAGAGAACTCATAATGTTAAAGCAACTGTCCTCACTAAATTTTTAAGTTTTAAGTCAACTTAAACTCTTATATAAAAAAAAAATAAACTGAAAAGATTTTGGCGATATATAAACTTTGGATGAAATAATTCACTTTTTTCAGGGTCATCTCTTAACTCTTTATTTAACGTCTCCCTCTGTCTCCTCCCCGTCCTCGTCTCTTCTCCTCAGATCTACGTTTTGGCTCCAAAGAGCGCTCTGGGAAACTTCATCAAGAAGCCCTTCATCAAGTTCATCTGTCACACGGCGTCCTACCTGACCTTCCTCTTCCTCCTGCTGCTGGCCTCGCAGCACATCGCCCGGACCAACCTGCACATGCAGGGACCCCCACCCACCATCGTGGAGTGGATGATCCTCCCATGGGTGCTGGGTATGTAAAACCCACGCAGAGGTGGCGAAAGTTCACACATTCTTTACTCAAGTAGAAGTACAGTGTCTTGTTACATCTTTTATGTTGTTCTTCATCTTGTTACGTCTGCTTCATCTTCTATGTCATTTTCAGCTTTTTTTTGTTCATTTTTTTTCTTGTTACATCTGTCATGTGTGTGTGTGTGTGTGTGTGTGTGTGTGTGTGTGTGTGTGTGTGCGTATATATATATATATATATATATACATATGGATCATCTGTTCTATGTTTTATTGTCATGTGATCAGTGACACAAAATAGAAATGAATGCATACAGATATTTTTGTTCAAATGTTGGGAGTTAAAGTAAAATGTTGTCAGAAAAATAAAAAGTCTACTTTTACGCACTACTGTACTTTAAATACTTTAAAACATTTAAGTGTTTTCAAATATTTAAACATTTAAAATCAGTAAAATGAGACACACACTGTGAGTCATTTTGGGATTCACTGACAGTTTAATAATGTATGCCATCGTGTTAAAATTTTATTTCTTTGTTGGTATTTCCTTTCCATTTCTTTTCTTATCTGTTCTTCCCCTTAATAAATAATGTATATCTCATATTTATAGGCATTAAATAATTGATTAAGTCATTGTCCAGTAAACAGTTGTAATCTGATGAAGAAGCATCTTTTCTAGGCAGGAAAAAATAACCAGATTTAACAGTGAAAAAAAAAAAAACTTCTTATCTGTTTCGTTTTTTTCACTTTGATTGCTATTCATCAAGAGGACTCTGAGCGTGTGTGTCTGTGTGTGTGTCTGTGTGTATGCTGAGTTGTGGGTGTGTGTGGTCAGATGCTCGCGAGTGTGTGGAGGAGGTGTGTGTGTGTGTGTGTGTGTGTGTGTGTGTGTGTGTGTGTGTGTGTGAGGGTGGGTGGGTGTGAAAATGAGTGATTACATCTCCATATTCTCTCTCCGAGCTGACACCAATCATTTCCAAATCATAACCATAATCACTTGGAAAAATACAAAACCATCTGTTCTCCTTCATCGTCTCTTCCGCTCTCGTCTTCTGTTCTTCTTCTTCTCTTTGAAACACTCGGCCACAAAACACTCCGGATGAAAAGAAACGACACTGAACATTAGCTGGTTGTAGTTTTTTTTTCATCATATAAAATAAACAGTTCCTTCATTATTCTAGATCAAAGCGCATTTACATAATTATAAGTTTAAGTTTTCCTTTTTATTTCTTCCTTTAGTTCTACTTGTATAAACTTTCTTCTGTAGTGCTGTTTTGTTCTATTCTAATTGGAAATATTTGAATAAATCTTTATTAATTTGTGTAGTGTGGAGGGGGCTACAACTGCATTTCATTGTGCAATCAGCCTTGATAAAACATCGCAAAATCTTTATTTTTTATATACAGTATTGTGCAAAAGCTTTAGGCAGGTGTGAAGAAATGCTGTATGCTTTCAAAAATATAAAATGTAATGGTTTATTTTTTTTTTATTAATTTACAAAATGCAAAATGAGCAAACAGAAGAAAAATGAAAAAAATGAAAGACACATTATGCTTACATCTCTTCAAAATCAGAAGATGTCCAGCAGTGACTAGCAGAAACCAGTGGGACCCAGGTTCACCCATCTACTGTCCACAGAAGTCTTCATGGAAGAGTTGCGGCCAAAAAGCCACACCTCCGACATGGAAACAAGGCCAAGTGACTCAACTATGTATGAAAACAGAGGAAGTGGGGTGCAGAAAAATGGCAGCAGGTGCTCTGGACTGATGAGTCAAACTTTGAGATATTTGTCTGTAGCAGAAGGCAGTTTGTTCACTGAAGGGCTGGAGAGCAGAACAATAAAGAGTGTCTGCAGGCAACAGTGAAGGTTGCAGGTTCCTTGCAAGTTTGGGGCTGCATTTCTGTAAATGGAGTTGGGATTTGGTTACCCATCGTGCAACACCATCAGAGAGGCGTCTGATTGGCCCCTACATTTATTCTGCAGCAGGACAACGACCCCAAACATACAGCCAACGTCATTAAGAACTATCTTCAGCGTAAAGAAGAACAAGGAGTCCTGGAAGTGATGGTTTGACCCCACAGAGCCCTGATCTCAACATCATGGAGTCTGTCTGGGATCACATGAAGAGACAGAAGGATCTGAGGCAGCCGACATCCACACAAGATCTGTGGTCGGTTCTCAAAGATGCTGAGCTCATTTATATCCTTCATACATTTTTTTTTTTTGCCAGTATGGACATGAAGTAGGTCTAAAATAGCATGCAGAGTGGTCTTACAAGAATCGCGAGTTTTTTGGGTTTTTTTGAAAGATTTCCTGATGTTCATCTCATGTTTAGGTTGTTAAAACAATCAGAGAAACTCAGAAAAGTGGATATTTTATATTTTATAACAGCTGAAATACCAAAGGACTTATGAATTATTTAGAACAAAACCTGACTTTTTGTAAAGTCAGTCGTACAGAACAAATGCGTTGGCTCTGTGCTCGCCGCTCCGGAGCTGCTGCCAAAAGAAAATATTCCACAAAAGTTTGGTCACGGAGCAGAAACCAAGCAAACACAAACCACTGATGGATGACATTAATGCGCTCACACATGCATGACTCTGTGTGTGTGTGTGTGTGTGTGTGTGTGTGTGCATGTAAATAACTTTCTGTGTGTGTGTGTGTGTGTGTGTGTGTGTGTGTGTTTCAGGCTTCATCTGGGCAGAGATTAAGGAGATGTGGGACGGGGGGTTCACAGAGTACATCCACGACTGGTGGAACCTGATGGACTTCGCCATGAACTCGCTCTACCTGGCCACCATATCGCTGAAGATCGTGGCCTACGTAAAGGTAAAGATCACGGTCTGTGTGTCTCATTATATTTCCTATATCTGTGTTTCCCAAACTTGTTTTTCCAGGGGACCCACTTTTTAAAAAAGACAAACCGTTGCGACCCAGCTGACAAAAGGCCTGATCAGTAAATTAATAAAAAGTTCCTGACCATTTTTGCTGCAATTTCAGCATCACTTTACGTTGTTTCGACATGTTATTTAAAACATAAACACGTTAAAACTTCAGAAATGAGGAATGAATTCATTTAGGCTGAGTTAACAGGTTATCTCTTTGCTTTAATTTGCTCTAATGAGGAAAACAACAGAGGACATTTTTATTTTTTTTAAATATTGTCCTTGTTATCAGGGTTTTCTGCTTATTTGTTTGTGTGTTTGTTTTGTAGTTTGTATTGTATAAATAAAAAAAATGCAATATTGTTGATGAAAGGCAAGATTAAATGCTATTTTTATTGATAAAGCAGAGGAGACAAAATAAAATACTGGGGCAGAGTCAGAACTTGGAGTAACATCTTAAAGTTAACAATGACGGCAACAAGACTTGGGAAGAAGAAACGAGGTGATGTTTGGCCCCATTTTTCTAACAGTGAGGCTGAGAAAAAGAAAAAATGATTGCATTAGAAAGGAAGCAGCGTGGCCATAAAAAGAAAAACCACAAAGCTAAATAGGCACATTAAGGCCCACCACAAAGAAACTGAGGCGGGGTAACAAGAAAAAGTTGTTGTTTTCTTTAAGCTATATTAAGACGACTAGTAAGGCGGCGGTGTGACATTGTGTGGGTTGTGTTGTGGATCATTTAACCCGTTTTTCATCAGCTAATAAGATAAAATCCTGCATTAAATAGGTGTGACATTATACCGGTATTAACGATAACCATTATTATTTTAAAATAACCACAACCCCTGACAGACATCTTTTTATTATCTGTTAAGTGAAATTCCACTTACTGTACATTTTGTCCAGTTATGGTGAGTGATGAGTATTATTGTTGTTAAAGGTTCTACAAAGAACTTTCATGTTTTGTTGATTTTGGAGCCCCCTGTGGACAAAAGTGGAAGTGTTTCCACTGCTATACACACAAAATATAACTTAAAAAAAATAATAAATCTAAAGAAAAATATCCTCCAGATTCTTTTTAAGTGGCTACTGTACTGCTCACTGTGACTTTTCCTTGGAAAATGTAGACACAGACTTGTTTATCATTAAGAATAACTATATTAAAATCAGCCAATCATCTCGCTGAAGGTCTTCTTTGCTTATGTAGGTCATATAGGCACATCAGTATTTACCTGAATGTAAAAACTCCTTGTAGTAGCGTTAATATGAACTGTAAACCTCAGATATGACCCTCGTCCTTTAAAACAACATACTGAGTCTTTGAGGGTCACATGATTCAACAGCGGGCTCCACTTTAACGCAGTAATTTTCTCACTTTCGCAGCACGGCTTTCAGCTTCAATAATATTTTGTACGGCTGCACACTCCACATGCATTCAAGATTTATCCATTTATTAAGAGCGAATGGTGAAATCATGCACAGACACACACACACATAAACACACACACACCAGACGGCCGGGCCATCTGCAGCAGCTGTGAGTCACTGATGGTGGCGGGTGGCCCTCCTACACAGGTCCCACACACACACACACACACACGCACACGCACACACACACACACACACACACATATACCCAGTTTTATAGGCGGAGACATACATATATATTCAGATATAAAGTGTACACATTCACCCAACTGTATCCTCACATTCATACACAAGTCCACGGCTATGCACACACACACACAGAGAGAGAGAGAGAGAGAGAGAGAGAGAGAGAGAGAGAGAGAGAGAGAGAGAGAAGCAGCTGCAGGCACAATATATTTTACTTTTTTGTCTTTTTCTCTTTTTTCCTTTAAATATTTATCAACATTTAAAATCCTCTGGAGAGCCTTGTGAAATTTCTGCTCTGTCATTGTGTGTGCATATGTGTATAAGTGTGTGTGTCTATGTGTATGTGTGTGTGCGTATGCGAGAGAGAGTGAGACAGTCAGTCAGACAGACAGACAGAGGGAGTGCATCTGAGAGAAGGTGCGAGAGAGTCTATAAATTAATGAGTGTGCATCTGTGTGCATGTGTGCATCTGTTTGTGTGTGTGTGTGTGTGTGTGTGTGTGTGTGTGTGTGTGTGTGTGTGTGTGTGTGTGTGTGTGTGACGATGGTGAATGCTAATAGAGGCAGAGTTAACAAGACAGACGTCCTGTGGAAGTCTAATGGCTGAATTTAGAATGAGGAAGAAGCCAAGCGTGAGACAACCGAGAGAGAAGATGTGGAGAAAGACGGTGGGAACAGAACGGGACGGAGAGCGAAAGAGAGAGACAGAGAGAGAGAGAGACAGATGCATGAATAAAGCAAAAAAAAAAAGAACACAGAAACAGAGAATGCTGGGTAAAAAGAGCTTGGAAGACAGTTGGAGACAAAGACAAAAGACAGAAAAGGAGGGGAAGGTGTGTAATGTGGGATAAAACAGGATTGAGAGGAAAGCTCGTAGGAGAAGCCATGAAGTCAACTGTGAACTGTTGTTGAGTTTCAAAAGATCAGCGGGGAGCTTCAGGGGGATTCAGGGGATTTATGACGCTTGTCTTTCAAGGAATACTCTATAAATAAAACTCTATAAACAATGAATTTTAATGGGAACGACATGTTAGAGATAAGTTAATATTAAAAACGACTGGTTAAAGGAACAGAATGTCGACTGTTGGTAGGAGATAAGAGAGATCTCCGCTTTTAATGTCAGGTGCTTGTTGACCATCCAACCCGAACGTCTACCTGAAGGCCAATCCAAACAAAGCGTTTCTGATGTCTGCACATTATTTTTGTTTTTTTGTAATTATTATATCATTCTGTAGCTTCCCAGGAGTATTTATTATGTATTCAAATTCAAATGTTTTGACATGAAAATGCTGTTTTCCTGAGTCCTTTTAAAAACTTTGTTTATACCACAGGAAGTTGAATCAGGCTCAGCAGCCTCTGAGTGAACTCGGCTGAACCAGGACCAAACACAGTCTCTGAAAACCACATAGGCCACTTTGACAACAAGGAATACTCTACATACATGTAATTGATCAGTGTCATCACATGCTGTCCTTTTATGAATTAAATAAACTAAACTACCAAGCTGGCATACAACGGCTCCGATCAGGACTCTTGATGCATCTTCACCTGTAAGATACAGCAGCACAAGCTTGTACAGAGCTGGTGCAGACAGCTGCATAGTTTAAAATGAGTGAAAAATACAACTAACCTGCTTTCAGCCGAGACGGAGGGCACTGAGACAGATGTGAAACTGCTGACCCTTAACATCCCGTCTTCTCTGAATACAAACCTCTGACGACTCCGTGTGCCAAAGTGCAAACCGCTGGAAGCTATCATTCATCCCAACCTCCGACAAGCTGCTGCACTCTGAAGTTGTGAAAGTGTACAAGCATTGAACACTTTTGCATTTTAATTCTTACAGCTGTTGTGTGGGCTCTTTATCATTTATGATGCCTCGTACGATATGACTGTCCAGCATTGTGCTGAATGCTTCTTATGACTGTGTTCTATTCTAGTCTGATAAAGAGCAGTGTCAGTCAAATTTGTGTTTTTTGGACAATAAATATAATATACTTAAAGTAGGAACTACTTTACAATGTATAAATGTAACAAAATGCGACCATCTTTTTCTTATGTCTTCTCCTTGTGTCCTCTCCTTCCACAATGATCTGATGGCACAGGCTGAAGAATTATTCATTCTTTTGCAGATTGTCTGGAAATTTGTTTAAAATGTGCTTGGAAACTTGGCCTGGGAGTTTTAGGCATTTGAACAAACGACAAATATTGTCATTGCCGCTGAGAAAAGACTTGTTTTATCTCTGCGTGTTCACATTGCACCAGAAGGCGTTTAGCCTAACTTTGCACACAAAGACTGGAAGCAGATGGAAACAGCTTGCTCCATTAAAGGTGCCTTCTAATAGCTCCAAAATTATCTTATTTATAGATTTGGTCTTATCTTAGCTGATCCATTTTTAGTGAAGGAGTTTGCCTCTTGTTTTTATTGTTTGTGCTAAGCTAGGATAAATATTTCCTCTAACCAACTGTGCTGGATGCACAGAGATAAAATTCATATCAGTGTTCTCATCTAAGTCCTAATTAGACAGAAAACGAGCATATTTTCCAGAATATCAGAGTTCTTCCCTCATTATAATTCGGGAAAAGAAGCTGTGTGTTTGTCGGAGTCTTTTTCAATAACACTTCTTTTGTTTCCACACTTTTTTGACTCTCTAAATAGCCGTTTACATTTACTAAACTCTTCATTATTTCCGTATCTCTGTTTTCTTTCTTTTTTTTTCATCCTCCTTACCCTCTCCTGCTTCCCTTGCCCCTCTCCTCCTCTCTTTACCTCTCCTCCCTCCAGTATAACTCCTCTCGTCCCAGGGAGGAGTGGGAGATGTGGCACCCGACGCTGATAGCCGAGGCCCTGTTCGCCATCGCCAACATCTTCAGCTCCCTCAGACTCATCTCCCTCTTCACCGCCAACTCCCACCTCGGGCCACTGCAGATCTCACTGGGGAGGATGCTGCTGGACATCCTCAAGTTTCTCTTCATTTACTGCCTGGTACGACGTTTCGATCCACCTGAGACACAAATCTGGGTGGGGGGGTCGGTCTTTTTTATATGTGTGTCAATCACAACAAGCTGCATGGAGGCAGAATTTGGTTTGGACCTCCCACACAAAATATTCACAATATTAGCATGAACATGAGGTTTTGTGTGTGTGCTTGCATAGCATTTGGTTTAAAGTCAGAAAGTCAGTTATGTTCATTATGTATGTGGAAAACTAAATTGTATGGATTATTCTTAGCACTAGTAAGGAAAATGTAAAGTTTAGTCTGTGTAGTCACAATTTTAGATGCGTGTGGCTCAGTTATAGCATATTAGCAACAACTGCTAATAGTTAACCTAACAGTTAGCTTGTTAAACAACTTGTGGATCTTAAATATGTCCCTATTCTTTCTATTATCTTGCAAACATGTTAGCATTTATAATTATAATGGAAATTTTGATATTTTCTTCTAGCAGGGAAAATGAATATCTGTATCAAATTCTGTGACAATACATCAAGAAACTGTAAAGATATTTCATTCCAGACAAACTAACATTGTGCAAATATTCGCAAGCTAAGAGCTAGCCTGACCTTTCTACATTTAGCATGTTAAACAACTTGTGGGTCTTAAATATGTTCTTAGTTCTTGTAATATATAACATATTCAACAGGATAGTAACATTTTACCATGCTACATGTTAGCATTTCAACGTAATCTGGTGTTTCATCTACACAATCACTCATGTAAACCACAAATCTCTTAATATTTGAGATAAAATAAACCCTGTCGTCGTATTTGTCATTCATAGATAAGTCCTGTGTTGATCACTTACTCTGGAAATTAGAAAACACTGAATAATCATGAACAAAACATGCAATCACAGTTAATTTGAACAGCTGGTAAAATAATAAACAAACTGAAAATGATTGCTGTGGCATTAAAGGACATTTGCAATTGCAATTATAGCATCAGATTAGATGTTATGACAAAGCCTGCAAGATTCTGGGAATCTTTGGTTGAAAGATGATTGCATTTTTAAAACTGTGCATTTAAAAAGCTGTACAAAGTCTGTTTATATGTATTTTCAAACTGCATTGTTGACGATGGCGATGAGAGCGAGACAATCCTCAGCACCCTGTATCCTTCACTGACGATAGAAGGACATTACAGGCCGATTTCATTACATTCAGAACTCATTAACTCCTTTCTCAAGGGAACCCCTAACCTACAACACAATCCACATGAGAACTGTTGAGCTCCCTGAAGTCCTAAAATCAATCCCAGTGAGCCCGAGGCACAGAAGACTCTGTGCTGCATGCTCACGCTGAAGCAGCTTTTACGTAACACGATAGTGCTCGTGTCCTGTTTGAGAAGCAAGCTGTTTTAAAATACCCTGGAGGAGCAGAGGGTCAATCCCTGCAACAAAACATAATGTTCGGTTCAGAATTACTGAACAGCTTCGTTTCAAAAGGCTCATATGAGAAGTTTCCTTAGATGCATGTCGTATTGGGGGTTATCTCTCATTATTCCTATGATATAAGTGAACAATGCCATGTTTAAATGAATGTCCTTCCTGTGTAGGTCCTGCTGGCGTTTGCTAACGGTCTGAACCAGCTGTATTTCTACTACGAGACCAAGGCCTCAGAAGAACTCAACAACTGCAAGGGCATCCGCTGTGAGAGGCAGAACAACGCCTTCTCGACGTGAGTGCTTTCCACAATGATATAATATACACCGTGTGTCCATGTGTGGTGTGTTTAATGGTGTGTACAGGGATGAAACACAGCAACAAAGGTGAACATGCACTGGTTTCATACACAGATATGTGCTGTTTGAGGAAAGTGCACATTTGTGAAGCCTTCATTGGAGATATCAAGGGGAAATAAATGTATTATTTGATTGTGCTCATTAGTGTTCCTCCCTCCGTAGTTACTGTTGCTAAGTCTGCCAAGCTTTCCATTCCTGCACTGCATTCATGCAGTTTACGGTGATAACGGTGGCAGATTTAACCGCAAAATTGGGAGTCAGTGATGAAACGCGAGGTCTGTGATTCCTTAGAGGAGTAAAGTAGAGCAGCTTCTCATTTCTAGCTGATGACCGTTAGTACCGAAGTTAGATGAAAAGTCTCCAGCTGATGTTTTAATGTTTCTATCTGACATGTTTTTGTGTTTATGTAAAGTTACATAGCAGCTGCGTACATGATATAACTTTAATGCTAAAAGAGGCTAAAGCTAGCTTACATCTCAGCACACGTTGGTCGGATGGTGAAATTCGGCAGGTATATCTACATGACAGATGACGGAAATACACTCATTAACGTGGGAGAAGAAAGCGCAGGGACTCGATTAGTGCAGCGGACCTTGAGATGGGTCACTTTGCCGGACCAGCCGGACCACGACCGCAGAAGACAGCCACGATAAAAGCTAAGCTAACTCGGCTTAGACCTGAGACAGCGAGCCAGAGTGAGATGCATCGACGTCGGCCCACATCCTCCTCCTCAAACCCCCACAGAACAAATGCAGATGCTAGTGTTAGTTAGCTGGACACGCTAATGTTTGCAGCTTAGCTTTAGGGCTTAGCTTCCCCTCAGAACCTCCTGCACACCTTCAACATGTAAAGAGATGTCAGCTGTTGTTAAGATTGCTAACCTATGATTGGACAGGTATTGTTAGGGGCGGGGTTTAGTGAAGGGTCAACAAATTTTTCCCAATTTACTAGATTGGTTAAACTTTGCCATATATTTGGATGGAAAAATGACTTGTGTGTTTTATCTCTTGCTCAGGGCAAAAATCTAACAAATTGTGAATTTGCTGAGACAGAAACTTTATGCTTTCTGCTGATTGCTAAACAGTCTCTGAAATAATTAGTTTTTCAGCCCTCTGGTCTAAAAATGCCTTTAAAGTGTTTGAGATGTGATCTGCAATCTGATGCTGGTAAAATTAGCATGTGTGTTTTTGTTCTTAAATCTTAAATCTCTACATATCTTTATTTGTCAGTGAAATAACTGATTGTGTTGTAGCGCTTCACCTGGAGCAGCTGTGATCCTCGCTGTATTCTTGAGAAAGAAGGCAGGGTTTCAGATTTTCCAGCTTCCAACAGTTTTACAATGAAAACTGCATTATTTATGTTTTTAAGCTATGCTAGCGGCATGGCTCTGGGCATTGCAATGTTGGTCTATCAGCCTGTCTGTTGATCCACTTTGGTCCAGACTGAAATATCTCTGCCTCTGCTGCATGGGTTGCCATGAAATTTGGAGCCGACATTCATGAACTGACTTTGGTGATTCGTTGACTTTTCCTGTGGCCTTAATAACTCTGCTGATCCTTAAACTTTTCTTTTCCCACCATGATCAGGTCTCATTTTTAATTTCTCCACTAGTTTGTCTTCTGACAAAAACTGTTTGCTGTTCCTCAAATAGCAACAACAGGTCTTTTATTTGTTCCAAAGAAAAACTTTTGGTCAGTTTTTGTTTGTTTTTGGTGATATGATCATGTTTGCTAATATCAGCTGTGATCATATCAGTCAGCAGTGATCCAAACATCCATCTAAATGTTGTCTGGATCGATGACTGAATATTTTATCACACATCACCTTGACAATCAAATCTTGTCCAACCAGTGTGTGTGTGTGTGTGTGTGTGTGTGTGTGTGTGTGTGTGTGTGTGTGTGTGTGTGTGTTTGGATATGCTGCATGGAGAATAATTTAAACTTTCACACACACACACAAACCTTTTGCTTCTGCGTCATTGCACCAGGTAATGATATGGAAACGATTCTCGGCGTCGAGGAGGAGCTCAGGCTCGTTCAGCAGACGTGAAGAATATTAATGTGCTTTATTTTTCACGTGTGACGGACGGAATTTGCAAACGTGGAGAGCCGGTCGGACATTTAGCTTATTGAGAGGTTTGAATTATGGCTTATATGGCAGCTCTGCAACACACACACACACACACACACACACAAACACACACACACACACACATGGAGCACAGATCCGGTGTGTCTCTGCTGAGGGTGGCAGAGTGCGAGCCAAGTCGAGTCAGTGGGACGAATATTGATGAGGCGTGTGGTTTGTTTTAGATAATAGCTGTATTGATTTGTGATCGATTCCATTTCAGTAAAGCACCGGCGGACAATGATAGGGCAGCGAGAGAACGATGCACGCCCAAACAACAAATCGCACTTTTAACTTTGAACTGAGTCTGTTTTCATTAAAAAGTGCTGAAGTTTTAAGATAAATATAACCATCAGCAGATTGTCATGCAGGTGGAACGTGTCTGCGTGGCTTTAATGCTGAAAAGATGCGAGATAGTTAGAAGTTTTCCCGCTGAACCTGAACCTGAAAGTTGTTTTGACAGGGCAAGTTGTCAGCCGAAGGGATTCTTACTTTTCCTTGGCAAGATATTGCAGAAATCTTATAAAAGAACATTTTAAGTGTGAAGTTTTCAGGTGTCGGTTGAATGAAGTTTTAGATCTTATCAGGAAATGTTTGCTTGTAAAAGTGAAGGGTTTTTCAAGCTGCACTTAGCCCGAGGCTGAGAAAGCTTTCACACTGGTGCAATACTCTAACAGAGGTAGCCCAGAGTTTGCAGGTTTGTCTCCTGAAAATCGACTAAACTCAGGCTAAAATGTGCCGACGTGAAACGGCGATACAGATTGTTAAGAAGTTGTCATTCGTCATTCTAATTAGTAAACATTAGTCAATGAACAACAGTGTAAAATATGTGACAAGACAAAACAGGTGTGCAAGAAGTAACAAGACAAAAACAATGTAACAAGACAAAAACAATGTAACAAGACAAAAGCAACATTAGATTAATTCCATCAAAGATACAACGACAAAAACAACGTAAAAGACCCAATAAGACAAAATGGACAGTTGGAGAGTCGACCGTGGAGAAGAGGTGATGTTCAGGTAGCTTTGCACAGAAATGTTCAGTTTTACTTGAGTAAAGAAGTTGAATGTCTTTTTTTTAGTATCTGTGTTTCTATCTGAGCACAGACGGTGTGTACTTTTGCCTCCTCTTTAAACAGGTAGTCATAAATATATACTGTGAAGGTTTAAACAGTAATTAACCAGAAGCTCAGAACACAGCTGGAACTAATGCAGTAGAATAAACAGTACCAGTAAATGTAGTATTAGTGATGCAGTACAAGAACGACAACACAACCTCAATTTGAATAAACAGAGTAAAAAACATATCGTGTTGATCATGGTAGCGTTTCTCATCTGTACATCAACCTGACATGGTGCTGCTGCTGGATCAGAGCCTGCAGCACAGAAATCAGCCTCATGCTGAAGCTAAATAGCGAGCAGATCGCCGCGGTAACGCCTCACATGATGCATTATGAAAACAGAGCGACCGCAGCCCCGCGGGTACCGCAGGCCGCATCAACATTCATGAGTTTACAATGCAAGGATTATTTCCTCTGCATGTGTGTATGTGTGTGTGTGTGTGTGTGTGTGTGTGTGTGTGTGTGTGTAATTCACACACACTTATCAGCATTTATGAGTTATTTCACGAGATCATTTCCTGGTTGCACTCAGGTGTCTCCCCTCCGCGTCTCCTCGCTCCTCTTCTCACTCATCTGTACTTCACACACACTTATCACCATTAATGTGTTAGATCGTTCTACAGCATGCAGGTCGAGTGTGTGTGTGTGTGTGTGTGTGTGTGTGTTTGTCTCTTTTATACCTTCACACAAACACTGTAAACACTCCTTCACTTTCTTTCACACTCAACACACCACAGTCTATTTTCTCTCTCTCTTCCTCAGCATGGGTGCGATTGATTCAGACGAGGCCTTTTCACCCAAATCTAACTCAGAGACCCTTTCAACCAAACAGTCGCAGGAACTTTAAAGTTGAGATCTAAAAAGTTGGTTCAAAGCTGGCCGGCTGGTTCAAAGCCCGTTGCGGTGCCTAATTTTGAACCAGGTCTTTGCGTTTCGACAACCGAGGAAGTGGCTCTCGGCCGAGAAAACTGGTTCGAGAGCGACGGCGCTCGCACTGTGCTGGTCGGGAATCAAGAACTATTTATGTCAGAGGCTTCTGGCAGGATTATCGTGACAAACAGGACCCACTAAAACTTTTGACAGACATTTATAAAACACAGAGCAAATGCAGCATCGAGTCTGTCTGATTCAAAGAAGAAGAAAAAACAGAGCTTCAGTGTAGACGTGAAATCAAATATTTATTGGATTTCTTTAAATGCAACATGATCGACACCAACGTATTCAGTGTCAGGTGCTCAACAGTCTGAGGTCTCTGTTGTTGTAGACGGTTCTGGACTGCAGGCAGGACATCTGAAATGTGGACTCGTCAGACCACAGCGCACTTTTCCACTTTGCGTCAGTCCGTCTCAGATGAGAGAAGTCTGCAGTGTTTCTGGATGTTGTTGATATATGTCTTTCTCTTTGCATGGTAGAGTCTTAACTTTCATTTGTAGATGCAGAGACAAACTGTATTTGTGTTGTGTTTAGTGTTCCTGAGCCCATGTTTTACACGATGATGTGGGTTTTTAATGCAGTGCTGCCTGAGGGGTCAAAGGTCACAGACATTTAATGTTGGTTGTCAGCCTTGCATGCAGATTTCTCTGGATTCTCTGAATCTTTTGATGTTATTTTGGGTTATAGATGGTAAAATCACTCATTTCCTGTGGTTTCGTGTTGAGAAACAGTCTTAAACTGTTGGACTATTTGTCCCCACAGTTTTTCTCAAAGTGGTGAACGTCACCCCATCCACGCCTGTGAACGACTGAGCCTTTCAAGGATGCCCCTTTAATACCAAATCATGATACGGCCAGCTGTTACTTAAACATTTTTTTTAGCTTTCCACAACGTTCGTTGCTCCTGTTCCAACCTTTTTGAAACAACAGAAGGAAAGGAGAGTTCCTGTGGTTACATCATTTGACAGGTCAGTTACTCTGTATGATCATAATCACAGCAGCCGTGATTCAACTGGACTCTACTGACACACAGAAAATCTGCTATAATCATAAGCATGATAAGCACTATAGGAATGAGTTAATTGCACACTGTCAGGCTGCCATTTCTCTGTTTTCTCACACAGAAACCCTGCAAACAATGTCTCTGTGTCACACACTAACATGCAGGAATACACACCAACACACTCACTCTCTCTGCCGCTGCGCCTCCCACACAGCTGCACAAGTCTAACAGAGAAATGACTGAGTGGCTGTGAGGATCAGCTGTAACAGTTTATAACTCGACTCAGTGGAGAGAGAGATGAAGGGAGGAGAGGAAACGAGGAGAAAAGAACAGGAAAGGAAAGAAAGCAGAGAAACAACGAGATGAAAGAGTAGAGGAGCGTGGACAGTGAAGAGAGAGAGGAAACAACAGGAGGAGAGGAGACGAGGAAAGGTGAGGAGATGATAGAAGAGGCAGGAGAACAGGAGAGGAAAGGAAACAAGCAACAAATGCTTCATGACTATATAAAATTTTGATAGGAACATTTCATCACATTTAAATTTTATTTATTGATTTTATTTATTTTTTATTTAACTTGATGCAGTGGTTATCACTGTCTTTGTGTCAGCCCTGAGATGAATGTATGAATTTATATTGTCCCTTTCCTTTAATTTAATTTAACTCTGGAGCTGCTGCGTGTGTGAAAAATTTGGGTCTGTGGCCGCGCTCCATCTCAGCGCACCACCGCTCTTAACACCTGACGGCGAGGGTTGGGAAAGCAGTTTAAATGGAGTGTAATCTGTCAGCCAGCGGCGGCGACCGCGTAACCGTCAGCTGACAGAACAAACAACAGTGTCGTCCTGCAGGGCAAAAGCCGTGGCAGCTTTCCTGGTCGACAGATATCAGCCCGCGTGGACGGTGATGTTCATGATATGATTTAATGTGAGCCTGAAAGACATTCATCAGTCCTCTGTCTTATCAAGCTCCTCCCACTTGTTTATGTTTGTCAACCATCACTGTAAATCTCTTGAAAGAAACTTTTTTTCTTTAGATAAACATTAGTTGGGTACTTTTTGTTTTTTTGAGAAGTGTAAATCAAGTTTATAATATGGGGAAACTTTTTTGCATTTTTTTTCAAAACGCAAATATTAAGTGAAGACAGCTTCCTAGAAATGAGGTGTTTTGAAATGAAATACATAAATAATATTTTGAATATGAAATCATGTGTTTTCTCTCATCTGACATCGTTTAAATGGTGGCAGTAAAGTTGTTTTTAAAATAAAACAAGGAGAGCATCCAAGAGGAGGTGGTGAAAGAGAGAGAGGAAGAGGAAAGGAAAGGAGACGAGGGAGATGAAGGAAAGGAGCTGAGAGGTGAGAATTTAAGGGAAGGAGACGGGATAGGAGAGGAGAGAAGAACAAACGGGAGGATAAAAGAGGAGGAGGAGAGTAAACAAGTAGACGAGAGGAAAGAACTGAATTTGAGAAGGTCTTTTCATCAAAAACAACAGAAAACAGGTATAAAATGCTAATTTTCTCTTGTTAAGTGAAAATATTTACACGTACCAAAACAACACAGCAGAGAGGAGGAGAGGAGGGAAACATGAGAGGTGAGATAAAAGGAGAGTGGGAATAAAAAAGAATGTGAGGAAAAGAAGTGAGGTAAAGGAAACACAAAAGAATAATTTATTTAAGAATTAATGGATCCTTGAGATTAATTAAATTGTGCTTGATGAGGTTAGAAAAAGTGATTTATTTGTCTTCACTTCTCTCTCCTTTACTTCGCCCTCGTTCTCGTTTCATAACTGCGACACAATATCACGCTCGGCTGCTCCATTCATCGTTGATTAAATTCACTCTCTCTGTCTTCATTTACACACTCACCTCTGGATACACACACTTCACCTCTACACACACACACACACACACATTCACGCTGTGTACGCCGGCTGATATAATGATCATTCACAGCCACACACCTTATAGAAACACACACACACACTCCTACCACCACACACTGACAGTAAATGTTGGGTGTTGAATATTTAATGCAGCACAAATATAAATAACAGCCTGCAGACAAACCCTCCCCTCTCTCTCTCTCTCTCTCTCTCTCTCTCTGTGTGTGTGTGTGTGTGTCTCTCTTCTGTTGCAATGCTGGGTTGTGCCAATTGTTGCTTCATCAAAAATTCAATAACCTCTGCTGTAACTGTGACTGTCACACGAACACAAGACTGATCAGAGCAGAGAGGAGAATAAAATGAGGGGACGGAGATGGAAGGAGAGGGAGGAAGAAGAGAGAAACGAGGTCTTGCGTCACAGGACAAACTTGATGACCGCAAGAGAGAAGTCAGTGGGAGGAGGGGAAGAAGGAAAAAGACAGTCAGGCTTCTCTCTCATCCTTTTTTGTTGAAATCTTGAATAATTTAATAATAAAAGTAAGTATATAACACCTTTCATGCATCACATGCGGCTCAAAGTGCTGCACTGTGCGGCATTACAGTAAAAACAACAGCATAAACTCACAAAAATAGAATGAAAATTAAAACAATGATGGTGTAATTTTAAATCACAGCCATTTTTTTCAGTTCAGCGCCACATTTAACTCCTCTATCAGCCTGCATGAGTGTGTTTTACCAGTAAGACTCACCGTTAATTCCTTTCTCTGTCATCTGTGATGTGAAAACATACTTTCACACCGTCAGACACAAAGTACCAGTCACAAAATTAACATTCTGTCTTCTTCTGTTCATAATTAACGTATAAAATCCCAGCATGCTGCAGAGCGCGCATCACAGTGCGTCACCTGCCCGGTGCGCTCCACGGTGCGCCGAGGTGGCTGACGGCGTGTCACCTGTGCTCCGTTTCCATCCCTCTTCTCCGCCCCCGTCACAGTTAGTTTTGTGGTTTGTGGTGACTTAGAGACTCAGTCTGTAAAGTTTACAGCTTGTCGCGCTGCTGCTTTTCTCTGTGCGCAGCGACGCAGCGTTCTCCCTGTGCAGTTTTGTACACTTCTGTCCGTTACTGTAACTCACCATGACTGGCAAAGGAAAAGCTCCCAAAATGTTCGATTTGAAGAATCTCAGTCGACTACCAATACCTGAATTTTGCTTTTCAATCGATGAGTATTGATTCAATGCCAGTGGGTTAAATATATATATGTGTACTGGTGGATGAACAACGCGCTCCACTGTGTGTTTGTACCTTTCATACAGACAGATGAGGCAGAATAATGGCATAATATTGCTGCTTTACAGAGGTTGTCTAAAAGGGGCTAATTTTGGTAACCTGTCATCCTGTCATTGGATTTTGATGATTGAAGGAGTCTGAACCAATCTTGTAAACAGTCTTGTGATTCAAGCTGAGCGAGAGGCAATTATCTGCTCTGTTTGCTGTCATTTACTGGTGTTTACTGATGTTTATAGCAGTTAGAAAGGCATGAAACGTGAATGTGTTGTGTTTACTTTGAATCACATAGAAACAACATTATATAAACTTAGTCGTCCGTAGCTATTTGACTGTCTATGAACAGGTTAATCAACTTAAAGTTGTTTGTTCATGAAGAAACCCTGAGAAACTCACAGCAAACTTCCAAATAATTCAAACTCAGTGTTACATACATGTCTTTATAGATAAAAGTTACTTTTATGTGTCACTTTAAGTTGTGTTTTCCTCTCGTTCCTCTGATTTATAATTAATGTCTGTCTTTGTTGTTGTTTTTTTAACCAGCTCTTTGTTGTGCTGCTTTGAAGGATCCTTCACAATAAAAGTCTCCTCCTCCTCCTCTTCCTCTCTGTCCTCAGGTTATTTGAGACTCTTCAGTCTCTGTTCTGGTCCATATTCGGCCTGTTGAACCTGTACGTCACCAACGTGAAGGCCCGGCACGAGTTCACGGAGTTCATCGGAGCGACCATGTTCGGGACGTACAACATCATCTCGCTGGTGGTTCTGCTCAACATGCTCATCGCCATGATGAACAACTCCTACCAACTCATCGCTGTAAGTCTCAACACTGAGCAGAGAGTTGATGATTTTTAGGTAGTTGGTTGTTTAGGTTGTTTTCACATATCTTATCTTAAAGCCTTCCATTCTGCACTAGTCCTAAATGAACAGCTACGTAACAGCTATAAAGCATTATGTCTCTTTAATTGTATTCATTTAGAATAAAAAAAAAAAAAAAACACCTCTCAGATGGTTACGTGACCTCGCAGATTGAACAAGCTGTCCTCTGTTTGTCCCGCAGGACCACGCCGACATCGAGTGGAAGTTCGCCCGCACCAAGCTGTGGATGAGCTACTTCGACGAGGGTGGCACGCTGCCGCCCCCGTTCAACATCATCCCGAGCCCCAAGTCCGTCTGGTACCTGCTCATGTGGCTCCACAACAAGCTGTGCGGGAGAGGCCAGCCGCCCGGGGAGGACACGCACAAATGTGAAAACCTCCGAGAGTTCACGGTGAGTGGAGGCACAGCGAGCACTGCTGTTCTCGGTTTTTATTTATTTATTTTGCCAACGTTTTATAAGGTAAAGCTGCTATGTGTGCAGTATTTTTGTGATTACAGGATCTGTCAAATTTAAAACAAAAAAAAGACACTCCTGGTCAAAATGTGTGCAGGTCAGATCTGTGTGTGCTTTTATAACACCGTACTGTGAGTCAGATTTCTTTAAATCCTACACGTAGGATTCACTGAGTATTTTTGCAGAGAACTACACACATCATGCAGATAAAACTGGCGAGACCCTGAATCTCTAGATGAAGCATGGCTGCAGCTGCACATGACAGGCAGTTTCAAACTAGAGACGAGTCAAGTTATCGGTTGTATTTGAAGCAAGACTTTTTACATCCAGTCACAGTAATAATATGAACAAATAAATCAGACAATACTGAGGTAAATTAATGATGTCCCTGCAGCTGTGGTCTTGATCAGTCTTGAAATCAAATCCAGCGTCTTCTTTAGGTCCTCCTTTCGATCCAGTCTTGAGACCAAGCGCTACACTACCTTGTGTACTGATGACGTACATTTAATTAAAAATCAGTATGATGTTGCTGCACACTTGACAGGAGTAATGAAGAAAAATGCGCCACAGACTTTGCCAAGTTCAAGGTAATTCCTGCAAAAACAACCTTTTAAGTTCACTGTTTTTTTCCCCAAGTCTTTTGTTTTCTTTGTGGCTCACTTTCAAATTTTCCAAGCCCGGTCCAGCTCTGCAGCACAGAGGTTGAGAACATCTGCCACAGGATATTTAATATTTATAGTTTTTTTGTCCAGTTTAACTTCCACTTTTCATGAACAGCAGGCTTCTCAGGGACTGGCTGTCTCTGCTTTTCTTTGGGTTTATTGTTTGTGTCATCCATTTTACGCTCTCTGCGCCTCAGCCCCGGAGAGAAATGACATTTCATTCATCTGTATATGGAAAAAGTGGCAATAAAATTGAAGTTGAACTTGAATTCGATTGATTGTGACAAGACAGGACGCAGCTGCCCGGATCAGACCAGCCAGCGCTGCAGTTAAGGGACAGTGGCTCTAACTTACGAGTCTCTCGGCTGCTTTGCTTCAGACAAAACTCCCAAAGTTCAGAAGAATAAAAAAAAAAAAGACGTGAAAATGTTTTATTTATTCATGTGTAGTCTAATACGCTGGCGTGGCCATATGCCTGTCGCTGAAGAGTCATGCAAACAAGCCTCAGCCGGGCTAGAAGGCCATATGCTGATATTCATGTTAACAAGTCACTGGAGGATTTACAGGCTTTACATGCAAACTGAGGGCTGCTGACTGTCAACTGTAGGTTTAAAGCAGCTGCATGCGTTGAAGGGATGTGCTTTATCTGCGAGGAAAATTCAGTTTTCTGAGTTTGAGAGGCACATGAGAAGATCAGATGATAACACAGATGGTAAACAAAACGCTTTACCAGAATGATTTGGAAGAAAAAAGCTCAGTATTGAACCTCACCATTTCTTGAGTACTGACTAAGTACTGTCACTTAGCATAGATTACATATTCTTTAACCAGATAAGCCGGTGCTGCTTCTGTTAAATGCTGCTGTGTTTGACAACTTTGGTTTGTTTTGTTAAATCAGATGAAGAAGATTGAGAATGAAAGATGATAGAAAGACCAGTTGGACCATTTTCCACGACAAGTCCATGTGACAAATCCAGGTTATATGATCAAACGGTCCAGAACAGCCACCTGATAACCGGAGATCTCGTCGGCTACTAATTGTCTTGAGATTTCTAGATGCAGAAATCGCCTACTTGCTTGAATGGCAACGAGAACGGCTGGTTGTCCTTTATGTTTTTTTCAATCTAATCGCACAGTATGCATCGTCATATTCAGCTGTTATCTCGCTGTTATGCCGAGGGTAGCAGTGCCACTTAGTCGGGCGCCACCGCTCTCTCCATAGGAAAACAACGGGGCAGCCAGCGCACAGCATTTTTACCGCTGATCAGGTGTTAGGGCCTTAAGACTTTTTCATGGTAACTCGCTGCCTCCGGTCATTTCAGTGAAGATAATCTTCAAATTAAGACCCCGTGCAGACTCAGGATCATAAAGACAGACAGGAAAGAAACTATTTAACCACGTAGCCTGCTTGTCCATGGTACATGGTAGCCGTGCAGAGGACAGATCAGAACCGTGGCTGCATTTGATCTTTTTTGTAGAAAAAATGACTATTTGTATGGTTTTTGTATGGTGTTCTGTCCGATAAAAATAAATATAGAAAATGTTGGAGGATTATTTCAAGAAAAACTATGAACTCACATGATGAAGCATCAAATGAAGCATGAAGAAAACTTCAGGGTGTCACAGAATCACGCCGTAAACGTAGTGAGAAGCCGGTGAACAGGTGGATGTGGGAGTCAGGTGACTGGGCCAGGTGGGAAAGTGTGAGGACATCTGGTGGACAGGTGGAAAAAAGGCACGTCTGGAGACTTCTGAAGAAATGCATGGTGGGAAGTGAGAAGTGTCTGGAGACGGAGCGAAATAAAAACAACATCTGTCGTGGCAACGCTAGCTTTTAAAGAAATGTAGCGGAGTAGAAGCATGAAGTAAATTCAGAGCCCACAATCAATCAATCAAAGAGAGCAGGAGGACTCATCGACCAATCAGAGGATGAAGAGGCTCCAGCAGCAGCTCAGGGTCGGACATCAGCTGTGTGTCTACGAGCACAGAAGGAACATCAGCGGATAAACACGTCCTGATAAACACATTTAACAGTCCAGTCATCTGGAGAGAGACAAGCAGTGCAGAACACACACACACACAGACACACACACACGCACACACACACACACACACACAGACACACACACTCAGAGTGCAGCTGCCATGTTCACCTCAGCTGAAGTCGGCTGAGTTATATAAGCCCACCAGCCCACATAGGTTCACAGAGCCACACAACACTGCAGAGATCTGATCATTGTGTGTGTGTGTGTGTGTGTGTGTGTGTGTGTGTGTGTGTGTGTGTGTGTGTGTGTGTGTGTGTGTGTGTGTGTGTGCTGACAGTGTAAGCAGATAAACAGTATGAGATATGGACAGCAATGATA
The DNA here is from genome assembly GCF_056507025.1 of Lutjanus erythropterus. Classification (NCBI taxonomy): domain Eukaryota; kingdom Metazoa; phylum Chordata; class Actinopteri; order Lutjaniformes; family Lutjanidae; genus Lutjanus; species Lutjanus erythropterus. The sequence goes on along the minus strand of NC_139339.1, from coordinate 4,216,366 downwards.
GATCTGAAGAGGGGGAGAGTTAGATTGTTAAGGAAGATGCGGGGAGGATGAATGCAGGTTTGTGTGTGTGTGTGCGTGTGTGCGTGCGTGTGTGTAGACAGCAGGGAGAGAGGGTGAAAGACAAATTAGCGGCGTGGTGGAGTTAGACGAGTGTGAAACATGATGAAAGGGAAATGGAGACAGAGAGGTGAAACACTGAATACGGGAGTGAGATGGAGAATAAAATGAAAATATGGAGAGGAGAGGATATGAAACAAAACAACAGAAGAAGAAGATATGAGGATGATGGATGTGTGAATGGATATTGTGCAGAGCGCTACAACATCCAGTATATCTGTGAAAAACACACCTTTGAGTCAGAAAATGGTGGAAATTTAACAGAGTGATTAATCCTCTTAAGAAAGGAGGGAAACACTGAGTCACAGCTGACCTGGGGGGGGAAGTAACTAAGTACATTTACTCAAGTAATATACTGTCCATTTGCTTATACTCAGGTTTGGAGAGTAACAGGATTACATCTAACAGGATTAAGTAATCTGGATGCCAAAAAAGGTATTTCCTTTACAGTTACAGATAAAAAACGTGTAATCAAATTACAGATACATTTAGTAAAAATAGGGATTATTAGCAGGATTACAATTTTAAAATAAAGAATGATATACGACCATGCACAGTAATAACCCAACAACAAACATAAAACACAGCTGCAGTGATTAATGTCGTCCCTGTGCTCCACCTGTTTGGACCTTTTTTTCAACTGACAAGATTGTGACAGGATTATTTAATCAATAAATCATTTTTTAATGGAGAAAAAAGTCCAAAATCTCTGATTTCAGCTTCTTAAATGTGAATACTTTCTGGTTTCTTTTCACAATTTTCTGAAATTTTATGAACCAAATAACCATTTGATTAATAAAAAAAACAGTCGACAGATTAATCGGTGATGAAAAAAATCGTTACAGGAAAGAAAAATAGGTTCCAACATGTGGAGAACTTAGACATGACCTTTTAAAACACAGAAGTCACACAAACTAACAGACTGAGGCAGCAGTAGATCAGAACCTAATCTAACCTAATTAGTCTTTTATTTTCAACACTTAGATTCACCTGTAGCAGCACCTGAACGCAACACGACATCTGATTTTGATGAGCAATGTGGAGTACAGGAGCAGACTGTCGCGTAACCAAAAGTTCATCTGTGTAACTGATGGAGTGTCCTCGAACAGGACAGTTTACCTCCTACCTCTGTCTTAGAAAATCAAACCGGCCAATAAAATACATATTAAAACAGTTTGAGGACTCCTTCAGCCGCACTCGAACGTCTCGGTACTGTGGCCTCAGTTTATCGTTTCATTCTTCGTGCTGATGAGCCTGCGTCAGAGCAACAAAGGAGACTTATCGTCCTTTTATAGAGAAAAAACATCATCCACCTTGTGGGAGGCAGTAACTTCAGTAATACAAACTCTGATAGATACTTTGGTAGAGTGATTCACAGGGTACGTGCACCCCTGGAGGTAAAAAAAATACAATGTGGAGAAGCTCAGTGAATTTGTGATGTGGTAAACATATTTATATCTACACGCCTGCGTTTAGACGGAAAATAAAGACAAAAATTTGATTATAATCGCTGTGAAGCATTTGATGTAAATATCTCAAAACACGTTTTTTGCATTTGTCCTTTAGCTGAAATAATACTCTAATTATCTCATTTGAATGTTTATTTTCTTTTCCTTTTAGTGACAAAAAGCTGCAGAAATACTGCAGCTAACTGCACCATCAGAGTGAAAACAGCAAATCATAAAGGTCTGGTTTGATGCTGCAGCTCTCTAAAAATAACGTGAATTGTTCTCAGTACACTTGATTCAATTGGTTCCGACACTTGATGGGGTTAGAAGAGCTGTAAAGAGAAGAAACTCACATTTCTCGCTCGTATCTGTCACTCAGATGATTGTGATTCTGGATGAACGGCCTTCAAATGTAAATGAAGAGCAGAACTTCTTCCTCCAAAAAAGTCATATATCCATTCTGAGAGGAGGAAAAAAAAAATGATTAACTGGAGTTCATTACTCAGCATCTCTCCAATATGGAGGATCCGGGCTGTAAAAGTGTCATCCTGTCAGCCGGAGGCAGTTTGTTACCTGTTCTTTTTTATTCTAGTGTGGTGCTATTAATCATTTTTCAGAGGAGGGTGTCAAAGTTTTAAAGAAAGAACTGTGGATATGAGGCGTATTTATCAGGATGTCGAGGGTGTAAACAAGGTAAATGAGAACGCGGGAGATGGAAAAATGAGAGGATGCCAGGAAAGAGAGATGGAGTGATGTGTGGATGATTGCAGAAACATTTAACATGATCTGTTTTTGTCTTCGCAGGAACGCCACGCTGACAGTCTGATACAGAACAAGCATTACCAGGTCTGTACACCCGTCAGAGCTACGTGTTTGTTTGTTTACTGTGTGTGGAGGTGTGTTTGTGTGTGTGGTCCTCAGAAGTTTGGTTGCCTGTTAACAGCAGTTAATAGTTATAGTTATGGTTAGCTACTTGAGCAAGAAGGAAAGCTATCTTTATATCAGGAAACTAGAAGGGTTTTAACTTTTAAGAAGGGTTACGTGCTGGACCACTTCTTGGCTGGGTGCAGTTGTCACCATGAGGCAACCAGTGAAAACTGCAGGAAGTAACTTCTGTCAGCGGCCCAAAAATAATCCGACACACAACCGCCCGGAGCTGTTTAATGTGACTTAACCCAGTTTAATTGTAACAGCAGAGACTTTCCAGACACTAGTGAAACCGTTTTCTGCATATTTACACACATTTCCCTTTACTGTCCCTCCCAGCTACACACACACAAACACAAACACACACACACACCGAACAGATTGCATCTCCCCCAGCCATGTTTTTCTGGTAGTGTCCAGGCTGGAACCAGCTCCCCGTGGGGCCACAAACTGCCTCTTTGTGTGTTTGTTATTTGATGTGTGTTTAGCCAGCTGTTCCTCCTAAAAACATCCATATTCATCCAGTCTAATAGTTTTAGGTTGAAAACACTCTCTGGTTTAAAGTATTAAGTTGGGATGTGGTCAGATTTGTGTTTTGTTGTAAGTCCTGGTACACCTGTACATCACTGTATTAAGGTCAAGTGAAAGTCAGCAAAGACACCAACAGGTTCAGATTGTTATTTTGAGTGTCTGACAACATTCTAGAAAGGATTCCTACAGAGATAGACCTTTTTTAATTTTTGTTTATCCAGGAACAGCTGATTTATTGCTCTTGTCAAAGCCACCAGACTCCATTTACAGAAACAACTATTTTATCTTCAAACTCTCCAGAAGCAAAATAAATCCCACCAAAACCATCATAGCTCAGCTTTCCACTGTTTCAACAATCATCAACTCTGGTTTGATCGAAATAAGTAAGTTTTAGTGTTTTTGTTTGTGATATGGTGTCATTTTTTGGTATTTTAAAGGGTTATATATTGATCACGTGAGTGGTAGACAAGGGAGGTAAAATTATTGTTTTTGTCAATGGAATTTGGTTGCTCTGAACAGAGCGATATGATCTGTCTCAATTTGGGACCAATTTCAAAAATTACAAAAACTAGGTTGGAAAAATACCAGAGTTGCCCTCTAAAGGTGCCTTTTGTAGTTTCTATGTTGCTCACCAAAACTCTGTGTGAATCCTTGAGATGAGATGAGAACTAAAGTGTTGAATGTACTTTCTTAAAGCTCTATGTTGCCTTGTTTGCATTAATGTTTACTAGCTTGCAGGCTTTTTTTTCCCGGCTTTTGTTGGCATATTGCTGCGTTTCTTGGTGCACTGCTGCCAAGAGGAACTGTGTGAAACCACTAGTAGGAATGCCAATGTGAAATTGGCTAAAAAGTAGTGCTAATAGAGGTCAACCACTTCTTTAAGTTAAGTTAGGTAAAGTCTTCTGCTTCACTGGCACACTGATACATGTGTGCAGGATACAAACAAAACAGAATAAAGACAGACTACATTTGAACAGTGCAAAAATTAAGCAGGAAAGTACTCAGAGGGGGAAAAAAACAACATCCAAGACAGAAAATTGCAATTGAACAGTCACTGAAGTCGCAATTTTAAGTCGAAAACTCGGGCGGGATCCATCTAGCCTGAGTTCACTTGAGGCAACATAGCAGCGCACACAGCGAACAGCAAACCTTTTAATCAATTTTTATCACATTTGGTGTTTTTTCAGTTTTGAACAATCTCTATTTAGTTGATTAGTGCTTGATAGAAGTTTCTGCCAACATGTGGTACTCGCCTCCTCCTCTCGTCTCTTATTCAGTGTGCTAATCAGCTGCTGTAGTGATGCTTGTGAAGTTCAGAGAGTTGCCATACAAACATCAGTTTGCTGCATGTTTTCCTGAGCAGATACACTGGGATGTATTTGAAATACTGGCTCAGAACTGTCAGTTTCCGATTTGCAATGGATCGCAGCACTAGAGAGGGATGGTTCAGCGTTGAAATTGGACCAGTGTCCCTGCAAAAGTGCCGTATAGTAAATTTGAACTCGTCTGCTGTGATTAAATATCAGTATTTTCAGTCTCCCTCTTGTTAGTCTCATCGCTAACAACTTCATGAAACTCATCACATGATAATTTCAAGAGATTTTTAAGGAAGGTTTTATGTTCTGGTTTTTATCAGCAGAAAGTGAACTCATGTCTTTTACAATCTCAGAATTGAAAGTGACAGCAGAAGCGTGATATCAGGTTTGACTGACCAGGCATAATTTGTATTTTTAGAGTTTTTCCAAAAAAAAAATGCCGTCTATAAGTCGAACTGAGAGCGAGCACCTTTTTTAAACTCTTCACGAACGCAGTGTTTTGTTTTTGGCAGCTACAACTGCAATTCTGATGTCCAGTTTTTTGGGTGATTTTTGTCAGGATTTGTACATCAAATCAAGCGAGACGGAGCTCTTGTATTTTGACACCTCAGCACTGGCAGCGACTGCAAACGCAGGAGCGCCAGTACTTTGTGTTTGGCAGCGCCGATTGTTACTTTGATATCCGTCCATGTTTCTGAGGATTGTTGTAGGAATCTGCCCTTCACTTTAACAGAGTGTGTGGTGTGTTTTGGCAGAGGCGGAGAGAGTGACAGCATGCCAGACCATCCCGTTTGGCAGTCACAGGTGTTGACTGTGGGAGGATGCAGCGTGTTAGTGTGTGTGTGTAGTGTGTCAGGGTTTGAATTGCCACCCACTGAGCACCAAATGCTGGTGAAATTTGTCTGCGCTCTTTAAATCAATAAGGGTCAGCCGCCTCATTGGCTGATTACTTAATGAGACAATAACATTTAAATTCATCAGTTAGCTGGAAATCATCTGCAGTTAGTGACGAACCAGCAAGAGAACAAGTTTAAAATCATTCCACCAGTTTTATTCATGATGACCATTAAAAACACTGACAACCATGAATGGAAATAGTTCCTTTCAGGTTTTTTAAAGCCCAAATAGCTGAGACATAAAATACATTGTGTAGCACTGTACTGTGACACGAATTGTCAAAAATTTACTTAAAAGTTATCTTGAAAGATGAAAGCATGAAGTTTTAAGTGTAGAGAATTAATAAGAAAAACAGAAGAAGTATTGAACACACACATATATGGAAAATGAATAACTGTGCAACCAATGATATTTATCCTTTAGATAAGTGATATTTAAGTTATGATTCAGGGCTAGTGATAGTAGTTTTAGAGATATCGGCTGAAGCAATGTCTGCCTTCTCTCTGATCTAATGGAACAAGATGGTATTAATCCTGTGGTGCTCACAGTGCCAGAATAAATCATTTGATTTTATTTATTTAACTGTCCCTTTGATATTGGCTTTGATAAGACTTTTTTTTTCTTTTAACTTGAATAAAATCTGACTTTTAATGGAGTTAACATTACATTGATTGTAAGGAGGGAAAATAAAAGTAAAGCTAACATGTGGATTAAAACAGCAATTAACCGTGGCAACCCGTCTCCAACAGGAAGTGATCCGAAACCTGGTGAAGAGGTACGTGGCGGCCATGATACGCAGCGCCAAGACGGACGAGGGACTGACAGAGGAGAACTTTAAGGTGGGTACTGTGAGGTGGAGACCTGGGAGAAGCAGCTGTTGTCATGGTGATGACTTACAGAGGTTATATTAAACCTGACATCAGCGTGTCTGAATCCTGTTGTGGTTTAAGGTTGTTTGACTGTTTCTGCTCAAACACTGCAGAGTTTAAACAACAAGTGTAACATAAATCTGTGACACGTTACTTGAAGATTTTTTACTCACGAATCTTTCTGTTGTTTTACAGTAAGTCGTGTTAGTCTGTAGCTGGATGACCTGCAGAGCTCAGTCTGCAGAAACATCAGGTTCACACCGACTGTTTATTTGTGTTTATATTTTAATAAACAGCTCTGGTTTTATTGAAACCAACAGCAGAGCTGCTCCTACAAAGATTTATTAAAAGATTAAAAGATTTTTAATAACTACCACCTGCAGACTCTCCAACACTTCTCCTGTTCATCTGCTGCCTAAAATCCACACCTCTGATCAATACCAACAGTTCCCAGTCGATAAACCTTGAGGAGAGTTCCTTTGCTTTTTCCAAATCTTCTGAGCCGTAATTTATTCTGAGCTGTTTTAGCTCCCCGAGCCTGTTTCCCATGATGCCTCTGGAGCCCAGCCTGGCCTTTGAAGTGGAAAGTTCCTTTGGGCTTTTCAATGCAAAAACAACATCAGGTGCACATCGAGCTGAATCACTTTCACACCCTGAGTGTTTTTCTTTGTGTGTGTGTGTGCATTTATGTGAGAGATGAGTGGTCACAATAGGCAGAGTGTTTGTGTGTTTAAAATGTGTAACTAACATCAGGTGCACGTTGACGTAAATCAGTGTTTTATTCTCTGAGGAGTAAAGCAGCGTGTGCCACATTTGGATCCCATATGGCGGACGAAAAAGAAAAAAGGAAGGAGTAGATGTGATTCTATTTTTAAAAACAAAAGGATTCAAGTTTACGGAGTTATTTGGCTCAACGCTCGTAGTTTTGTGTCTGTGAAAAAAACAAGCAGTTACAGTAGAAGTGAAAAGAGTGAATGGTTCTGTAGGCAATTATGTTAACTTTCTGTAACAGATACAGTTGTTGTTTGTTGTTTGTTTGTTTGTGAAGTGAATCAAAATCTGAACATGCTTCACATTTCCAAAAAAATGACCTTCAGATGCATGTTTTCCTCTTCTGATGTCAGATCACATGAGCACATTGTTTATTGAATTTATTGCTTTAGTTCATATAATGTCAGATAAATGCTCGTCACTATTTCCCAGAGTACAAGATGATGTTAATTAAGGCTGATGTGAATATCTGCTCCACTACTTCGTTACATAAAGGTTGGTTTACTCGTCTTGGGGAATGATGTCCTCTGGGACTCCCAAGGAGCTCTCCAAAGTCTGAGAAAATAACCCTGATGTCTTGTAAACTGCTATAACAATCTGCCTCTGCTGCATCAATTTCAGCAAGTCAGTTTTAAATCTTTTGTGAGATCTCCCAACCTCTAATGTTAACTCATAACATAAAGAAAGGTTTTTGATAAGGACTCCTTACACAGCCAGACCTCTGTCCACAGCGCTCAGCACTGGAGAAAGATCTGGCTCCGTGCGTACGCATTCTGCTGCAGGAGAAAAAACACCGTTCCTTGTTTGCATTTCTTTAAACCAATCACAAAAGTCTTGGGCGTCGCTCAGCCCAATGTAGCGACGGTGCTAATGTCCAGGGTGAACTTGTGGTGGTGGAGCTCTGCTATTGAAATTAAAATCCCCGCAAAAGAAAAGGTAACTGCTGTTAGCTCCAACTAACTAAAATCAGATTGGCCATGCTGATGAATTAAATCGCATGTGTGCACAGACAGCTGTGGAGACTTTCTTTTGCAGTAGATCGGCCATGTGGACAAGTCCGCACAGTCACAACGGAGACGTGCACCGTCTGATGGAGATATTTACAGCACGCTGACCCGCGTTCACTCACAGCAGCAGAAAGTGTGATGCCACCTTCAGTCAGGCTCCACTTCATGTTGCTTGTTTTGTCTGAGCCAGCAGAACAAAACCCAGAGATATTCAATTTACAATTAGGCCGGTAAAATACTGAGAAGGCAGCAAATCCTCACATATGAGAATGTCTGGTGTTGATAAAAGACTAATCAATAAATAGACCAATTGTTTCAGCACTAATCATGAAATTACTGTAAATAAAGACAGTGTGTGTGAAACAACACTCATTTATAATGAATGAATGTCCTAGCATGTTATTTTTAATTAAATGCGGCACCAAATTAGTTCCAGAGTGGATTTTCTTTCATTATTATTTACCTTTTTTGTCATTAAAATAACACTGCACAGTAAAGACTTTAAAATGAGCTAAGTTTAAGTGAATTAAGCAAATTATACAGTTATTTAAAGTGGCGTCTTTTCCCTCAGCAGACCCCTCTCTCGTCAATCCCACATTTTTCTCACTTTCTCCTCTTACCCACTCTCTCTTTCTCTCTTCTGCTTGTCTCTTGACCTCGATCTCCCTCTCTTCACCACCATCCTCCTGAGTCCTTACCCTCCTCTTCACCCTCTACCTGTACAAATTGATGTCTCACCTCCCCTCTCTCACTCCGGCAGCAGTCTCATCTCTTCCACTTCCCCTCCTCACCCTCTTCCTCTACTCGTGTTTTTATCCTGTCCTGTTTTCCCCTGAACATCAGATATTTATTCCATTTTAAAGCTCACGAATAATCTTTGCTGCCTTCCTGATAAAAAATTCAAAGGTTTCATTTCAAAGGGAAATCTGACTTTTAGTTAGAGTCAAACTGTTCTTTTTTTTTTGTTTTTATTTCCGACAGACCAATATTGACTTTTTCTTTTCTTTCTTGGCATTTCTTAACCCTTCTCAACAGTTTTCTCTCTGTCTCTTTTCAGGAGTTGAAGCAGGACATCTCCAGTTTCCGCTACGAAGTCCTGGATCTTCTCGGCAACAGGCGTCCTCCCCGTCGAAATTACTCCTCGTCCAGCGAGACGACGAAAGAGGACGGCGCCATGGCCTCAGAGGATGACAGCGAATCAGGTGACGGCTGTGGAGGTGGAGGCCAGAAGACAAAGGGCGTGACCTTCATGACCCCTCTGGAGGACGACACAAAGCCGACGCCGACGCTTGGCGTGTCCGCCTTGGTTCGCTCCATCTCTGGAATGACCCAGATAGAAAGAGGGGGAGTGGGTGACGAGGGGGAGCTGGAGGAGGGCATTGGATGGGGGGAAGAGGAGGAGGAAGAGGAGGGGAAACCAAAGAGCAACGGGCTGAAGACAACCGTCATCCCTCCGTCCTCCACGACCGTCCTGCCCTCCCCGTCCTCATCATTCACTACATCGTTCTCTTCATCACTCGCTCGCACGAGGAGCCGTCTGCAGCGCCTCTCAACTCCGGGAACAAAGGCGGACTCTTTCAAGCGCCTCTCCTACCTGTTCTCACGCTCCAAACGCAAAGCCCCACCCGTGCCTCTCCCCTTACAGTCCCCGCCTTCCTACACCATCTCCGACGGGTTGCTCCGCCCCCTGGGGACCCACAGCCACTCCGACTTCGGACTCAGTGACGTGACCAGAAGCGAGACTCACCTGAACGAGGTGGGCCGCTCAGTCGACATCAATAATCCCTCGTTCTCGCCACGGAGAACGAACGGGCGGGACTCGCTCCTGACGCTGCCCCTCCCACCCCCGTGCCCCTGCCAATCCCTGCACTGTGCTTCCAACATGTCCGAGTCCAGCTCGCGCCTCCTGGACTCCAGCGAGGACGTTTTCCAGGGCGGAGGCGTGGGAGGAGCGGGCGAGGGCGGCGTGGATGCAGGAGGGGGAAGAGGAGGGATGATGGTGATGGGCGGGTGGGTGGGACCGTGCGAAGATGTCATAGAGGACAGCTGTGAGGTCATAGAGGACTCTGTCACCACACAGCTATAGGAGAGACAGACAACGAAACTGTTTTTCTTTGTTTGTTTGCAAAATGGCTGAACACATTCAGAGGGAGAGAGACAGAGAGAGAGGTGGGTGTGGAGGACGGGAATCCAATGGAATCCATTCCGGAACTCAGCTGGATGGATTCCGGAATTCTGCGGTGGGATTCCAGAATGCGACATTTTCCGAGAGCGGAGCGGGTTCGGTGATGGATCTTGGTAACGGCTGCAAACACTGAAAGGATACTGAAATGGCAGATGTTTATAAAAATGGTTTGACATGATCCGGTTGTCTGGAATTCACTCTTGCCAATTCAAAAAGATTTCCAGAAGCGTATCTATGTTCCCAGGGTTCATTGTTCCTACGCTCAGTGTCTTCTTTGTAGGATACATTAGGGAGACCTTTCAGGGGGTTTTATGTTATCAGCAATGTGTGTTTTTTTTCCATGGGTCAATATGTTGAAATCACCCACCATCGGCTTAAAGCCTACTTATGTTATACTGATTGAAATGTACATCTTGTGTCCTGTCTCCGGATTTTTAACCTTCAAACTGCCCTTCTCTTACAATGTAGGTTTATTTCAAGAGACATAAATTGCTGGGAGTATAGGGCCATAGGAACATAGGGATGATCATGGCCTAGTTAGTTAGCCAGCAAGCTAAATACCTAGCGAGCACTATAGCAATCGAGGTACCAAGCTAACTGGCTATTGGATAGACTAACTTGCTGCAGTGTGAGGAAGCTGCACAGGTAACCTGGTATTGAGCTAACACACCTAACTAGCAAGAAAGTGAGGGAGCCACCAAAGTATCCCACTTGTGAGCAAAGACGACACTGAGTTAGTTTACTAGCTAGAGAGCGAGGGAGCTACCAGTTTAACCTGCCAGTTAGCTAACTAGCTACCAATCCATCTTAAGGTCAGTTTTCAAGTCACTCAGCAAGACTGTCTTTACTTTCACCAAGAATATGAGGTTCGTGACATCCCTAAATTGTATTTTATTGTAAAGGCTAATTATAAGTTGTTCCCACTGCGTGTGCTCATTCCTGTCTCTTTCCTCGGGCCTCTCCTCTCCTCTAGACTTTACATGGCGATAACATCACACACAGAGGCATAGCTTTTCTAGTCTCTGTGAATGTTTTACGCTCATTAAAGCCTCACAGTTTAAAAATTCATAGCACGAACAGTCACAATTGACATGTCAGCAGTTTCATACATGTCTCCTTTTTAATCGTGGTCTGTGGGGAAAAGCTTCAGAGGATTTTTTTTTCTGCTGTGTTTCAGTGGACAAGTGGAACAAGCTGGCCGAGGTAAAACGGCATCTTTTCATGGTCAAACTGTCTTTATAAACATCTGCCTTTTTGTGTTTTTTTAAAGGAGAAGACAAGTGTTTCTTCTTTCCCCCTGGAAGATTCAAAGACGCATAATTATTTTGGAATTACAAGCAGCCACAGTGACTCTGTTTTTCCAAAACAAACTGCTGTATTTCCCTTTAACCAAACTTCAAATCTGGAACGGATCTAAAAAGAAAAGAAAATGGAATTAAAACCCTCTGGAATTTGACCGGGCCTGCCCTTAAACTCACCATCAGCCAAGTGGAATGGACTGAGTCCCGCTTCAAAATGAAACTTAAAATTTTACAGGACAAACGGAATAACCTCCCCTTTAACTGTGGATTTTGATGGATTTAACTCTGACCGAATCACTGGGATGAATTCAAGGGAACGGCGTGATGGAACCATTGCTCTGCTGTCGATAGCCTGCACCCTCTCTCTCTGCATCAACAAGGGCCAAGGAACTTTATTTTATCCTAATAACAGTTATACTAGTAATAATAATAACGATAATAATAATAAGAGACTTCTAATAATAGTAATGAGGACTATTCTGGTTTCTAAAGACTGTCTTTGCTTCTATTTGAGTTGCCGATGATATCCTGGCTTCTCGTTCAGCTCTTCCTTAATAAGTACACTTTAACCTGATGAATAAAAATATACGGTGATATTTATTGTGAGGAGGAGGAGGGATAGTGGACGTGTGACTGGGTGGAGAGGAGGAAGAAGGGAAGGAGAGAGGAAGAGGCAGGGAAAGACGAATGGAAGTGAGCGATTTCTGGATGAAAAAATAAGGTGAGGAAAGGAAAGGAGAAAAGTAAGAGGAAGGTGGAGACGAGTTTGCCTTTCTATCTGGGAAATCTATTTTAAAGGGAAATTTCACCAGAATTTCATCATGATTTTTTTTTTCTTTTTTTTTTTCTTTTTCTTTTTTTCCTAATTTCTTGAAGTCGCTCGGCGCGGTGACTTCAAAAGGTTGGCATGAGCAGAGGCTGTTGAATTTTACTCTGGTTAATATACGACTGTCAGCGATGAAGTAGAGAAATTATGCATGTTTGATCAAAAAAAAACACCATTACCTGCAACACACACACACACACACACACACACACACACGCACGCACACACACTTGAAATATCAGCTTGTGTGATGAGTAGCTGCCGGCCAAATGTTTTGCCCTTTATCAAATCTCTCCAGAGTCCTCCACTGTCTCCGTCCTCAGCAGGATGACATCAGCTGTACATCCTTTCTGTCTCCCTTTCTCTTGATTGGTTTTCTTTCTTTTCCTAACCCTCCACTAGACAAAACACGCACATGCACACGTCCCTGCGGCAGACGCTGTGACCTCACCACCAGCTGTCTTGGCAGAGACGGCGGCTCAAACCCCGTCGATGAATCAACGTCCCACAAATGTCATCGTGTAACCATGGCGACCCGATCACCCGCTCAACATCCTGCAATAATAATGTCACGTCCAAGAGCCAGGAAGATCTGCGCACTGCAGTCAGGTGCTGCAGGGCTTCCTGGCGTTGGTAGCAGTTGTGCAGCTAAATAGTTAGTGATGATGACACCTGTCTTTTTTATATTTAAACACAATTAATGCCATTTAACAAACCACCAACAACACAGTCAGTGTTTAAAAGTAGACATAACTAGCATGACTTGAACTCTTATGACTATGACCTTGTCAGGCATTAAGTTGCCTGACAAGGTTGCAAAAATACAAAATAGATATTTGGTTTTGGTTTATGCAGAATCTTAAGTTTTGTAAAACTTTCCTGATTAATCTGTGAGGGTAAGAAAAACAAATAATATCAAGTTCTTGTGTTTTCTGAGTTTTAAAGCTGCTGAATTTGTAGAGAAACAAATTGAGGGTCATTTTACCGCTTCAACAATGAATCAAATAACTACATTGGATATGAAAGCTCTTGTTTGCAGTGAGAAGCTCTTAAATCTGTGGTTCCCCTGACCTCTACGGAGCCTTCTGAGCTTCTTTTAGCTCTTTGTTTTGTTTTCTTCCAACCTGCATTCTCCACATGCTTCAACCATGTTTGTCTTTATCAAAAAAGCCCCAATAAATTCACTGTACACTTCCCACCCAGCACTGAACAGCAAAGTTAGCAACTAGCTCATAAACAAAGCACTAAAAGAGCAGCACATTTTTCTCTGAAGATCAAAAGAGAGGGAAAAGAAGAGTGAATATTGGATGTTAAGTTGATCTGTGTCTGCTGGATGTAGAAATAGGCAACAGTTTGCTAACCTTTCCCCAAAATAATGTCATAATGTGAGTTCGTATTGTGTTTTCAGCTTGTTGCACTGCCCCCAAGTGGCCAAAAAATTAATTAATCCATCTTTAATCCATTGGGATATTAGAAAAAAATGTGGATTAACATTTAGATTATCCCGTGATCCTCTGCAAGGCTCCAGGCTTTTAATAAATCAATGATTTGATCTGTTGGCTGAGGCTCACACTGAGCAAGCGGGGCTTTGGGAGTTAATTGATTTCTTCACAGATCACATGTAATCAGCATTAATGACAAATTGTAAGTGAAGGAATTAAAGCTCCACAGTGAGAGTTTAGATTTTTAGATCGCAATTAAACTACTAATGTTCATGCAGGAAAGGTTGAAGCCACAGAAGGAACAAAAAGCTGCTGTGTCTGAAAGAGAAGAACTGAAACCAGTTTAACAGAGAAGGTGACCTGTCCTGCTCCCCAAAATGATTTAAAGCCACATTCCAGTGTCTTTTGGAGTTTTTAAGATATTTCTGAGTCATTTCCTGACAACGTTGATTAACCACGCTGTTCGGCAAATATATTCCGACAAATAACTTAATTTTCTGCCCAGGGTTAGAAAATTTAAGCCATGCCTAAAATGGAGCAATGACGTACGACTACAGTAGAAGCTGCAAGTCATGCATCATCTTTCAAGCTTCATAGGCGCACTGGGTGCACTGTCATGACTCTTTGTCACCCTTTACCCTTTGCATGATATTAATCTGAGAGTAAAACACTCTGAGGCAATTTGTGTTTTGTGATTTTGGCCTAATGATCTATAAATTTAAATCTGATATGACTCACCACGCCTGGGCAGTTGGGCTGCCACCACAGACTAGTTGCTCCTGCAGAAATGTAGCGTTAGCTTGTTGGTTGTGCATGAGGTCATTGAACGTGCTCATATTTTTTTTTTGCGATCAGTTTACAATAATGAACGTGAGCGATATTCTCTCCGTTGTGGTTTAAAAACTTAAGTGTATGAACTACACTATGGGATACATCAGATACGTCAGAGAACGAGGACGAAAGTCTGCAAACGTGACGTGAATAAAACTTTAATATATTACTACGTCCAGGAACATGATTTCTGCCTCGTTGTTTCATCAGCTACGACAGTTTAAAAGTGAAGAAAATCAACTCCCATGATCCCACTCTGCTCCATGACATCATCAAACTACATCTTCTGTCATTGTTTAAATGTGACAGAGACCTCTACTGGCAAAACATATATATTGTACAGTTAACATTGGCTGGAATACGGCTTTAAATGTAACTTTGTTGCTATTTCTTAATCATAAGTAAGGAGCAAAATTGCATTTTTGTCGCATTTCTGAACAGAAGGTGGCGCAAAATGAAATGAAAAACTCATGATTGTCCTATTTTCTTTATTTCAGCTCAGTGTTCAGCGTTCACCCGGCCTCTCTCTTGATTGACAGAACTCTGCTAAATTAAACTGTGCTCCATTAAAACTAAAAAATAAATCTCACATTTATCTTAATAAGCTGGAAACAATTCTACTGTTCCTCAGTGTATCCAGTATCCACTTCAACTCAACAAGATACATGGAGACTGCAGATAAACCAGGGAGTGGGGGGGGGGGGGCAAAAAAAAAAGCAGCCTGGATTCTCTCGGTTACCACGGCAACCAGCCTGTGTGTCACCACCCCATAATCAGGGCCATGCAGTGCGACGCATGCATCCAGCCGGAGGGTCTGATAATCAATCACACTTCATCAATTGCCGTGACAACAGTGAGCAGACGCAGCTAGATGATGTTTGATAAGATTTTAAAGGGCGCTTCCACCCAAAATTAAAATAACTTTTTTTTGTTTTCTATTCATTGTTGCATGAAATTGAGTTTTATTTTGAAAGAGAGGAAATGGACACATGGGTGCAGACAGGAGAGTATTGATTTATTAAAAGGATAGTTTGATTGATACCGCAGGCAGGGTCACCGCTTGTTATTAACACCAAACACACACAAAGTAACTTGGGAGTTGAGGGGCCAAACACGCTATTAGACCAAGAAACACACACACACACACACACACACACACACACACACACACAAGACTGATAGTCAATCACTCTGATAGATCAATATTGATAATGCCTGCCTTTTCAACCCACCCAGGGATTATTGATCCAAACAGAATCCATAATTACATTCTGTTGATTGATACGCATTTAATATAAGACTAGTACACAACACAGAGTGTGTGTGTGTGTGTGTGTGTGTGTGTGTGTGTGTGTGTGTGTGTGTGGGTGTGGGTGGGTGTATTAGAAGATTGATAAACTCTAGGATCATTACACACTCCTAGAAATAAAGGTACAAACTACAACCATAAAGAGTACTTTGCCCTGTCCCCATTTGAGAACCCATTTGGTTTTATCAAGGTTCTACTTAGAACCCTTTTATGTTACAAAGGTTTCACCTCAAACCGACCCAGGAGGTTCTACCGAGAAACCCTTCAGTGTTTCAAGGGTTTTATCTAGAACCCACCCAGCAGGATCTATCAAGAACCCTTTCACATTTCACGGGTTTCATCTAGAACCCACCCAGGATGATCTATCAAGAACCCTTTTATATTTCACAGCTTTCAGCTGGAACACATCCAGGGCATTCTACCAAGAACCTTTTTAAATTCCAGGGGTTTCAGTTAGAACTCACCCAGGGAGAGCTGCAAATGGCTCTGCGTGGAACCTCTGCTTTTCAGGAAGAACCCTTTTGGAACCATTATTTCCAAGAGTGTATCTGAGGAAAGAGGGTTGAATGAATGGACAGCAGGGTGTGTGTGTGTGAACCAAACTGAGAATCATTGAAGAAGATATGTTTTATAAAGGGACAGATGGGACAACACACACACACACACACACACACACACACACACACACACACACACTCTCACAGAAGATACACTGTGACAGCAATAGGCATGAGGAAAAGAAAGGCACACACTTCATCTCATGCATTATTCACACACACACACACACACACACACACACACACACACACACACACACACAGACATATGACCAGTGACCAGCTGCAGGTTTGACTGTAAATAGTTTGAGGCGGCTGCAGCCTCCAGTCCACTTTAATAACCCTGTGTGATCTCTGTAATGTGAATCACACACACACACACACACACACACACACACACACACAGCAGCAGCAGCAATAATAGCCCTGTGTGGCTTCACTCTGCCTCCAAGGTAACCGAGGACAACAGCCTTGTCCACTAGTA
The DNA here is from genome assembly GCF_056507025.1 of Lutjanus erythropterus. Taxonomy (NCBI): domain Eukaryota; kingdom Metazoa; phylum Chordata; class Actinopteri; order Lutjaniformes; family Lutjanidae; genus Lutjanus; species Lutjanus erythropterus. Next base: position 4,199,548 of record NC_139339.1, on the reverse strand, counting down.
TAGATCTTAGAAGTGTGTGTGTGTGTGTGTGTGTGTGTGTGTGTGTGTGTGTGTGTGTGTGTGTGTGTGTGTCGTTAATGCTGAATCCATCAGACCAGGCTGCCTGCAGAGGTAAAAACACACACACACAAATGTTCTGCACGTTAATAACGCTCAAAGACTTGTTCAAAAATACAGATATAATCCCCGAACATCACTGAAACATTAGTCATGTTTCCATCCAAATGTTTCGCAAATTTTAACCGAATTTCGAGTAAATCGGAAAAAGGAAATACGAGTGAATGTTTGTTTACATACACTGACGTTACACAATTATTAGGAGTTTGCAGTGATCATTTTTCTGTTGAAAAGACATTTAATTTCATAAGCGAAAACCAGCAAAAGAAAATGCGAGTGAATGCTTGTTTCCATCCTTCAACATTATGAAATTACTCAGAGTTCCTAGTGAGCATTTTTCTGTTGAAAAGACATTTTTAAGATGACAAATGAAATGACAGGTGAAAAGACGTTCAGAATTGGTTCAATTTTTTTTTCGCCGATTATTTGAAGATATTGATTGAACTGTTGTTGATTTGCAGCAGTAACATTTTTCATCCTCTTCCACCGCTACAAACTTTTCACTTTGGACCCTCACTAAGAAACTATATCCATATATGCATGTGTATATATGGGTTTTTTGTCTATAATTTATTAAAGATCAAAGGCAGCTTGTTCCAGGGAGAATAAAAACACACTCTGTTCTGAGTGTTCTTTGTAACCTTAACAAAGAGGCTCAGGATTACAACAGTTCTAACAAAATAGGATTTGTTTGTAAACCTGTGGGTGGTTCGGAGCTCAAACTCAAAATATAAAAGTGCACAGAGCCTTGTGTTCTTTTCAGTACCCACGACAAAATAACAAAACATTGAGTTGGTTCATTGAGACGTACACGTATGACGTTCGCGTGGGGGACTGCTGTGATTGGTGGAACTTGTGGGAAGCTACGATGATTGATCAAATTTGCGGAAAGGCGGCGATGATTGGACAAAGCCGCGCAGAATTCACAGACTGATTAAATTTAATTGATACAGTTGCAAATTCCTGGTCAAGAAGCCTGAACAGCTGGTGGAGAAATGTTTCCGTTATTGGTACCAATCAATAACCAAATCATGTGTCATGGTCATTTTGTTTCTAAGGGGTGATAAAAATCTGATTTACAGAATAATTTGGCTCAGCCGCTCATCACACATTCACACATGGACACACACTGACAAACACACACACACATATCCAGTACATATATAAGACATCATTCAGGTTCCCCTCTCACCTTCTAAAGGGATTTTGAGCTTTAAAAATAAAAACCTGTCCTTGTTTTTCTTTGGTTTTTTTTTGGGATTTCCACATGGATGAATGTATGACTGTGTTATTTTTCTAGAACCGGACGGCTAGCGCACGTTGTTGACTCTTTAATAAAGGCATCCTTAGAAAACTGGGCTGTGGTCGGACTCTTTTATTTGACTTCCATCGTTCCTTGTCTCTGGTATAAAAACGTCATGATCTGTAATTTCAGTCTATTATTTTTATTTGTTTTTCATTATTTCAAATTCAGCTTCGACAACCATTGATTTCACGGGTATTTGATTATTGATCCTGTAACAAAACAGATTGGTAGCAGCTGTGTCTCATCTCCACATTCTCTGGGCTTTACACAAACCTTAGAAATATAAAATATAATTTGCCAAATAGAAACTCCAGTTATCTCTTATTGTGCCAGCCAACTTCTTTTTCCTGCTGTCAGTTAAAAGAAGTCTCTCGTTACTTTTCCAGCAGTTTATATCAAAAGTTATTCTTTAATTTACTGCAGACGAGCATATTGTTGTTTATCTGGAAGGGTTGACCACAGAATTAAAAGAAGAGGCCTTCAAAGACCTAAAAAGTTTGCAGGACTGGTCCTAACCAATTTTATTTATTACAGGGCAAGTTTACTCTGGATTGAAAGAGACCTGGCTAGTTTGGAGTGTGAGCCTCAAAGGGTATGAAATCTGTTTCCAATTTATGTGGTTGGCAAGTTTTGGATCGTTTGCACAGCTCTCCCATTTATTTGATTTGCCAAAAAAAAGCTTCCTTAAAGACAAAGTTAATGTAGTCTTAGCATTTACCTCCCTCATTGCTAGACGTCTCCTTCTTCTCTCCTTCGTCTAACTTCATTGCACTTTATTGTAAATATTCCTGCTGCAGTCCTTGCTTAGACGCTTCAAAGGACAGTCGTCCCTGTGAGGATTTGGACCTCACAGATGGACAAAAGGGGACAGCTGAGAGCAAGGAGGGATGTGTTCTTTTTATAATTATAATTATTTGAATAATGCAGCTGTTCTGCGCTTTCCAGAACGACTGAACAAATAAATGGTGGCTTTAATGGGAAACCAGTAAAAATTGTTATGTGCTGTGGCGCTTGTGAAACTGATTTTACACGAGATGAGGAAGAAGTCGTGGTGAGTTCAGGTGGTGTCATTGATCCTGTTGATAGCTTACATATTATTGATATGAAGTCACAGAGATGGACGAAGCTGCTCTGCTGTTTTTCGTTTTGAGTTTTTAAAATGAACCCTTGTTGACCTTCAGAGGTGAACTGTGGCTTGTTGCAGCGCCCTCCGTTGCTCCCATCATTTGAAAGAATCATCCCTGAATTCCCCGACGCGTGTTACAACCCGAACACCTGCTCCGAGTCTTTTAAGAGCGGCTGTAAATTCAAATTTCCGTTGACTCCTAACAGGAGCACTTTGCTTTGTCTGCTCCAGCTCTGCAGCTCCGCGGGTTATTTTTAGACACGTTTTGAGACGAGGACTCACTCTGAGATGCCTGACTGTCTCCTCTGACAGAGCGAGCGAGCGAGCGAGCGAGCGAGCGAGCGCAGCCACTTGTAAGAAACCTGCTCACCATAAAACTGTGAGAATGCGGTTTCTAACGCCAAATATAGTCTGGATCCATGCAAATCAGGTCAAGTGCAGTGAATTTTCTTATGTAAGCAGTGGGAGGTTTGCACATACTGTGCTGTGAAACTGTTTTTTTACTTATGATAATGTATATGTACTAAAGTTACACCACATAGCCTTTTGGTCTGGGGCTGTTTTTCAGGGTAGGGCTCCTAAGTACCAGTTAACAAAAATCTTAATGCTACAGCGTACTGTATTTCCTCAAATAAAAACCAGTGGTCAAATTTGTATAACTGTGTTTATGTGTGTATTTTATTCCTTCTTGTGTGGTCGCAGGGCCTCACTGTTAAAGAAACCTCTGTGTCAGTGGGTCCTTCCTGCTAAAATGAAGGATGAATCAAAATTTAAAAAAAAAATAAAGGCTAGGTCTCAGATAATGGCTGGGGGTGCATGGTTGCAAATTTTTAAAAATGGTGGCTGAAATAAAATGCCACAAGCACTCAGTCCGATTGTAGTTATGTGCAACATGTCTTGCTATTTTTTAATATTTGTATATGTTTGCTTCTGTATTTTTATATTCTTACATTCTATATTTCTATATGTCTATGTTCACATCTTGGACTGTGAGAAACAAAGTTTAGTTCCAGAAAACTCTGTATGTGAAACTGACAAATAACCAACTTGAACTTGAGCTTGAGCCAATCAGAAATGTTCAAAGCTGCACGCTCCATCCTCAAAGCTTCTTTACTTTCAGACAGTTCTACCCACTGAGCAGGAACCTTTTGGAGGGTAATGTTCTCAGAACTTAAATTAGATCCTGGTCCCTGCGGTGGAAACGCACCGAGTTCCTCCAAAGCTTCCTCATTTCTGGGGAGAGTTCCTGTGGTAGAAATGATGGCTAAAGATAAATAATTTCCATGACATTTTCCACATCGATTTCCACAGTTCAAGGTTTGACTGGTGCTTTTTTTTTAATTACGTCACCTGGTTGCACCATCTTCTTATGCAGTGGTTTAATGGCACCCAAATGTAGAATCAGCACCACCAAGTGTTTATCCTAATGCAGTTGGTTTAACTGTAGCTGAGGGAAACACATACTATAAGATTTTAGTTTGCCATTTTTTGGTAAATTCTGTTAAAATTTGCACATTTGGATGGAAAGTTGGCCACTGAAAACGGCAAAACCTGAATGGAAAGTTTGTGTAAAAGTAAGAAAATATGTAATAAATCAGTGATGACCAGACTGATTCAGACTTTTTGGGGGGTTATGTAAAAACCCAATTGTGACCAGAGAAGTGGTGGAGGCAGATTTTCAATACTTTTCAAGTTTTTGTTGAAAAATTGTTTTGTTTGAATACAAAGCCTCTAATCCCACTTCCCTCCATTCTCTCTCTTGTCTGGGATGCTTTTAGTGATAAGGTCGGTTTCAGTGTTTCAGTTTAGTGTTTGTGTACATGCATATTGGTTTAAACTGTTAAAAGCTGCCTCTTTTCATACTGTATGCGTCGAAAAGCGGGAGAGCTTTTCAACGGCCTGCTATATAATCTGAATGTATTATTATTTTATTCAAGGAACAGCTGAAAAGGAGAGCAAGGGAGAGCGAGATATAGAGAGATGAGAGTTTTTTAACAAAGCCCTCGCTTGCCCGTTGTGTGGGCTGCACTGCTGAATAAAAACCGGCTTTCATCTCTCCCTCTCTCTCTACATCAACCTCCCCTCCACCAACTCAGTGTCAAGTTCTGCTATGAGACACACAGTGATCTGCGTGTGTGTGTGTGTGTGTGTGTGTGTGTGTGTGTGTGTGCGCGCTGTGGAATGAGAAGCTGGCTGTCCTTTTGGCAGGCAGCAGTATACTGAAGCACCTCTCAGAAAAACTGGACTATTATTGAACTACTGAGAAACACTCTTATCTTAACTGTGAAACACGTTGCTTTATTCTCTCTCTCTCTCTTTCTCTCTCTCTCTCTCTCTCTCTCTCTCTCTCACACACACATAAATGCAGTCAAAAACATTCGAGCACAAAGACTCACAATTTTAGGATACATGTGCACAAAGGCACATATGTTACTGTTCTACAGAGAATAATCTGTAAAAGTCCTGCAGGAGAGTTGAGGACCATGTGTGACGGAGTTCCTCAGGATCATATCCAGGTCCTCTGTGGTTGACGAAGAACTGCCAAAAATCCTGCAGTACCTTTGACTTTTCCTGGATATTTAATTTAGGGTTGTATGAGTTACTTACGATAGTCAGTATATTACCTACAGTAGATGGCGGTCGGCACACCCCCCAGTTTAGAGAGGCAGCAGGAGTACTGGTATAGGAAGCTAAGCAATGCACTGCTATGGACAGGGTCAGCAAGAAAACATATTTTAGCCACTTAAAAAATGACCACTCATAAAAAGTCAAGATCAGATATGATATAGTGTAAGCTATATAGAGAATATTTTTAGAGCTTTACTTTGCCATCGGACAGCCTTTTCTGATGACAAACCCCCATTTTATGAACCAAAAAGCATTCCCATCAAATCAGCCAAGCTCCACTGGCAAAATCAGTCATTTTGCTTAGCTTCCCATACTGCTGTATACAACTGAGCTTCGAATAATACTCCTTTAACAAGAATGCACATGCTTTATTTGATAAAGAGAGTTTGAAATTGACCCTCTCAATTAGATTGATTTATGGAGTAGAATTCATTAATTAGCAGCCAATCAGAGTTCCCCCCCTGAGGAGCCGTAGGTTCATGACACTGGCAGCGGTGAATGAAGCAGTCAAGGCTGCCACGACAGCAGAGAGACAAAACAGGTAAGGCATCATCTAGGGATGGTTGACCGGGAAATCTGCCAACAAATCCCAAAGAAATCATTAAAAAATAACTGAGAGGTCTGATTAAAAAATTATAATCGCAGTCATGAAGGGCTTGTTCAGGTTGTTGTTTAATTAGAGGTAATTTAGGATCATGTCCTAGACAAAAAGACCATGAAATTTATTTATTGTGTTTATACCATGATCAAAATGGAAACAACAGCAATTAAAGTCATAAATTAATTGTTTTATTGATATTTCAGAGTTAATTTACACATTTCCCATCGTATCATGTGACATCAAGCAGTGGGCTAATGTTAGCTAGGAAGTGGTTGAATGCTAACGTTAGCTGTTGGCAAACAGTAGCTAATGGGTTATTGACTATGTTGTTTTAGCTAAAAATATGGCCCTCCCTTCAGTTATTGATCAATTGGGAGTCGGTGACATGTGAACATGTTATCAGATTTCGTACATTTATACAACTTTCAACCTTGATCACAGAAGTACGATATTATCATTTTGATAACGACACTTGAACTCCCTACACGTCAGAGTGTGATGTCAGAGGAAAATGGCCATCGTATGAATATGGTGAATTAGGTGTCAAAGCATTTGTAGCATTGTTGCTATGGTTACTCGCAGTCTATCCAATTTTACCTGTATACCACTTTAAAAAGACCAGATACTTGAATTGTTTCTGCTTTAATTACTATTTATTGTTTGTTATGGTCTTTTAAGGAATAGAATTATTGCATAATTTCATTGCTTTGTTCAGTGTGTAAGGTGACTAATTTATTAAATAATTAATGATTCATGTCATTGTTGAATGTAACAACTCTCTTGTATTTTACACATCTATGTGGTGTGGCTTCTTTTTCTGTTTTTCACACACATATAAACACTCACACACACACCTCTCTGTTAGTGGTGTGCAGCTGGTCAAAGGCTATTGGCTGAATAATCATGTCCAGTGATCCCAATCCAATCAAATGTCAGCAGCAGCGTCACCGTTGGCAACAAAGCAGCCTTGACATATCACAATTCTGGTAACTGTACGTGTCTCAGCTGAACAGAGGGGTCATGCTGACACAGCAGTACACACACACACACACACACACACACACACAGTTTGTATCAAATCAATGTTGTGTAACCAGTTTTAAGTCACTGTGTGTTAGGTGTGTGCATGGCCCCCTCTGTTGGATGAAACTGAAAATTGCAAAACAATCAGTGACACTGAAGTCGAAGATAGTTTACAGGCGAGATGAATCACTCATTAGCAAAGAGCTTGACACTTCTGGTCTGCTGCAAGTTTCAGGTTGTGGAAAAACTTGCAGACATCAGATTGATGAAAACTCATGTGTGCTGGCCGTGATGATGAATAAATACAGTATAGAACTCTGCAAATTGCATGCATGATTCATGATATATGATTTTTCTCTGTCATACTTAAAAAAAAATCACAGTTTAACATGTTCATAAAATAATGCAATCTTTGTAGATAAAGTCAGATATAAATTCAAAAACATATTTCCATAATTTTACTCATAGGATGGGTTACAGTTTATCAGTGAGTGGCGGGGCAAAGCGGTAAAATGTGAAAGGAAACCTCTCTAATCTTTTTAATAATCAAGTATTTGTGAGGCAATGACCAAACTTTTATCTGAAGAATATTTTTTAGCAAAATTACTCTTGTATGTTTGTAGTAAAAATGAATTAGAAGTTCACTTCCTGTTTGGCTGTATAAAAATATGCACAGAGTGACACCTCTTGATCTTTTTTAATCTCTGTGGCCCTCCTCTGCTTCTGATTGGTCCAGCTGCTGCCACTTCTACCTCTCTGATTGGCCCTCAGCTCAGCGTGCGCCGCGCCCAAAGCGGAAGTGATTACTTTCAGATTTTGCAGCTGTGATGAACCACAGAAGGATGTGGAGACCGATATTTAACGGTCCTCTGCGGGGTTTTTAAGTACAAAACCACTTTTATAAGTAGATAAAGAGTCAGACGGCGCCGACGAGATGATTTTAGCGGGATACTTGTCGTTTTTATGGATAATTTCGTCGGTGGGAGCCGCTAAGAACGGAGGAGACGATGAATGGGTTCATCTTCCTAACAAATGTGAAGGTAACCGAGCCTGACTATTAGCAGCTTTGTGTTCCCAACACGGGGTCCGAGGACCTCCAGAGGCCCACAGCACAATGAGACATGGATAAAAATTAATATCATTTCACTGTCTGGTGGCTAATTATTGAGAAAAAGGCCCGAGGTTTGTTAAAACATAACTGTTTACCACTATAACCATTGTTTACATTCAGCTTTATCATACATGTCAACAACATCCTCTTACTGTCACTCAAGACTTAATGCTATCAATGTAATATTTCTAGAGGTGCAACGATTAATCGATTAAAAAAAAATAGTTGCCAACCATTTTGATTATTGATCAATAGTTTCAGTCATTCACTGTCAAACATTTGCTGTTTCCAGCTTGTTAAATGTGAGCATTTGCTGCTTTTCTTTGTCATTTATGACCATAAATGAAGAGTCTTTAGGTTTTGCACTGCTGGTTTGATTAAAGAAGAAGCATTTTGAAGTTTTGGGTTTTGGGAAATTGTGATAATGAATGTGATTTTCACATTTTTTGACATTTATACACTAAACAATTAATTGCGAAAATAATCAGCAAATTAATTGATTATAAAAAATAGTTTTTAGTTGAAGCCCTCAACACCTAATGATTTTAGCGGAGCTACAATTAACTTTTAAAATCTTTTATTTATATCCTCAGTTTTCCCTGGAAAAACAAAAAATAATGATGAACCAATTTCTATGTCTCAGAAATTTCTAATATTGTTCAACAAGTCAACAGCGAGAAGATTTTTTTTTTAAATTATAATTTTTTTTTAACATAAGCACACATTTTGATAGTAATCCTTAAATTTGGTTAATCAACAATTGTGACCAAGGTATTTCCTGTGTTGGACATTTTATAGCGGAAAAATACATGTTGTTTTTGATTTGATACAGTGACTTAGTTTATGGATTATTTTAAGGATATTTTTTAAATGTCTATACTGTAATTCACTCGTATGTCAACAGATAATAAACACACACACACTCTGTCTCCTTCTCATCCAGTGTGTAAGTTTGTCAGCATCGAGTTGAAGTTGGCGTTCGAGGAGACAGGGAAGACTAAAGAAGTCATCGACAGGAACTACCGCATAGACAGCAAGGGAGCGCCGCCAGTCAAATACATCAACTCGTAAGTGTGTGTGTGTGTGTGTGTGAAGTGGTGATTTTACATCACTTCACAGTAGAAACTAAACCTCTATCCTGCTGTGTGTGGAAGGACAGAGTCTGCTGGGATGATTCTGGATCTTTCTCTGTCTCACAGCGGCAGCAGGGGAAAGGAACTTGGTCAGGCCTCAGTTCCTGTGGAGGAACTTATTATAGAACAGGGAAGCTGCTGAACTGATGTTGGTGGTGGATGTGTGATAACGGAGCTCAGTGTCGTCTTTGAGCCTTAAAAAAGTCTTGAAGGGATAGTTCACCCAAAAATGGAAATTCAGTCATTATCTACTCAGCTTCACGCTGACTGAAGGTCTGGTTTCGTTTTTTTAGTCCACAAAACACTGCTGGAGTTTCACAGGAAAACGGTGCTGCAGAACCTCTCAAACAATATAAGTGAATGGTGGCAAAGTGTTTATTTACTTTTATAGGAGGAAGTATACTTTACTACATTCATTATTATTACTGCAATGGAAATGTTGTCTTTGGTTGAGGTGGAGCTTTTTTGCACTTATTTTGTATAGGACTGCAACTTATGATTCATTTTCATAATGAATTCATCTGCTAATTTTTTTTTACATGAATTTGTTGATCTGAAAATATTAATAAATGTTCTCACAATGACCAGGAGACTAAAGTGACACCACTGTTTTTTTTGTCCCAACATCAGTCCAAAACTTAACATTATTAAGAATAAGTTAAAGTTATTTAAGTCATTTAAAGGAAGTCGTCACAGCAGTTTTCTGGTTGATTGAAAAATGATTTGTCTGGTAAATTTGCAGCCACTGGTAGAAACCAGCGGCTGCACACACACGTTCTCGCTCTTGCCTGTGATGAGAGCTACTTGACAGCAGTCAACCAGAACACTTTCACTGGAGAAACTTTATGAAACTATATTTGCAGTAACTGCTTCTGCCTTTTGAGCAACAGACGGAAACTCAGCTTACCTTTGATAATCCCGGAGCCAAACTGTCGTCATCCCTGAAACACTTGAAGCAATAAGGAGCAGAGGGCTTGAATCAAGTCAGTTTTCTTAATGTAGAACCAAAATCACAAATCACAATGTGTCTCAGGGGGCTTTACAATCTGTGTATGACTCCCTCCGTCCTTAGACCTTTCCCCTGAAAAAAGAGAGGCTGGGGACTTTTTCAGGTTCAGGAATCCTTGAAAACTAAATGAAGGCAAGATGTAGAGCTGTATGTAACATTTTAACAAGGTATTTGAACTTAATTTGCAAAAAGAAGATTATTTCTTGCAGAGTGTTTGTATTGGTTTAAACATGACTGGAGGTGGACTTTAAGGTATTTATTTGTGTGACGTTTTTAGCTCCAGGCTTTTCCTTAGACTGCTTCTCATATGTACAGAGTCGCCATCTTAACTACCCACAATTCATCTCACATCCACCACATGATGCACATCACTTAGGTATAATAAAAAAAAAGCAGAAAAATGTTGAACAACCTCAGGTGCCACCGGTGGCGCCTGAGCCAAACAACCACCTCTCTAACGTGGAGATCTAGAGGAGAACAGGCTACACAAAGAAGGAAAGAGAAACTCACGTAGCTTGGAGGCATGTGGGAACAGAAACAAAGGGTTAGAGACGACGCAGCTGTTATTAGAAAGATTAGAGTTTTATTCTCGCTGGCAGGACAAATATGGAGTCTAAGTACTGGAGTTAAGGTCTGACAAGTTTGAAATGTGAAACCTGCAGATATCCTGATCCCTCTCTCCCTCTTTTCTTTTTCCACAGAGACCTGAGATTCATCGAGGTTGTAGAGAATGTGTGTCAGAGGCTGCTTGAGTACAATCTGCACAAAGAGAGAACTGGTAGTAACCGCTTTGCCAAGGTCAGTCTGTTTCTGTGTGTGTGTGTGTGTTTTAGTCTACAGACATGTGGTGCTGTCATTTTATGTGCCTGTTGTGTAGTTTCTGCAGTGTGAGGTCATGTTTTCAAGTTGCTTTAATAGATGTCAGCACTGTTCAGTTTAAAATGATATGATTTATTCATGATTTTATAAGTCGGAGATAATCAGTGAGTCGGTGTATGTTAAACGGTGTGGAGGCCGAAGAACCACCCAACGCAAAGTGACTTCAAATGTTTACCACACACCAACAAGTTGATGATCCGGTGGTCATTTGCCAACAATATGAAATAAAATCATTCACAGATTATGTTATGAAACAAGAGCTTACTGTTGTCATGACCAGGAATAATTCTAGTCCCTTTTACAACCAAACTCAGCTGGCTCACTGCAGTTGATAAAGAGTAAACACTGCTTCTGAACTAGAAGTGATGCAAACGAACATCTGTCCACAGATACGGGTGATGTTGCAGCAGAGCACTCGAGATTCCTCCCTATGTAGATGAGTCAATTAGGTGTCTGAGTTATTTATTCATAACTATCATGATTCTTAAATCAGCCCTGTTTCTATATAGTTGTAGGACAGTTTAGTCACTTCTAACTCCCAAAAAATTTCCTGTCTGCCAATCAGAAAAGAGTAATCACCCAGACCACGGTATAAAACGCACTTAATCAATAGAATAACTTGGGAACAATGTTAAATCTGTCATTATTATCTTTGAATTAATAATTAATCAAATGACGACCTGTAACAGGGTTGTTTGTAGTGATGAACTCACAGAGATTTGTCCCCAACAGCTTTACAAAGCTTTTGTGTTTTTTATGTCTTTCAGGTTTTTGTGCTGGTTTGGTTCACTCTCACAGCTCTCATCAACTTCATTTGAATTATAATTAAGTACGTTCATCCGCTGTAATGTTCCAGACTGTTTAACTGACAAAATAAGTTTGTGTCCAGATTTAGATTCAGGAGGTGATCATGCAGAGCGACGTCTATAAGAACGTGACATCTTCAAACCACCGTGTCCCATGGTGCAGTGCACCTGCATTTAGCTTTTTTGTCAGCTGTCCAAGGAATAAAAATTATTTCGACATTTTGACTCGTTTTGGCCAGTGTGGCTTTTTGATCCGGACCAGTTTCTGTGTGATCGCTATATTAACAATATATCTATCAAGATGAAAGTTATGTCAACACTTGCACATTTGTCACACACTTGCAGCTGCATTAAAATAAGAGTCTTCCAGTGCTGCCAGGACTCTTACGAAACGCTTCATGGTGCAAGTTTTTGGAAAGTTTGACGGCACTCTTACATCTGTGTGTCTGTCTGTGTGTGTCTGTCTGCAGGGCATGTCGGAGACGTTCTCCACCCTTCATGGTTTGGTGAATAAAGGAGTGAACGTGGTGATGGATATTCCCTACGAGCTCTGGAACGAGACTTCAGCAGAAGTGGCCGACCTGAAAAAACAGGTGCTTTCACGTTCTGTGAATTCACTGAAATGTCAGGAAAATCCCACATTCTGGTGAAATACTGTGGATTGTGCTTATTTATAATATTCATTGACACTGCTAACTTGTGTGTGTGTGTGTGTGTGTGTGTGTGTCAGTGTGATGTGCTGGTGGAGCAGTATGAGGAGGTGATTGAGGACTGGTACAAAGGAGGCCAGGAGGAGGACCTGACCACTTATCTGTGTGAGAAACACGCTCTCAAAGGACAGGACATGGGTAAGACACTCATAAATACAAATAAATAGTCTGTTTTCTCAACATTTCCTCTTAAATCCCCCTCAGTTACTTTATCTTTTCTCGTCTCTGTCTCTCTTTTTTCTGTTTTTCATCGCCTTGCCTCCATTTGTCCTCCTTCCCCGTCTTCTGTTTGTCTTTTATTTTGCACCATTTTGCCTCCGTCCTCCCCGTCTTTCCATTTTTTTCCGTCTCGCCTTTCTCTGTCCAGCCTGCCTGAGCGAGGAGTGGTCAAAGAGCAGTAAGAAGGGGGACCAGGCCGCCATCGCGGAGGACAAGAAGAAGAAGAAAAAGAAGAAGGGAGGGAAGAAGGGAAAAGGGAAGAGCGAGGAGGGAGAGGAGGGAGGAGACGGCAGCTCAGAGGGAGAGAAGACGACCAAGAAGAAGAAGGAGAAGAAGGTGAAGAAGAAGAAAAAGAGCAAAGCTCCGGTGGAGAAGATGGATGGAGGGGTGTCGTCGGACGAGGAGATCCAGCCACAGAGGCCTCTGTCTGGGCAGAAGACGGAGCTGTGAGACCCGCCTCCTGTCCGGACCTGCCTCAACTCTTAGTAAGAGCAAACTGCGGCTTCTTTAAATGTCTCCAGCTGTTGTCAAAACTGAGGTTTAACTCACTGAATTTGCTGAATCTGATCTTGAACTGTTATATATGGTTTTAAAAGTCTTTATTCCAGTTTCTGGAGGTCAGAAACATGTTGCATTTGTCGCAGTTGTTAATAGGTTTTTCCAAATTCAGATAAATCTTGGTGGGACTTGCAGGCACCCTTAAGAACTTTGTTAACCAGTTTATTACAGAAGTTTATTATTTTCATACTCTTGGCAATTGTTTCTATTGGTTATGATAGATTATATCCTCCAATTTAATTGCAAAATACAGTAGAGCCGAAACAACTCATTAATCATTTCATCAACAAAATTAAACTGTTTGTGTACAGATTCAAGTCGAGATTAAATTAAAATGCCTTTTTAACCCTTTTAGATCACATACAAGATCATACTATTTAATAATAACCTACCATAAATAATAGTAGGCGTCACATATATAAATTCCAGTAAAAAAGAAGAAAGTTACTCAAACGTTAACTGATAAATTTATTATGGTTGACTTTAATGGGTGCTGCAGCCCCATCAGCACCCCAACTTCCTGTGTCCACCAACCAATCAAACACTGGATTCCTCCTCTGTTAGACAGCTGCCTGTTGGGTCTTATGAAGCTGTACATCAACATACAGTGTAAATCTGTACCAGTATCAGAGTACTTTTGAATTTGGAGAACTTGACCCTCAGCAGAGCGCCATGTCTACGAGGGACAGTAGTTTTCTTCCTTTCTTTCTTTCTGTCTCATTTGAATGTTTATGTAGATTTGCAGCTTTCATATTGTGTGTCCTCATAATGTGAATTTGTATGTTTGCTTGTTTTTCTGCTGTTTTAAAAGTCTTGTTTACTGAAATATTCATCAATCTGAAAACTGGGACTTTTCAATAATTTGTTTTATTTGTGCTGCCTGAGACGGTTAAGAGTCTACACTCTCTCTTGTCCCCTATGTTTTTTCTTTTTTTTTTTACAGAAGTCTCAGATTCAGTGAATTTCCCCTTTAATGAGTAAATACAACGTGAGGTACTTGGTTTTTTAATGTCAGTGATTTGTGTTTCTGTAATTTGATTTTTTATAATTTTTTCAGTTTAATTTTTTTGTGTTTGTGCTGTACAAAAGCTGCTATTTAAGGCGTGTGTGTTTGTGTGACTCCTGAGCTGATGAAGGTTTGTATGATGTTTTTGGCATCTGTGTGTGTGCGTGTGTGTGTGTTTTTACAGATTTTTATTCGGAAGTAAAATGCTGGCTGTGTTGTCTTGGACTTGCTTTTTGAAACCATGAGCAGAGACACATCAGTGGATCAATAAACAGGTTTGAAAACTCTGGAAACGCATCACAAATGACTCATCATTTCCAGGTTTAAAACGTTTTTAAATGGATATTTTTACATTTATTAAAGATAATACACTACCAATAAATTGTCCTTTGGTGTATTTACAGTAGCTGGCAGTCAAATAAGCAGGTGGCTGAATTGTGCACTTTAAACCACTAGAGGGAGGCAGAGTTGTAAACTAGCAAAAACTTTTTATTATTATTATTATTTTGCAGTGGTGATGGTTGTTCAAAAGAAGATGTCTTAATCATTTCAATCAGGGTGAATTTATGTTTTTAATAACATACTTTTCAAATCTGAAGTAACAGTCAGTAACATCATTATACAGAACTGATCTTTACTCAGAAACATCTATCCACAGCCTGAAGGAGTAACAGAATAAAAAAAAAAACCCAAGCATTTTTTTTGTTTATGAAAATGTAGCTTATTTTGTTTTTGCAGTTTGTACACAGAGCAGAGGATATGCACATAACCACAGGCCAGTTATCCGGGTTTACAACACCAATTCAACAAGTACCCTCATCTTGAGTATTGTAAAAATTAAGATAAAACTGCTTATAATCTCTGTTTGAAATCAAAAATCCATTACATTTAAAAAATGTGTTTTTTGTTTTTATAGTTGTATAGTTTTTATTTTATTTTATTTTTGTGGTGAATCTGTAGGTGTTAAATGCATAATTATTGTTGAACCGCAGGCTCAGCAACCGTAAATAGGGGGCGGGGCTTAACTGGGTCGGAGGTGAGCGGTTATCTGTCAATCACCGCTCAGCAGCGAAGAGAGTTATGGTAAACTAAAGCTATTTTAGCTGCTTCTAATGGAGCTAAAAATTCATGGCAAAGCTTTTGTCAAGATTGTCACGCAATTATGTCGCAAGAAGGAGAAGAAGAGCTCAAATTTTGTGGACGTTTTCAAAGAGACTTGTTCCCGCGCTTCTGTTCCGAAATAGCTCGCTAGCATGGCTACCAGTTTTGCTAACGCTAGCCCGAACAACGTGCGCCATCAGCGTTAGTTCCGAGTTTGTCTGTTTTGTTTTTTTACCCCCTTCATGTCGGTTTATAAACACATCACACAGAAGAGGGACTGAAGTAACTTACGGACCGTCTGCCTCAGTGACATGTTGTTGTTGTTTTTTTCTGAGGTTGAATAATGTTCTGGGTCTCTTCTTAAAACTGGCGTCAGTGCTGGACTGGTGACTGATAGTGAATCAGTGGATTATCGGTGCCATTGAGCTGGATGCCAACTGCCTTAAAACTAAAAGAAGAAGCAGACGTTGACTGTCCGTGCCGTGCAGCCACCAAAGGTAAGCTATTTAGTTAAACTGTTTTGGGGGGCTTATTTCACTTAAACACAATAGGGCGGACACGATTCGTCACTAATGGAAAAAATGTTAAGACATTTACTTTGGCTGAGTAAAAATAGAACTAAAAAATACTGAGGTAAAAACAATGCATTTAAAATCTTTATGTTATCTATGCTTAAGTAGGATCATATGAAATACCAAGGAATCAAAGTTAATAAATGAGCTGCACAATAAAATGCAAGTTGTAAAAGTACTCTTTGTACAAAATAACGTTAGGAAAAAACAGTTATAATATTTGGCTAATTTCAGTTACTATATATACTATATGCTATAACTGTCAGGTAGCTTAATCTATAGCAATATATGTAATAAGTTATTAGACCATGGTATGTATAGTTAAAAATTTCCTTGCAAAATGGTGTGGAGTAACATTAAAAGCATAAAGTACCACAAAATGGAAATCAGGGCCGTACAATATGAAAAAAAAGTCATATAGGATTTTTTTAAGTTGCAAAATGCAGTACTGTTAGTGGGAATGATTATTTGCATTCCTATTCAATTTAAATTTTTACTGGGAAAAAGAAAAATAGGCCAGTCTATGTATGCAGCAGTGCAGTACTTCATAATGTTGTTTTCGCACATATTTTTTGTTTTTCAAAAAAATGTGATTTAGTTCTGGCTCTCACCATATGTTTGTATTAATATATGAAAATCCATTCAGTTTTGATGAATGATATATTAATAATTCTTGCTATAATATTTTGCTCTCCCCTTGTTGGGACTTTGTTGTCTGAGTTTTCGTAACAGTGTTATGAAGGGCAGTTTTCTTTTCTGATGTTGTTTGGTGTCTTGTAAAGCTGCACTGATTCGTTGGTTAATAGATTATTAAATTAACCACCATCTATTTTGAGTAATTTTTTTTAGAAAAAAGTCAAAATTTTCTGATTTTAGCCTCTTAAATGTGAATCTTTCTTTCCTCTGCTGTGACAGTAATTGAATGTCTTAGGTTTTGGGAAACACTGATCACAATTTTTCACCATTTTCTTTTACGCCCAATGACAACGATGATGATGATGATGACAGTGATGATGATGAGGGTGATGGTTAGCCTTGTCAATATGAGCAGACCAGGTAGTTCAGTGCAGTACCTCAACAGACCTGTAGGTGTCAGCCCATCATTGACTGTAACAGCAGTTTCTGGTTCACCTTCCACTGAACTGACCAACAGCCAAATCCACTTAAGCTGAGACAAAATGAAATGGCCTCTCTGTACAGTGTGTGTGCGTGTGTGTGTGTTTCTAAGGTGAATTCAATCCATCAGCCTTTTTCTCCTCTTAACAATCAAATCCACACAGTTTTAGATTTGTGTGTGTGTGTGTGTGTGTACACATGAGTGTCTCATGGTTGAAGTGTAGCACCAGTTATCTCTTGACAGATTTGTGTGTGTGTTCATACAGTAAGTTGAATTTATCCATCTTTAAAATCTGTATTTTGTCTGAATATGTGTGGATGTTGCCTGTGTGTGTGTGCGTGTGAGCACAAACGCAGAGTGTGTGTGTGTGTGAGGTGTTGGATGTGTTTATTTGTTGAATAATTCACAGCTGGGTGTTTATAGAAGACTCTGTGGCCTCAGAGCTCCAATAACACAGGACAAATATTGTGACACACACACAACGCACACACGCACGCACACACATTCTCTCTTTATCAGCCGGTCCAGGGTTGACAGTTTATTTGGACACTGTGGACGGTGGAAATGGAATGTACCAGATGTGGACAAGCACACGCACACGAGCACACACATTTATGTTACCTATGGAGACCCTTCAGTGGCCCCATATGTTGCATATCTTCATCTTTTTTCATCCCTGTGAGGACACTGGGTTCACACACACACCAGTACCCACACATACACACACGGTGACAGTGTTGTGTTTGGTGGTGGGTTGGTGATGGAACAGAGAGAAACAGTCTCCTCTAATCTGGAGAAAATGAAACAGACGTTTGAATGGAAATATTGATTCTTCCTCCCATTTCAATCTTCATCTGGTATTATCTGTCCCACCGCTTGCAGTGTGTGTGTGTGAGTGTGTGTGTAATATACAAGCTCACCTTTCTTTCTGTCTCTCACACGCCCTCTGAAATGATTTTCTGTCCCATGGAACAAGTACACAGTAACTAGTAAATTATATATATGTACAACTATAAAATGCTACAGACCTGCTACAGTATGTGTCTACACAGTGAAGTATATTTAGGGGAGAGGGGGTGAACCGGTCTGAATGAACAACTACATGACTGTTGAAATTATCTGTAAAGCTACTGGATTAAAAACCATTAAAAAAACAAATTCTGCTGCAGAATAAACAAAGCCATCATCATTAAAACAGAGCGTAAACTCTAGGCCAAAAGGCATCATAACATCCAACTAGAGCTGAATGTTAAAATAGTGATTTCCAATGTGTGGGCTGCACCCCACTGGTGGGCTTTGAGAGGTAATTAAATATAAATTTCAATTTCAATTTTGTAAATGTGAAATTACCATAAAATATTGATTTTAAAAAGTAAACAGAACTAATAAAACAAAGCCAAAAATTACGTTATTCTTCATTTTTCTGACCTAGTTTAACACGTATTATGTTTGTTTCATGTCATAATTTGAGAAACATTGCTCTCCCCATCAGATCTTACACTGTTGTAGGCAGCTATTAGCCTACATCTTGCTTCAGTGGATGTTTCCATTGCACTTTGTCACATTTTGTTTTTATCAATTTAAAAAAAAAAACTGAATGCAAGTGCAGAATTTGAGCTGAAGTCGAAAAGTTTGTTTATGTGCAAATGCATATATGCACATACAGAAATATGTGACTGGAAACCCACGTTGTGATAGAAAATGTTACCAATATAGAAGAAGAAGAATTCTTACTAGGGATGCACCAATCAACTGGCCAGAGACTGGAACATCATCAGATCATGTGAAATCATTTCCCGCCAGATGATCTCGCAAGATCACATTCCCTCTATTCATAATCTTAATATAAAACTATAATAAGGCCTGGCTGTAACCTGGAGGAGTTTGGAGAAAATGTAAAATAGTTTTTAATGAATATTTAATAGTCATTATGTTTTTATGAACATCCAGCTTAATTTTTACAAGAAAAGTTGCAAAAATGTTTGTCAAAGCTGTCAGTTATAGTTCTTAGAAAGACTAAAAATTGGAATCGACCAAAATTGGAATCGGCAGGTCAGACCCTTAAAAACATGAGAAATCGGAATTGGCCAAGAAAATTGAAATCTGTGCATCTCTAAATTCTAAAAGTTCTAAATGTTTCACATAGTGTATATACTGTAAGCACTATAAATGGATCCACTTACAGGTGTTTGGCTTTCCAGCAATAGTTATGATCATTATCTGTCCCTTGCTGACTTATAAAACTTTGTTGTGTACTAAAGACAAACCCGACAGTGCATCTGTATTCATCGAGGCGTCATCCTCAACCCAGTCATTTCTTTTCTGCAAGACACGATTGTTTTTTTGCGCTTCAACTCATATGTTGTTTTATAATTTACCGCAGATGTAGTAACGCAGCTTGCAAAGTAATGTCTGGAAAATTATTTAAATGAAATTACTTTTTTTTTTCCCTTCTATTTTTATAAGCACTGACCTGGCTGGTCAACTGGCTTACTGTATTTACTGTCCTGTAGTAACTTTTTACTGGCCATCGGCCATCAGGCAGTCCTTGCTGTTGGGTGATGTAGGTTATGTATAAATTTACTGAAGATTGGAGGGACTTGGAGAAGTGGTGCCAAATCTGCACAGCAAAAAATCCATATCACACAAAAATTGTGGAATTTATTCATCCTTGAAGTAGTATGGTAAAAACAAGTGTTTGGTCCAGTTTTGTATCAGTAACTTTAAAAAACTCCAAATACTGTATAAATCTGTAGAATTTCATGAGATTTTTTGCAATTAAATCCCTGAATTTCCCTTTAAAAGTGTCAATGATTACAGTGAAGATAAATTTTTTGGAATTTATTTCTTTAAGTGACTACTACAGTAGCACCTAGTTAACAAGCAATCCGATTCATAAACATGATAGTTTTAGCTTCATATAGTGCTCAAGTCGGTCGTAATGATTATGTGGGATGTTGATCCACCAACTACTTCAAAGTTGTTCACATCAACACTTTGAAGCTGCAGCAACAAAATGTCATCCTGCTCCCAGCTTCCTCTGATCTGACCCGAACGTGACACTAAGAAACAAGACCGTGAAAAAAAAAGAGGTGATGGAAATTACTAGAGAGCGGGAAAACATTTGAGACCAAGAGAAGAGAGTAAAATGAAGAAGAACGAGATATGTGTGGAGGAAAAAGAGGAGATTTGTAACCCTTGATGACCTGGAAAAACAAACACCATCATGTCTGGAGCTGCAGAGGTTAAGATTAAATCTTTCTCTGGTTGTGCGTTAACTGTAATCCATTTTCCTCTATTTTGTTTGGCGGTGGTGTGTTGTGTTTCCATGTCGGCAGGTTAAACAACAGACAATCTGCACTGCTGTTTGTCCAAAACCTCCCTGTGAACCTTGAGCTGACCTCAAACACTCCATTACTCTGATCCAGAGACAGAGAGGAAGAGATGGACAGAAAAAATGAAATGCAGAGAAACAGGCAAATAGAAGAAGAGAATGAGACAAACATTTAGTATCCATCAGTTAGTCTTCTGTCTTTTCCATGAGTGGACAGCCTCGGTGCTCCAATTCATCTTCGTTCTCCTCACAGCGGTGTGTTCAGGGAAGGTCAAAACCCGGAAAATAGGCTACACACCAGGCATTTTGTCACCAGACACCCTTCACCTGCCTCCCAACACCAAGGAGCCGCACACAACTGGGACACAGCCACAGCCAAAAATACATCAGGTGGAGCGGAGCAGCAACACTGCATGCATTTACACCGCATTCGTTCTGCATTTACGCCGCATTTGTTGTCCTTTTGGAGGAAGCAAAAGACCGGAACAAGGTGACATTTTGTTTGTTGTTGTTGTTGAATGGCACTGAATTGTGTCTGTCCACATGTGTGGCAGAGGTGACAGACACGTCCATCTCATCCTGATTTCCTCCCATTTCATCAGACAGAAAGTCTTGAGCAGATTCATTACCATCCAATATAGCCAATTAGCAAGATTGTTGAGTGGGAAATTGTTTTAAGGGGACAGTAATAATTGATCCGTTGACCTCACATAGTGCTGGGTAGTTTGAATATTTTGTTTATTTTGGACTTACAAAAAGAGTTTTTCTTCTAAACACATTATATATGTTAGAACACAGTTGTTGAAAGCATGAAATCACTGAGAACAGTGTTGTACTGAATGGTGGAGTTGTTGTTGGGTGGACCTGAACGTGATGTGTCAGAGTCATCATCCCCCAACACTATATAAGCCTCACAAACCGACACATGAAAGACACCGCCTCCCCCTCCCCTCACCCTCTCTAATGGTCACTTACAGACGTACCTTCAGTGACTCCCTCAGTCCAAATCAGCCCAGCAGTTCACTTCAGCTCACTTAAATTCCAGCAACCCGTCACAGGAGTGGAAAAAAAGAAATACCATCCTGCCACTGTCCTCTGGCTCTGGTGGCTGCTAGATGGAGCGTCCATGTTTCCGGTTGTTTTCAGTGACACTGAGACAGTGGAGTGAACATGCCCCCAGCGTCACTCATTTTGTCATGATTTTAAGACCTGTTTTTTGCCATTTTTTAATCATTCAGATTTGGCTGGATGATTAATAACATTTCTGTGGTGTGATCAACTCAGAACACACATTTTTTTGTCTCGTACAATATCTTTAAGCTGTGCCTGTCATCTGCAGTTCTTCATCTAACACCTCACTATGGCTGTTGCTCCTGCATCCAGTCTCTCTGCAAGGACTAAAACTGATCCAGTGACAGAACAGTGTTGAATATGTCTACATGTTGTTGTTAAGACCTGTTTCTGTTGAAGAATAGAAAAGATTTAAAAGGATCTATTGGCAGGATATGGCAGAAGTATAATATATTACTCATGTATCTCCTTTTGAGATTTTAAAGTTTTCAAGCTTTGTCTGAAAGTGTTGTGTTCCTGTTAGAAGACAGGTCTAATAGTTTAATTAGTGACCTTTTAGTATTTTGAGGTTTGTAGTCTCATTTTATGACTTATAAAATTGTTATTTATGTGCATATTAATGATTGGTCCTGGGGACACCGAGATGAATCATAATCAGATATACTTTATTGATCCCCAGGGGGAATGAGCCGACTGACAGAAATGTTAAATCTGTATTGAATCTAACTTTGTGTTCTGTTCTGTACTCGTAGCATCTTTTGCATGTCTATCCATCCTGGGTGAGGGAATCCCTCCATCTATGACCCTCCCTGAGGTTTCTTTACATTTTAAATGTTTGTTTTTTTGGGGGAGGAGTTTTTTCTTACTCTTTTGAGGGTCTACTGGACAGGGGGTGTTGCACATGATACAGACTGTAAAGCTCCCTGAGGCAAATTGTGATTTGTGATGTCGAGCTGTGTGAATGAAATTTGAATTGACTTGACTGTGCCAGGCCAGAGAATATACATTAACATGCAAAAACAAGCGCTCTATGTACTGAGGCTATCAGTCCTTTGCAGAGGTCCTGGTTTGATTCAAGCCTGCGGCCCTTTGCTGCCAGTAATCCTCACACTCTCTCCCCACTTTCCTGTCAAGGCTTCAGCTCTCCTATCCAATAAAGGCAAAAATGTCACCAAAATAATAATAAAGTCAATCAGATGGCTGAGAGGACTACTCAGTATTTGGATTGGTCTGTCATGGTTTTAGGTTGTACAGAGTCCTCCCCTCAGTACAATGGCTCCACAAAACTGACAATAGAGAAGGCAGAAAGAGACAAAGAGACTCTATTGATCTCTTATGTTCTTATTTAACGGTTGCTCAGTCATTGGCAAAAGAAATTGGAGGCTTAATCTTAAAACTTCAAAATAGAAACAGATGTCTAGTCTAGAGTTAGCACTTGTGGAATTGGATCACCTAATATCAGTTTAACACACTATGTCCTGACAAATCATAGTTTAAACCTGCATGATCTAACCACTGAGTAGACTGCAGAGGACCTAAAGAAAAACAGACTCACATATTTAGAGACCAATTGCACTGATGTGGTTCTACAATGATTGAAGGTAATTTAAACTTTTCCACTTTAAAGCAAATTTGAAATTGAAGGGTATTTGGGGGTGTAATTGTTAGAACAGTATTTTCGTCTGTCATGAAACATTGACTAAATGGAAATTCAACCATTTAATTCTTCTTTTGGGGCCAAAACTATCTGGAATGTAAATAATATATAATTATGGTGTTTGTTTTATGTTAAAATAGCCATTACTGAAGGAAAGAAGAAATGGTAGGCAAAGTATAACAGGTGGTTCCAAGTTTTATGTACCATCACAGTACTTACAATTATGCAAAAGTTAAGCACGTAATAGCTTTCCAGAAAAAAATTATTACCCTTAACACCTTTGTTGAACTGCCATATTGAAGATAATTTTGATCACAAACCTAAAACATAAAATTTTTTGCTCCGTAGAGTTGATGATAGAAGGCTGTGATCAAAGACGATGTGTATTTAAAAAAAATATCTAATAGAGATGAAATTACACTTTTGTAGAAAAGCAAAACTAAAAGCATTGCATTTCAGATGGAAATCCAATGTGTGTCCGCCTGAGCCGATCTGATCTCAACAACAGAAAAATAAAACTGCTCATGTTGTAGATGGAGGCACTAAAGGGAGCGTCAGGTCAAATTTCCAGACGCACCCTGAGCCTCCAGCCTCGTGGGGATGATACAGCAACGACACTAATGGCAGGCTACATGGCATTTAGAGCAGAAAGGTGTGACATGCAAGCCTTCACACTCACTGTCTGTCCGTCTCACACACATTTGCATACACACACACACTCATACACACACACTCCTCAGGGCCTGCCATTAATAACAGCTGACCTTTGCACGTTTAGGCTGTGAAATGATAGTAAAGCAGACCTGAGGATGGCATATCACACTTTTCCTTCATATCTCATCGCTTCATCCCTCCATCTCTTTCTCTCTCTGGCTCCCTCCATCATTTATCTGTCCGTCCATCATTCCCTCCCTGTGGAGACATTGGTGTCTGCTTGCTATTTTTGCATCACTGTCAATCTGTTGTACAGTTTGTTCATAAGAAAGCACAAGCTTTTAACCTTTTTATAACCTCAGTTATAAAAAGAAAGAAAACTTTCTTTTAACATGTTCTGTATTGTGCGTCACCAGGGGAAACGGAGTCCATTACTTTTTAAACCATTGGCTGATTAATTTATAAGTAAATTAACAGATCACAACTGATCACAAACTCAATAGATGAAGCAAAAATACAAAAATATGGATTGGATATTTGCATATGTCAGCATCAGAAATTGGTCAACATAAGTTGGAAAATATCAGTAAATAGGATACCCGCAAAAATCCAATATAGTGCGTCCTTAGTTGCAGCCCTGTAGTTCATTCTTTCAGTGAAAAGTGGTATACATAATCTCTTAGTAATCAACAATATACCATTACAAATATTTTTTAAAAATATTACTATTTGGCCTCTGTATTTGGAACCTTACTTTATTATTTTAAATTAGAGCTGCATTATATGATAAAAAAAAATCAATTGTGATTATTTTGACAGATATTGCAATTGCATATGATTCGTTCTCAGTGAAAATTTTAATCACAATATTCATTTTTATTGAAAATAACTATTAAAATCATGATGTTGTGACATTTGTTGGGGTTTATACCAAATTACTTTTGTATTTGTAGGCCGGGGTATCTCTGCAGAGTTATAGTAACTAATTGTAATGCTGTTTTGTCATACATTTTAATTTTTTTAAAGAAATAATTGATAATTGAATAATACATAATATTTTGATTAATTGTGCTGCCCTATTCATTCTTCTTTTCCTTTTACATCTGGCAGTGAACTATAGACTGTCTGGCTAAATGAATCTGTGCACTACAAACACTTTTTTATTGTTTCTTGGCTTTGGTACCAGGTCTGCACTGGTCGTGCATCAAGTAATTTTGCCCTCTAGACCAGATTAAATATGTGTGATGTTGCCTTGTACTCTACACCCCTGAACTACAAGGTGATGGCACGTTCCCCCTGATCTGGATAACATCCACCTTCAAGTCTTCTAAAGACAGCGTGTTCAAGCTAAAATGGGTTATTAGTAAGCTGCTATTTAAGGCTGCAGCTTGTGTCCATGACGGTAGCCACTTGATGAGATCTACCCTAAATAATTAGACATGTGCAAGAAGTTTTTTGTCCAAAGTCGAGCAGCTCTAACTTCCTGTGAAAACTCTTCCTTTCAACTAAATTCAAAGTGTTTTTTCTTGGCATGAGCATTGAAAGAAAGCAGCTCAGCCAAACTCACAGTTTACTTTTCTCTTTCTTCCTCAAGCTTTATTTGGATGAAAGACTAACAGAACAAAAAATAAATATTTGCCAAATTCATTTCTCTCAGTTCAGTTGAGCCATTCCGGCCTTTTCTCACCGCTCCTTTTCCTTTCCAGAGAGGTCGATGGACGACAAAATTCTGTCGCAGCTCCTCTCCGTCTCCCTCCCTCCATCTGCTTTTCAGATCGCTGTGGTCGAACCAAAACACAAACCAAACTTAATGCTGTAAGAGGCGACCAGCTGCTATCTTTGTAAAGGTCAACAAGGAATCCAAGGCCGCCCAGCTAAAACAACACACACTCCCGAAGGATCCATTTCTACCACACCAGCTCTCATTCCTTTTTTACAGTTATTTTAATTCCTCCATCCATCCTTTCCCTTTTTCTTTCTCACGTTCCTTCTCTCTCTATATCTCCCTGTCCCCCTCCCTCCATCTCTCTTTGACTCTCGTCAAGTGTTCATCCCGCCTGCCAAGCTCCTCTATGTCTGTTTGGAAAAAAAACAAAACAAAAAAAAAAAAACTGTTTCTAATTTGGTATCAATCTGAAGAGTCCAGTTTTGTCATTACCCTGTGTGAGAGAGTGTGTGTGGCTTTCTCCTTTTATTCCCATGGCACCATATGGGCCACACACACAAACACACAAACACGTTCCCACCCCCAGAATCACAAATGACAGAAATAGTTGTTCCGACGTTTTGGCTGATGATATTCACATCCTGTTGTCCATGTTTACATCAGTGTCAGTGTTTATCTGTCTCTTTCTCTCTGTGATGGTTTTTGAAAATGACCCACTTCATTATGTTTTGGCACTGTCATCATTTATGATGATTTATCCATTCATCACCCAAATAGTTTAATTGCTCTTGAACATTGTAAATTGACAGACAACGGCCTTGATGTTGTATTTCAGGCTGCATTAACAGTTTTGAATCCTCAGCTGTTTTTGCTCCGTTTTAAGTCTGTTTATCAAAATACTCTACTATATGCCACATGTCATTTTCAAGATTTCATAGGCTACTTAGAAATGCTGTTTTGATAGTAGATCATAGCTTTTATCCATGCTAGAATGGTGGATCCTGCCAAACCTTGTTCAGAAATCTCAAGTTCAAGTGTTGCTTGGTAGTCTCTATAAAGCTACTGCCCTAAAACCTACTGACTTTGATACCCCCCTCACTAAACCAGTTGAAAGTCTTCTCTACATAGATTGGACAGACAGATGTAAGCTGTAACCTGACTGGTTAGTGGAGACATACAATAGTTAATAGTAATTCTATCTTTTGACCGCTCCATTTTATGTGACCATTGACAGCTGACTTCTCACTCTTCTTTCAGCTTGGGTATGTGAATTTAATGCTCATGTTGACATAGTCTGACTCACCAGATGCACACTGCTGGTATAAGTGCTGCCATTGGTTGCTTGTTTCCACTATTTGTGTTTTCAAAGTTCCTGTGAAGCAAGAACAATATCTGAGATACAACTTGCACACTGAAAACGGGAATTTAGTACCTGGGATGCTAATGGCGTGAATGCAAACAAGCTGACAGCTGTTACCTTTTCTGTTGCAGTGATATAGCCATTTCAATACCAGAGCTCACCTCTTGATGTGCACATGTTCTGCCAAAACAGTTTCCCCTTCAGCACTATTTTGCAGCAACACCATTGCTGCATCCTGGGCTTAGCTCCATCAAAGATGTTTTTGATTGGTTTAAGGAAATGCAAACAAAGCAGAGTGTTTTTTTTTCCTTGTAGCAAGATGTGTATGCGTGGAGCTGGACCTTTCTCCAGTGCTGACCGCTGTGGAGACAGGTCTGGCTATGTGAGACTAATGTTGGGGGAACTTCACAAATTTTTGCTGGTTTCATCTGGCAGTTTGTGGTGGCATTGCAGTAGGTGCTTTATCTGCTGTCTGACAGGGATCTGTAGTTTTTCAGTATCTAAACAAGCTGGCAGTTTCACAGACATCTAACCCCAAACCCATCACCATATCTTGTTGATAAAGTTGTTATGGCTAACATCTTAGCAAGCAGTTGTTCTGTGTTCAGTCTTTTCGAACTCTCCACCAACTTCTGTGAACAAATATTTTGCTCATTAGCTGATAGAAATCTTGCTCGTGGGTTACTTGGTTGGTAGTAGTAGAGGAGATTGGTGCTCACATTTCCCAGAAGCTCTTGGTGGGATTTGAACCGCAGCCTTTGGGGTCACATCCTCCTCTCTTCCTCATGTTCTCTGTGCTGCTGCTGCTGCTGTCCATTTGTCCTCTATGGAGATAAACTGTTGTTTACACTGCAGGCCACATAGGAAGTCAACCATGGCAGGAGGAATCTGTCTGTGCACCCTCATGGTGTGGACCAACCGCGTGTGTGTGTGTGTGTGTGTGTGTGTGTGTGTGTGTGTGTGTGTGTGTGTGTTTATTCATTTAGTCCTCATAAAAATAGAAAAAAGAAAAAGCTTAGTTGGTTTTGCTACTTGTCATTTTTCCAAGAAATTAGTCGAGGATTAGGTGTTAGGGAATGAGCATTGCTAATATAAACCTGTTTGTGTGTGTGTGTGCGTGCACTTTGTGTCCACGTGTAAAAATGTTTGTATGTATGACCTTAAATGTTGTTGTGTACATGTATTTTTTTTTTTAAATCAAGTATTTGCAGATATGCAGAAATATCATTTATTGTATGTTATTATTTTGTGTGTGTGTGTGTGTGTGTGTGTGTGGCAGGTGTTTTGCGTCACCACCCACCATCCATCAAGTCAAATGGGCGAATGACAGGAAGAACAAAAACAAATCCCTCGCTCCGGCAAGAATAAACGACTGATGCCGACCAATGACAAGTGTTTATTGTGTGTGTGAATGTGTGTGTGTGTGTGTGTGTGATGAAGGTATACATGTGTTAGTGTGTATGTATTTTTGTCTGTGTGTTTGTGAGTGTGTGTGTGTGGGTGAAACTGAAAGAGAGAGAAGGACAAAGCAAATGAATGTGTGAGAGATGAGAGAGATGGAGAATAGGCTGGTGTTTATTGTTTTACCAGTTCAGTAGGCGGACACACACACATACACAGACACAATCTCACACACACACACACACATATTGTCCCGCTCAGTGAGCATACAAAGTAAATATTTCCAAGATGACCAACTCAACCACTCAGTCCCAGTTAAGCTCAGGATAAACTTGCTTTTACCTGCCTGCACCTGGAGGAGTAAAATCCACCAGTCAGCTTCTGATTTTACACAAAATTAAAGGAGAAATATATTAAAAAATGAGTAGTGCAGTCCAAATATTGAATTGGAGCCATAAATGGTACATTAAATAAGTTGAATCCGTTTAATATACGATCCATGGTTGAAGAGAGTTGCTTCCCTGCACTCCTCCTCTTCCCCAGACTGAAGCTCAGGCTGTTTGCCTGCAGGGACACTGAACAGAACAAGATGAGTGCAACATTATATTTTGACAATAACATGCATCAGCGAGTCCTCCACTGTAAGTCGATCAGCTGTTCATAACTGTCAGTTGTCTGTCAATGTAAAGCTAAGCCCATTGTCCTGAAAACAAAAGCCCACTGCTCTGAAAATACACACTCTGGAGTTGGAGTTCAGTTGGAGTTCAGGCAAACGCGTGTGATGAGGGTTTAGTCGCAAAACGTCACAAATATATGTTATATTGCAAGTTGTACAATGTGAGGGAGTTATTTTGCATCTTTGTTATTAAAATAAAAGTTGCCAGCCATGACCTAAACATGTGTCAAAAATTAGCATGAATTGTCTTTAGCAATAAATGTTTGAATTAATGTAATGTAAACTGCAAAAAAAAAAAAACAAACAAACAAACAATGCAGCAGGTAGTAGCAGTCCTTTTCTGAAATGTAATAAAAAATAATAAAATTGGCAATGTAATAAGACAAATATATTACAGATACTATAGATATTGTCACAGCCCAGTTTTAATCTATTAAATATATTGTCAATTTAATTAGGGAACTTTTATACTAAATGTATCTGTAAACAGTTTGGGTTATTTCATGATGGGTTTTATAAGATGAAGAAATTTTGTGAAGGTTTAAACAAGTGAGAACATTTTTTTTCTTGAGGATATTTGTGGAAAAAGTTAGTGATACCAGCTTTGAAAGAAGTGAGAGCATTTGGACATTTTAGGAAGTAAAAGCATTTAGGGAAGGTGAAAATATTTTGTCTAGACTAACAGAAATCTGTTTTTGTGATAAAAGTTATGAAAAGGAAGAAGTGATGACATGTAGTAAAGACTTTTTGAAAGTGCAGACATTTTGGAAAGTGAAGTCCATGAAATGTGAAAACTAAGCATATTTGGGGACTTCTGGTCTTCTAAACTGAGGTGATTTTGGAAAAGTGGAGACTTTGGGAAAGTGGCGATATTTAAACAGTAATTTTTCTGTAAGTGAGGAGTAGAGCTGCAACTATTAGTCAGTTGGGAAAAAAATTGCCATCTTTTTGATAATTAACCATTTCACTCATTTTTCACACATAAATGTCAAACATTTGCTGGTTCCAGCTTGTTAAATGTGAGGATTTGCTGCTGTTCTTTGTCATTTATGATGGTAAATTAATTATCTTTGGACTGTGGGGACATTTGTGAAAAAGTGTGGCAATCTTTTTTTGTCAGTGGACATTCTTTTGTAAGATAATTTTTGAAAATGTGGACAGTTTCGAAAGAAATTAACATGTTTTGGGATGTGAAAACATTTTGGGAAGTGAAGAGATTATGTCATTTATCTCTCTATTCATTCCTCTTTGTAGCTTTGGTATAGCACACAGAGTCTTGTTGTATATGTATGATAGCAAGAAAGGTATTTATATTCATATTAAAGTTAGGGTCAGGGGCTAGAGAATGCCTTATGTCAGTGAGGGTCCTCACAAGTATAGTGTGTGTGTGTGTGTGTGTGTGTGTGTGTGTGTGTGTGACGGGTAGTGATGACCTCCTCCAGCTGTCGGTGGATAATGAGAAGCTGTCAGCAGCAAGAGGTCAGGACACACACACACTCTCTCTTTCACGGTCACAAAAACAAATGCACATTGTATTTGGCCACTAGAAGACACACATACACACCATGTCACTTCTCAGTCTTTATTTTAGGGCAGAAAGGCTGTGGTTGTGTAAAGGTAACTCATTTCAGCTGTGATGTCAAGTTCTGGAGAATCTCAGGATGAAGCTGTTTGTAGAGACCTAGTTTTTTTTAACAGGCTTATGAGGACTGAGAGCCTCCAGTCCTTGGTCCAGTCTGTCAGGAACAGGCTGTGTCAATACTGGATCATCTGATTTACATGACCAGATCATCAGTGTGAGTCCTCGGTTAAACGGACAACATAAGGAGCAGCAGGCAGCAGGATTGTGAAGGACTGTGAGTCCCTGAGAGCAGAGAACAGTCCTCTGTCTCACCGTATGTTCGGTTTGTCCCAAACAATCCGCGTACTTCCATCTCAAACTCCTGCCTCCTCGTAGCTCCATCGGAAGTTGAAATTTAACATACTGAACATTTAGCTCAGAGGCTCATGATAACATTATGCTGGAGTGGTTTGAAAGTCGCCTGTACAGCAGGTGATTTGGCACAATTTTTTAACTCGCCTGGCATTGGGATTCATTGTTACCGCTGTGAAACATGGCTGACTACACCTGATGGCCTACATGAAAGAGCAAACTGTAAACCTTTCATCAGTGGTGGAAGATATATTAAGATCATTTATCTGAGTGAAAAATATGTCCTCTTCTTAAAAGTGCAACTGAAATTATATTTTATCTTGAATAACAAAAAATAAAAATTGGATTTTTAAAACAAATCCCACATCGATATAACTAAATGAATAATAGAATTAAATAAAATCTCTTCAATTTAAGAAACTAAGGCTTGCATGTATTCCTAGTTTGAAAATCTGCTTGTCAGCGTTGATTGTTCTTTTAACAGTTTCTTTGCTCAGGCGGCGTTGACTTGAGCGTCTCACTGTGGTGCCAGGTGACATGCTGCATCATGTTGATTGTGCTACTTGTGTAGGTCATCACCCTCTTGCAGCATTTTGCACGCAGCCTGAGTCTTGTCTGTGATCGTCTCGCCCTCTTCATTTTTGAACACGGGGGGGGGGCTATCTTACGCTGGTCTAAAGCGCAAGCCCATCCTCACTCCTCCGTCCTGCTAACACTACTGTGGGTGTAGGAAACAGAATTTGAAAGTGTTCTGAAGTTTGAAGTGTGAAGTGTGCAAAATTACGCACGGTATGTCCAACTTTTTCTCTCCGGGTAGGGCCGGTCTTGCTCAGTCTTACACGCTCTGCTCTTTAAAAATGGCATCGCGATTCATTTTTCATCTCAACCAATTTCAGTCGTCACACATTTGTATCGATTTTTAACTCTAGCGGTGCATCGTTACATCCCTAATCATTTTCCTCACACTTTTCCAGCCTCTTTCTATCTTCAGATCTTTTATTTGTTGAATGCTCTTCTTTGTCCTCTGAAGAACTCTGCTCAGGAACGGTGAAAGGTTTCAGGAGGAGATCCATGGCTGCTGTCACATGGATGGGTGGGGATATGGAAAAGAGCTTGAACGTGTTGTAGTTTTCTCTCTCTAATCGTCCACTCTTCTCTCCTCATCATTATTGTCTGCCTGTATGTATCAGACTTTTTTTTTTTTTTAGACCACAACTACCCCTCCTCTCCAAAAACTCTCACATCCTTCCTTGAGCTACTGAACCCCATGTAGAAATTAACCACAATTACACACACACACACACACACACACACACACACCAGCAGGTTGGACCCCAGGGCTCAGTTTGGGAGGAAACTCCCTTTCTAATTTTCCTCATAAAGACTCTAATGAAGACTAATGACGGAGCGAGGGGTGTGTGTGTGTCTGTGTGTGTGTGTGTGTTTTAACAGCCTGGCTCTTCTGTCTGGGAATGTCTCTGTTCTCCTCTCGCTCCTTCTTCCTTCCATCCCTCCATCATTTCATTCAGCCCTTTTTATTCTTCTTTCACTCCCCTCTTTTTGTTTCTTCCCTCTTTTATTTCCTCCATTCGTCCTTTCATGTTTACTGTTGTTCCACTTCATCTTTTCAGGCTGTTTGTTCTTTTCTCTCTTTTTTCATCCTTATTGTGTTCTCTCTTTCTTGGTCCTTTTTGTTTCTTTCTGATCTCTATTATTTTATCCCTCTTTCTTTTTTTTTTCTCCTTCCTGTTTTTACATCTTTCTAGTTTCCTTGTTTATATTTCTCTCTTTTCTCCTCTTCTTCTTCTCTGTTTCTACCTCTCAACCCAGTCCCTAATTAATACCAGGGTGCAAAATTAACCGTTTTGTCCACCATCCAGTTGGCTAGTGAATCTTGAAATTTTACCAGCCACTCAATAGATGACCATTGTTTTTTGGCTGCTGAATGAAGCGAGTCTACCAACCTCTTGCATATTTTACCAGCATTTGGCTGGTGGCAGTTTTGTGCCCTGATTTACTATTAACACAGATAGTATTAGTTGTAATGGAAATAATGACAGCTAATGAGAAACCAGAGATATTAGGAGAAATGTTATATTTTGCGTTGGGGCAGTTAGTGTGATATTTGTTGTCAAGCTAAAAAGCAGATATGTCTTCAGTCATTAGTAGGGCAAATTTGGCTGCTGCAGTCCAGTGTTTGGTGACAAATCACAATACTGTTGTCCGTCTTCAAAAAAGTATAGCTGAAGCCCAAAGAGTAGGGTTAGGGTAGGGTCAATTCGTTGACATAATCAATGTCATTGATTACGGACAATTGTCGGTTTGCATAGTGTGTTGCATGTTTCTATGAAAGGCTGTGCTGTGAGCCTCGCTACAGTCATCTGAAGTGTGGGAGTATTTTAGACAGAGACGCTCTCTTTAGCTCCACAAACGTGTTCTCACAGCAGCACAACTGCTCTGCACGAGTGCTGGAAGTGAAGCACTGAGTGCTCTGTCCTCCTCCTGCAGTAGGAGCAGCGAGACAGCAGTGTCATCCTGTTTGCTGTTGGTCAGCACCCAAACATGATATATGAGGACTGATCAACACGTGGAAGTCTTTGTTAGTAGAAGTCACTTAAGATAGAGTTTCAAGATGTTTGCTCATCACCGCCATGTTAAAAGTGATGTCTGCACCACTGCTGCTAACTGTTTTATACTTTTACCAACCACTAAATTCATTTCTTTTACATGGTTTCCTTTGCTTGCCTGACTGATGCAAAAATAGATTGCCAGCGATCATCTTACCTGCATGTAATGGCAGTGATTAAATAAATCCATGTTATAACCAGTTAAAACCCTGAATACAGTAGGTGGCAGTATGCCCCTTTAAAGTTGGTTTGTGACCCGCAAAAAAAAAAAGATAAGACAGTGTGACTACTTAGTCCTCAGTAGGGCTGCAGTGAACGATTATTTCCATAATCAATTCTGTCAAATCAAATCTGTTGATTATTTTCTTAATTAATTGATTAGTTGTTTGGTACATAAAATGTCAGAAAATGGTGAAAAATGTCGATCCCAAAGCCCAAGATGATGTGCTCAAATATCTGCATTTGTGCTTAACCCACAGATAATCAGTTTACTGTCACAGAGAAGTAAAAAATCCAGAAAAATTCACATTGAAATCAGAGAATATGGACGTTTTTTTCATTAAAACAGCCACAAAACAATTAATTGATTGTCAATATAGTTGCCAGTTAACTTAATCATTGATTAATAATCAATTAATCATTGTGGGTCTAGTCTACAGATGAAACTTTTGTCTGCAGACTAAGCCGCCATAGACTTTCAGTTCTATAAAAGCCTTTTGTTTTTTATTTTTGTATTGAGTATTAAATAGCCTACATTGACACGTCTGACTTGACAGATTGTCAAAACATTTAATTTGAATTCTTACCAAAAATGCTCTATAAAAGCCAAAGTATATTGTGAAGTTTTTTTTATGAATTTTACTAAAAAAAAAAAAAAGAACATTTGAAGAGTCAGAACTGCTCTTTGTTTTTGTTGTCATCGGGATGTCAGATTTGGAATATTAAATCATCCATCTTTGCTCGCTACATCTGAGCCTTTTTTACTCTCAGGTGTACATAAACTACAGACTTTTATAAACTTTTAAAATACAAAAATGGGACATTATTGGTATATCAGCTGAAAAAAATCCATATTGTGCGTCTCTAGTATCACTACAAGTTTTTATTTTTTGCTCTCTATATTTACAAGCAAGCTATCATACACTCTTTAATAGTTAAATGAGAATTTGTTTTTTTTTTTTTCTAGATGGAACTCTGTTTTGCTGCGTTTCTACCCTGTAAAAGAAAAACAAATTCCTGTAACACAGAACATGATGCATTTTCTGTTGTGAGTTTGTTTGGAGCAAACAGTAGAAGAAGAAGTGAGTCGTTAGATCGACCAGCTGCAGTGGTTTCAGGTGGATTTCCCCTTTTAAAAATCAATGATAAACCTCTTCATGATGGGTCACTGTTTGTCCCAGACATGTTTCTCACTTTTTATCTTTTCATTACCCATCATCCCCTGCCC
The DNA here is from genome assembly GCF_056507025.1 of Lutjanus erythropterus. Classification (NCBI taxonomy): domain Eukaryota; kingdom Metazoa; phylum Chordata; class Actinopteri; order Lutjaniformes; family Lutjanidae; genus Lutjanus; species Lutjanus erythropterus. The sequence continues at coordinate 4,164,700 of NC_139339.1, read as the reverse complement.
CTCTCTCTATCTTCGTTCTTTAAACGGACATCATTTCATCATGTTACACCTCTTTTCTCTCCACCTTTTGCCCCTTTCTTCCCTTCATTTTCTTCAACGTCGCCTCTCAGATCCTTCAATCTCTTTTCCCCGCGCTGTCACCTTTTCATCCTTCCTCGTTGCCTCCTTCGCTTTCTATCCATCCTTCTTCATCTCTGGCTATTTCTCCTCTCCGTCCATCGCTCTGTGTTTCTGCCTCCATTAGGGGGAAATGGAAAAAGTGACATCAGCTATTTGGTAAACGGAGAGAGATGGAGAGACAGAGAGAGAAGGATGAAACAGAGGATAGAAAAATGGAAGGCAAAGATCAAAAGAGTGACATTAGGAGTGATTGTGAGAGAGAGAAAAGGAAAACAAGAGAGGAGAAAAAAGAGTGACAGAGGTGGGAGATTATTAAAGACAGAAGTATGAGGAGGAGAGAGGTAGAGATCCATTAGAGACAGAGAGAGTGAGAAAGAGGGAAAGGCTTCACCTCATTAACCTCGTAATGCAGAGTAAATATACAGTCTAAATGGAACATAGACCGTGTGTGTGTGTGTGTGTGTGCGTTTACTCCCAGGCTTCTGTGTGAGAGTGTGTGTGTGTGTCCCTGAGATACATTACCAGAATACCAGAGTGCCTATCTGTATTTGTACTGTGTGTGTGTGTGAATATTTTCTGAAATACCATAGTGTGTATGTGTGTGAGAGCGTTTAACAATCTCAGATAGATAATTTTACATAATTGAAATGATAATATGTTATCGCCTAGTGCTGCAACTGATCATTTTCATTTTTGATTCATTGGTCAATGATTTTCTCGGTTAATCAATGAATAGTTGATTATTTTATGTCAGAAAATGATTAAAAATGTTGATCAGAGTCCAGGATGATGTCCTCAAAGGTCTTATTTTGTCCTTAACTCAGAGACATTCTGTTTACTGCCAGAGAGGAGTAAAAATAACAGAAAATATTCATATTTAAGGACCTGAAACTAGAGAATTGTGGCTTTTTTTCTTTAAATATATTCAAAGCATTTAATCGATTATCAAAACATTGATGATTAATTCAATAATCGACTAATCGTTGCAGCTCTATCACCTGAATCTTTACATATGAGAAAAAACAATTTTTGCGAGTTTGGCAAAAACTGATGAATTAATGGATAAGGCTGGTATATTGTATGTTTTTCTGAGGTTGTTTGTAATGAAAAGACATTTCTCTGTCCGTCTGTGGCTCTCAGCACTAAGAATATTTGTTCTGGGAATGTATATCTTTAACAATGGCTTAGCAATTTCCTAAAACAGCTGCTCATTGTGGTTTTTTAGCAAAGAAAGAAATAGTGCATTTATTGGGGGACTATTTCCAGCAGTGGACTAATAGAGATTTGGTGCTTTAGTGAGTATTTGTGGTGACAGGACAGTGTATGTAGGATTGAGTTAAAATAAACTATGCTGTGTGTGTGTGTGTGTGTGTGAGTGTGTGTGTGTGTGTGTGTTCGTGGGAACTAAGGACCCAGTGCAACAGTATGAGTCACTGGTGTGTTTGTAGTCATATGAACATAGCATCAGTGGTGGCAGTGTCAGTCTGTCGGTCCACTACTTGGGTCCAGACTGAAATATTTCAACAGTTATCAGTTTTGTAAAAACATTCATGATCCACAGATGATCAAACCTCCCGAACTTTGTCATCCCTTGACTTTTCATCTGGTGCCACTGTGAGGTTGATATTATGGATGCACGATATTGGATTTTTGCAGATAACAGAGATGCCGATATGTTTTTTACAGCTGTTGTCAGAGAACATAAAGTCTCTCTTGTAGTGGAATTAACATATTATTGTGCCTACTCTTATCATGATGGCCAACTGCAAAAAATATATAATAGATTTTCAAAAATCCAATGCATCCTGTGCACTCCATGCCGTTCGTCTTGCACTGACTGTAGGAACCTACGTCCTATCAGATTTGAACTTTGCTTTGGGGTGCTTTCTTATGTTGTTGTTTCTTGACTAGATCCATGCTTGTGTTGTATCAGCAATCAATTGTTGTAACTGGCAAAGGCTAACGTTGTCAGGTGTTTCTCTTCGTTCTTAGCAAATTCATTGTAATAATTGGTATGGCATCTTAAGATGGTAAAACTACATTTGTAGTGTTGAAGGAATATGATTTGGCTCCTCATCACACGACTGATGCTGAACAACCGTAGCAGCTGTGCTTTATCTGTTTTGGACATTTCAGAAAACTTCCACACTGCAGACATTCTTGCGTTAACATGCTCAAGATTAAAGCCTCGTTATATGGACCAGTCATATCGTCAGAGATGTTCATTCAGAGCCGATACCAATATTTAATTTTAAATTCTTTATCGACCAGTACTGATGACATGCCAATATTATTGTGCATGCCTACTTCACATTTGTCTTTGATCCTCTGACTTTTCATGTAGCAACTTTTATGACTAAATACCAGCAAGACAAATGAAATTCCCATCAGCCTCAGCTGAATCACTTAGTGTTGTTATTTCCTCATGTAAAAATTGTTTTTTAATCTGTGATTACTTAGGTGTAGTGGTGCATTATCTAGAAATTTGGTGTCATCTATTTTTGTCTGTGTGATGCACATAGTTCGTTGATAGGGTTGGAAGTAGCAACACCTTAGTAATAACATTGTCTGTGTGCATACCATACACACAGACTGCAGCTGTTCTGTGAGATAGCGGTCAGGTAAAGGTAGTCGGTGTGGCCTGGACTTTTCAAAAAGGGCTATGAGAACCACTGGATTCATGGAGTTTTATCAGTATGCAGTGCTGTTTACCCCACTATATTTTTTCAATATCATCACCAGATGATGACAAAATCAGAAATTGTAAAATCCAACAAAAACTAAAATTTTTGTATCATTTGATTGCAATTTTTCACCACGATTTTTCCTTTTTGCAAGCAAATAGAATAATTTGAAAGACTTAAATACCGTTTGTGTGTGTGTGTAAAACACCAGACAGCAGTCATTATAATACTGTATATTTGCAGTCAGCTCAAACCCAGAGAACAGTGACAGACTGAGAGATCATCAGGAGAAAAAAAATAATAAAACAAAAAACAAGAAAAACGCTGAATGTTGTTTCTATCTACACGGAATATCCCTTTAACCCCAAACCCTACCCACCCCGGCCCCACCCACCCCTTCCTCATCCCTCCCGTACACATTTCAAATAGTAATCAACAAATAAACAAACAAATAAAACACGCAGTGGAATAAACAAAACTGCAACACAACAGTCTGCACTCTTTAGTAGTTCAGAAAATGAGGGGAAGAAAAAGTTTCTTGCGTTTCATGGAGCTGAGGAGTGCTTGATTGTCACACCTGAAGTTCTCTTTGTCACTTTTAGGGGGAGAGATCAGAGTTCTCGAATTTAACGAAAAAGAATAAAATTAAGTTTGAGTTATTAAGAAAAGTCATAATAAAGTTTGCATCGGCTGACAAATCAAGCACTCCTCGTCTTTTAATTTGACAAACTCCAGAAACTCAACTATTACTTCCTGGTCACGGGGGAATGGGGGTTAAAAGGTGAAAAGGTCCAAAGACGAGGAAGAGAATTCAACGTACCTTTAGGATATAATATCGTGTCTAAAAATCACTCCGTTGTAATAAAAAAAGGATTTGTTTTTTTGAACTTTTGCATCATTTGAGAAACTGATTTCACAGGTTAAGGGTGATAGAAAATACTTCATACATTGAAAAGCTGCATCCAACATTTTCAGAGTAATGCCTCCTTACAGAGAGATAGAGAAAATAAAGAAAAGGAGATATAGAAGAAGCAAGGAAAAGGGCAAAAAAGTGAGAATATATATAAGGGGAAGAGGAGCTGATTTATAGAAAAGAAAAAGAAAATATAGAGCGAAATGAAGCAAAAAAGAGCATAAGAGGGGAAGAAGGAGGTTAGGATTGTACGGAGGATAAAATAAGCCAAATGACAACATAAGAAAAGTTTTCCCATGCATTTTTTTCAGTCCCTGTACGGAAAACAAAAATGAATGAAACATGAGAGACAGAAATAGCCTCCCAAGTTGTTTTCCTCTTTTTTCTTCAGTTTTTTTCCACTTCTTTTTTCTAAACCCCTCTTCTTCCTCCAGTCCTGAGCTCCTCCGATTAAGCTGATTATCGTCGAACCAGAGGGTGTTGACAGCCAGCCAATAGAGACGCAAAGTCCCTCCCCTTCTGATGGACTACCATGGGTCTTCATTTTGGAAAAAATATGTATGGAAGGTAACAATGAGGGACAAATATGTTTCTGATCATGTTTGAATTGTGCCACAAATTACACATATGATGTTAGTCAATTTTAAGATATTTAGCCAAGGAAAGTAGCAATTTGTCATAAAATTCAAAGTGTAAAGTGTAAAGTCTGTGTAGTTAGGAAGCAGAGCAAAGGCAGATGCTCACTGGCTTGGCCTGGTTACAAATGTGGATAAAATATGTTTTTGTTGCCGTTTTACTGGGCATCAACCTCACAATCATGTGCACGCAAGATAACGTTACATGAGACATATATTGTGCAAAATGAGAAATGCTGTAGCTAACGATAATTTCTACTATTGATTCATTAATCAATCACAATCATTTAGTCTGTAATATGTAAAATAAAAAAGTGAACAATGCTCATCACAATTCCCAGAATCCAAGTGACATACTCAGATTTCTTCATCAGTCCAAAACCCAAAGATTTGTCATTTACTATCAAGTGATGGAGAAAAGCAGCAAATTTTCACATTTAGGAAACTGGAACCAGTAAATGTTTGACATTCTTTGCATGAAAAGTGACTGAAGTAGTTAATCAATTATCAAAATATCTGGTAACTAATTTTCTTTTGATCGACTAGTCAATTAATAGACTAATTGTTGCAGAGCAGTTTCACACAAAACTAAATGGTACTGCGACAAACCACAACTTTCTGGTCTCGTAAAATTATCTTTTAAATTGACGAAACATCATATGTGTAATTAATGGTACAATTCGAGTGGGACCAAAAAACATTATTTGTCTCTTGCTGCTGACTACCGTTCATATATCTTTCGAAATAAGGTCCCATGGTGGCCCACCAGAAGAGGAGGGACTTTGTCTCTCTATGAGGTTGACTGAAGTCACGTCAAATCCAGAGGGGGGTTGTAAATAAGAACGTTTAGTCTGTTCATCAAAACTTTCTTGTCTTGATGGCACCAATCAGAAAAATACTCCACACCTGTGGATCCCATCATGTTAGACCATTTAAAAAGTCTTGAAGTCTTTTCCAAGCAAATTGATCCTTGATGTCCCCACTTGATGTCCAACCAACGTCTGTCCAAATCTGAGAGAGTGTCTGTTTCCTTAATGGTGACTTTTTTTCTCCATGTTCATCGGGAAAGATTTTTATTTTTCAGTTTTTCTAAACAAACGAGGGATGACAGAAGTCCCGGTGCAGGGAGAGAAAAAGAGGAATGAATGGAGTGAAGTTTGTCTAAAAAGAAGAAAGAGAAGAAAGTAGTAGAGAGACAACCCCCCCTAGTTTGTCCATTTCAGGGGGCGTGTCTCCTAGTAGTCTCATTGTTTCATAGCAACATCAAAAAGTTTGCGTGTAGCAAAGATAGAATCCCGCCTGGGGAGGTTTGTTGCCGTGGTGATCCAGGCTGCCGTGGAAGCCGTGGTTGCTGTGGAAACGGGCTGGTGGAGTTCTTCTGTGCAGGAGGGGAAGGGGAAAGGTGGGAAAGGGGTGGGGTTTCTGGAGGCGGAGCCCTTCTTTCTAGAACATCATGGGTGTCTTCAGAAACGCCCGGGATTCTGGGTAAAAAAAACAAAAAAACACAGAGGAATCACTTAATAAGCAAAGTAAAAATAAAATTGACTTGAGAGAGTGTAGCTAACTTGGGCTGCTGCAACTAACAAATTATTTTCTTCATCCATTAATTGTTTGATCTGTAAAAATTAGAGGTTGACCAATTAATTGGTTTGGCTGATTTCAGTGCCTATAGGACATTTTACAAACTATCGGTGTCAGTGGAATTTGGCTCTGATAGTGGCTGATGGCTGCGCAGCTTCCACCAGTCACATAGGGGAAGTATATTATCATCCATAGTGATGATGATGTCATGACATCAACCAATTAATCAGCTATTGACCTTTTCCTGCTCCAAATTATCTGTATTATATCTGCTCTCGTCTTCTAGTAATATTAACATAACATTGGATAACATTTCTGTCAATTAACTAATTATTAACTAATTAATTCACTGAACCAGTTGTAGGATTTTTCAGATTTTTATGTGGATGTTGGTGTTTCTCAGTGGCACACTGATATTTAACAAATCTCAAAGTTCTGCTGAAATTCTACAGAATTAAGGGTGTTCCAATCAGGATTTTTGGGGCCACTCACTGATTGTCTGCTTCATTTAGCCGACTAATGGTGCACATACTGTATGTATCCACATTGTAAGAAAACAGTTGAAATCACCACAATTTCAAACTCTTATTGCTGCCAACTTGCAAACTCTGCCAATGCAACTTTAAACGCATTTTAAAAAGTGCAAATCTATTAAGCTCCATTTGTACAGTAACTCGATCATGATTATTACAGCAGGACAGAGGTTTTTAGCTGAAAGTGTTGCGTCTTGTTCTCCCTTTATGCTGCATCCGTTTATGATAGAAATCTCATATCTCCAATTTTGCCGGGGTCGGCTCTCCCTCTCTTTTTTCTTTCTCTCTCTCATTTCACCTCCGTCGTTCTCCTTCCGCTCCCCGTAGTGCTGTTGCTGCACCCACCCACACAGGAGCACGTGCACACACACACTGAACACACACACACATGCATATAACAGAAACACGCTCGCATGCACACCTTCCTCTCCCTGCGGTGTCATTGTTTTCTGCGAACGTTGCAAAGTGTTTACATTTCTGCATAACAGCAACCATAAACCTGCCCTCCCTCCTCTTTCTCCTCTTTCCATCCTGCACCTCTTTCTCTTCTTGCCCTCCACGACTTTTTTACTCCTCTTCCTCTGCTCTTTGTCATCATCTTACCCCCTCATTTTGTCCTCTATTCATCATTCTTTGTGTTTTTAGATATGAAACCGGTTCCAGGTCTCCGTGTTGGAGTAAAAAAAAAAAAAACTTTCTTAAATTTTCTCTTTCATCTTGCGCTCGCCCCTCGTTTCCTCCTTCATATTCCCTGCCTTCCCTCCTTTTCATCCCTCTCATCTCCTGCCCTTCCCTATTTTTATCACTCCACGATCCACTCAGACCCCCTCCTCTTCTCCTCTTTCATCCCTCTATTCTACATGCATCCCCTCCTCCTCCTCACCTCCCCTCTGCTCCCTCCTGTCCTCTATCTGTTACTCTCATATTATTTTTATCCCGACCCATTCTTCTCTCTGTCCTCTCCTGTCCTTTCTTTTTCTCCTTTAGGCAGCAGGTTTGGCCTGCTGCTTAAAAAACTGTCCTGCAACTTAAAAAGTCGCAGCTTTGATCGCCCCAGTGCTGTCCTTAAAACTTAAATCTGTAACTTTACAAACTCGTGTCATCATAGTCAAAGGTTGTTAGACATTCAGATCTGGAGATTGTCTGTGTCTTGATTCATTTCAGTCGCATTGCTTTAGCCCACTGCCTTTCTGTCTGACAATTAGGGCCGCAACTAATGATTATTTTTATAACCAATATACAGAGTATATCTTTTGATTAATTGATAAATCTAATTTGGTCTATAAAATCCCATAAAATTGTTAAGAATTCCCATGTTGACATATTTAAATCTGGCCATTTGTGCAGGGAGGGGAGGACTTCAGCACTGGCTAGTGGTGCACAGGTGTGTAACATCTTAGAGACAACAGGTATAGTGTTATAAATTAAAAATATTAGCAAATACTAGTCGACAAATCAGATACATCTTGCGACAAAATTGTAGGAATGACTGTTGTTGCTTCCACAAAACATTAACCCAGTGAGATTTTTTGTCAACAAAACATCAATAATGACTAAGTGGGAAAAGTTAAATAACAGAACAGTTAGAACGATCTGACAAGTTCAATAAATTACATCGTGTTACTGTATGCAGCCTTTAAAACCAGGGAAATATGTTTACCATATCACACTATAATGATATCCAAAATCTACCATGATGTCTAGTCTTAGATTGCGATACAGTATAATATTGATGTATTGCCCAACCTTGGTATTGACCCAGAATTTCACAATCAGTACATCCCCAGGACTCAACAGTAAGGACTGTCCACTTGCCCAACCGGGCAGATGGTAACAAAAAACAAACGACAACAAAAAAAAAAATTAAACTACTTTGACAATGGATGAATGGTTGACATAACCTTTAATGCAAAATGGCAGGAAATGCAAAAAAGATCAAAAGATCCCATTTTTCTATCTGTATAATCATATTAAAGTTAACATCTCTGGGTTTTAGACAAAACGAGACATTTAAAGACATCACCTTGGACTTTTTTCACGTTTTTCTGATATTGTTTAAGCATTACAGCCTTAGATTAAACATGACAGTTACGCCAACTTTAGTCTTTGTTTTTATTCAATAACCACTAATGAAAGAATTTCTGCTGAAATTTCCTTGGCTCAAACAGTTCTGGTGGGATAGCAGGGAAAAAATGATTTCTTTTTAATTATTAGCCTAATTTAATTTCTTCTTTAATCATTTTCTTATTTCTGCCTATTGTTCATTTTTTTTTCTTCTCCTCCTCTACTGTTTTTTGTCACTATTTTGACCTGGCAACCCTGTTTCCTCCCTCGCTCACCTCTATCTGTCACTATAAAATACACATCCAGCCTGGCTCGCTCTGTGTGTGTGTGTGTGTGTATGTGTGTGTACGTGTGTGTGTGTGTGTACGTGTGTGTGTTTCCTGTCCTGGTTAAAAATGACACTGACCTGCCTTGTTAAAAGTCTATCAGCTGGGTGGAGGAAATGTCACCAGGTCTTGGAACAAGGTCACATTTTTCAACTTCCTCTTGAGGAATCTGCACACTCCTCCTCTTCCTCATCCCTCTTTCCCCTGTCCTCCTTTTTCTTTCCCACCATCCCATACATCCCCTTTCCTCTCTTTCCTCTTGACCTTTTTTCTCTTCCTCTGCCCCCTCTTTTTAACTCTCCATCTTTCATACCTACTTTTCTTCCTCCTCCTTTCCTCTCATCTACCCGTTCTTCTTTCCCCTATTCTCCATTTTTCTTCTCCTGACATATCTTACTTAGTCTCTTTGCTCCTCATCATTTTCTTTCCTCTTTCTTCCCCTCCTTGCCCTTTTTTCCTCCTGTTCCATTTTCCTTCTTCACCAATATTCCTCTTCTCTTCCTCCTGTTTTCCCTCCTTTCTCCTCCTCATCCTTTTCTGTTCCATTTGCCCTGTCTTGCACTCCTTCATCACCTTTTCTCCACAGTTCCTCTCCTCCTCTTCATTTCTCCACTTTCTTTTCTAACATCCTCTCCTTGATCCAGTCTTTCTTCCTCTCCTTTTTCATAATTTTCTTTCTTCTTTCCCTTTTAAGTTCTACTCACCCTTTCCCCCTTTTCATTCCTATTTACACTTTTTTTTAGCTCTCCTCACCCTTTCTCACTCCCTCCTTTTACTCTTCATCTTCTCATCCACCCATATCTTACTTACCTCTCCTTTTTCCTCCCCCTTTCCCCATCCTCCTCATGCTCTTCTTTCCTTTTTTCCACTCTTTTCCCTTCCTTCACTACCACTCTTCCTCTCCTCCTGTTTTTTTTCTTTCCCCCCTCCTGTGCTCTGATGTTGCCCTGATGACTGACAGGCTGCAGATTGTTGGGACAGGTTTGGGAGGGTTCATGACCACTTTCTCTTCCTCCCCTCACCTCATCTCCCCTCTGATCCTCCACAGTTCCTCTTCTCCTCATCATTACTCCATTTTCTTTCTTTTTTGACTCATGCATGTTTCGTACTAAAGTTTTGGACATTCTAATAAATCTCACACACAGCTGTAATGTGCTAAATGGCAAATTGGTAAGGAGTTTCAGATGCAGCCAGTGGCTGAGTGTTGGCTAATGCTAGTAAAAATGCTAAGCAAACACCCACAAAGACAACCCAGTGTACCAATAGCATGCAAAAATTAATTGATTGAAATAATTGATTATCAAAATAGTTGATTAATTTACTTAATGATTACTAAGTTACAGCTCTACTAGTAACCCTACTAGTTATCATCTTAACCGACTAGCTAATTAATCACCTAAAGATATTGATGGAGTTGCTGATGCCTCACTTAAAGTTTTGTTGTCCATGGAGGATTAAGTTAAACTTCTTGTGCGCTGGCTGTAGGCATGCTAACGTTAGCCTCAGGTTAGACAGGCTGTCCTCGCCAGCTTTGGATTTCAAATACTGCAGCAAGTGATGTCTGGTTTGTCTGAGTTTTGATGCAGTTTGGCTCGTCATTGCCCTGACTTTATACACACCTCAGCTCCTCTTCCTCTACTTTTTTTTACTCTCCTCCCTGCCTTTTCTTCTTCTCCTTGCCTCATCTTCCTTTTCCTCTCATCACTTCTGTTCTCTACCCTTCCTCTGGTTTTTCCCTCTTCCTCCTCCTTGTCATTTTCCCTTTGGCCCCTCGTGTGCTCTCCTCATTCCACCTTTCTTCTCCTCATCATCTCTCTCCTCTCAGTTCCTCTCCTCTTAACTTCTCATCTCCTTTTTGTTCCCTCTCTTCTACTGTTTCATCCCTTCTTCTCCACCTGCTCTCCATCTTTCTTCTCCACCTGTTCACCCTACCTTCCCTCACCTTCCTTTACTCGCTTTTCTTCTTTTCATCTTTCTTTCTCATATTTTATTCCCTTCACCCTTCCTGTCCTCCACCTGTTCTTCCTCCTCTTCTCATTTGATTTCCTCTCCCACTTTTTGTCAATTTTCTTTGCTCTTTACCTCCTCTTTCTTTCCTGATTTCTTCTTCTCATCCATATTCCTCCCTTTTCTCCTCCTTCTGCCCCACTTCTTCTGCTCCACCTCCCTAACCTTTATACCTCCAATTTTAATCATTTGTCCTCCATCCTTTCCCCTTCGTCCCCCCATTCCTCCTCCCCTTTTGCCCTCCCTTCTTCCTCACTTTCCTCTTCTCTCACCTTCTTCTTCCATCTCTTCTATATTTTGTACAGCCAATTAGTCGAGGGAAACCGATCTCACTCCTTTTCTTCTTAACCCACTACTCTCTTTCCCCTCTCTTTCCTCCTCTATATCTCTCACTCTCTCCCCTGCTCCTCATTTCTTCCTCCCCTCCTCTTCCTCTCCCTCTCTTTCTGATTGTAATGCGATGTCTTTCTTTGTATTCAGCAGTTTTCTCCTCACTCGTTAATTAAGAGTGTGGAAGGTGAGAGAGGCAGGGGAGGTGTGTGTGTGTGTAAGTAAACCACCGTAGGTGCAAAATGCTTTTATGGCAGGAGGGATGAGTGTGTGTTTGTCTGTGTGTGTGTGTGTGTGTGTGAGAGCAAGGCAGCAAAGGGGTCCTACTGGGCCAATCAACATTAATGAAATCAGGTGGGTCTGTGCGTGCGTGTGTGTGTGTGTGTGTGTTTGTCGGAGTGCTTGGCTTGCAGAAGAGAGGGGATCTAAAAGGGGTCTAAAGAGGAGAGAGAGCTAATTAGAGTTCCCTGTCTCACCAGAGTGTGGATCAAACACACACACACACTCTCACTCTAAAATGCACAACTACAGGTACAGAGTGCACATGCACACACACACAGAGGGAGTGTGTGTGTGCCTGTAGATATTCATTTATACACACGCAGAGTTTCAAGTGAAGGTTTTCAATGTCAGGGAGGACTGAGCACAGCTGGTGGAAAGAGGACGACACATGCATACTAACACACACACGTCAGTACTGTACTTGTGAGGACCCTCATTGGCATAATGCATTCCCAAGTCCACAACTGCAACCTAAACCTGATTCTGAGGCTTAACCCTCAAAATGTCTTTGCAGGAAGTGCGGATCAGGTATGTCTACACTTTACAAAAATGTCCTCACTCTCCAAAAATAAATCTTCTTTTTAAGCCAAACTATTGTCAGTTTTTCCAAAAAACCCAATACTTCACACAAAGTGTCCCGACATTGTAAAAATATACTCTACTAAAAATGTCCTCACAATCCAAAGTGTCCTATCTGTCTAAAATGTGACCATTTTCTAAACTACACTAGAGCTGCAACAATTAATCAGTTATTAATGACTATTTTCATTTTTTGATAAAAATGTCCAAATTCTCTGATATCAACTTGTCAACTGCGAATACTGTCTGGTTTCTTAAGTTCTCTTATGAGAGTAAACTTAAAACTTAAAATCTTTGCTGTTGTTTTGGACATGAGACATTTGAGGACGTCAACTTGGACTTTGGAAAACACTGATCGGCATATTTCACCATTTTCTTTCATTTTACTGTCCAAACCACTAATCAATTAATAATCTATTAATCGAGGAAATAATCAACAGATTAATCCATGGTTAAAATGATTGATTGATGATTAGTTGTAGCCCTAAATTAATTGCCAACTTTGGTGACTTAGGACTTTTTTGTAAATGGGGACCCTTTATAGAATGCAAAAACTTGTTTTGGAAAATGAGAAGATTATTTGAACGTGAGGACAGTTTTGAAAGTGAGGGCAGTGTAGAGCTGCAACTAATTATTATTTTTATAGTCAATCGATTAGTAGTAGTAGTCAAATGTCAGAAAATGGTGAAATACTGTCAATCAGTGTTTCCCAAAGTCCAAGAAGATAAACACACAATTATCAATTAATTGATTGTCAAAACAAATGTCCTCAATTTTGTCACCATTTTCCAAAATGTCTTCACTTTCCAACAATGTTCTCACCTGCTGACTTTCCAAAACACTGCCTCAAAATATCCTTTTATAGAGTCCTCATTAAAAAAAAAAAAGTCAGTTGCCAAAAATGTCTTAGTTTCTTAAATGTCACAATTTTCCTAAATATCTTCACTTTACAACAGTGTTCTCAGTTGCAAAATTTGTGCCTACTTCCTAAAAAAATTATCCTCGTTTTGCAGATTTTCTTAGATGTCACTTTCTAAAAGCATCCTTGTTTGACATCATCAAAATGTCATTCTTCAGAAATGTCCTATTTTGTCAAAAGTCCCCACTTTAGAACAATACTCCCATTTTTCCACAAGTCCTCATTTCTAAAAGAAATCATCATTATTGTCATACGTCAAATAATTTTTCACTTTGGACTCATCAGTATTCAAAATGTTCTCACTTTCTAAAAGAAGTCCTCTTTCTCCCCAAAAGGTGTGGTTACAATTACAACAACAAAAGGGTGTTACAATTCTACATGTATCCTTTTTCTAAAATGTGACTGTCCTCTAAATGGCACTCACTTTCTAAAGTCCCCAGTTTGGAATAGTGTTCTCATTTTCCAGTCTTGTCACTTTCTAAAACAGTGGTTCTCAAACGTTTATCATGCTCTCCTTTCTGAAGGCCAAAAAAGTTTGCTTTCCATTGTTAACTCATTTTCAAAAGAGTCCTCAGTGACCAAAACTGTCCTTACTTTATTAAAATGTCACCATTCTCTGAAATATCTTCACTTTCCAACAGTGTTCTCACTTGCAAAACATGTCCCAGAACATCCTTGATTTCCTTACTGTTCTAAATATGTCCCAGTCTTCCAAAATGTCGCCTTCCAAAAATGAATGTCAGTTGCAAAAAATGCTGTGATTTTCTTAAAAGGTTACAACTTTCCATTTTTTCTCTCTTTTCAACAGTGTTCTCACTTGCAAAACAAGTCCATACTTTCCTTTGTTTTCCAGGATTTCTGCATTATCCAAAATGTCCTAATTTTCTAAAATTCCCCTTTCCATTTTCCAAAAAACATCTCCAAAACATTTCTATTTTTTTTTATATCTCCACTCCATATCAGTGTATTCAGTTTCTAAAAAAAAGTCCTCATTTCCAAAAAAGTCCTAAATCTCCAAAAATGTCTTCAAAGTCATCAATATTCAAAATGTCCTGACCAATGTTCTCTTTGTCCAAAAATTGACCTCGTTTCAAAAATGTTCTCACTTGAAAAACATGTCCCTATTTTCCAAAATAATTCCAGAATCTCTGCACTGTCTAAAATATGTCCTAAGTGTCGCTTTCCAAATATGTCCCCAATTTCCAAAACGTGTCCTCATTTTCAAAAATGTCCTCAGCAGCCAAAAATGTCTTTACTTTATTAAAATGTCACCCTTTTTTCCAAAATGTCTTCACTTTTCAACAAGTTGTAACTAGCAAAACATGTCCCCACTTTCTGAAAACACACTTTGTTTCCCAGAATTCCTGTACTGTCCAAAATATGTCCTAATTTTCAAAAATGTCATCTTCCAAAAATGTCCTTATTTTCCAAAACAACTCAATATTCTACAAAACTGCCCTCTATTTTTTTTAATGTCCTCACCCTCAAGGTCTACAAACACACACACAACCTTAAAATAAAATACAGTCATGTTGATACACACACACACACGGACGCAGGCTGAATGAAATATTTCCAAACACACACTCACATGTGTGTCTGATAAGGTACACATCAAAGGGAGGCCACAGTGTCTCTGTGTCTGCTTAATGTCTCCACTAATCTAGCCTGGGCCCCAACACACACATGTGCCCACCATGTGTGTGTGTGTGTGTGTGTAAAGACTTGTAAGTCTGCCTTTGAACACGCTTGTGTACAGTGTCATACCTGTTAATATGTGGCATGTGTGTTGGTATCAGCATGACTCTGCATGCATGAGTGTGTGTCTGACTGTGTGCCTGTGTGTGTTTTATGATGTTTTTTATTGTGTGTGTGTTCAGGTACCTTGTACAGCGCCGTTGTCTTGCTGGTTTCCATTAACTTCAGGTTTATCCTCGGCTACAGCAGCGTCTGGTATGAAACACAAAGACAAGACAGAGTCTCAGTGGGTCGGCCAATAAAAAACAAACAGCACCTTGTAACTGTGCGCGGGTCAAAAACAAACTGCATTTACAAAGAAAACAAAGACACAAACAACCATTTGTCCAGAGAATTATATTTTTGGATGCTTTTTGTATTTTTTCCTCTTGATGTTAATTGTCAAAGCACTTCAACTGTTCTGAAAAAAAAAATGTTTTGTATTAAAAAAACACACACACACACAAAACATTTGGCTGCCTCCTTACAACAAAGTCATTACTGTGCCAGAGAGCTTTTTTGGAAAACATGAGGTCTGTTACATGTGTTAAAATTCCTATTAGTTACAAATAGAGATTGAACAGATGATAATGCACCCAGAATACATGGAGAAACACTCATCCCTGCAGGTTTGAACGGCAGCTTTAAAATGTTTGTTTTTATCGAGCTGCAACTCATGACTGTTCTCATTACTACTTAGTCTGCCAATTATTTTCTTAATTAGGCTTAACTGTCTATGCCAACCACACGTTCCCACATCAAAAGGTGACATCTTCAAATTACTTGTTTTGTCCAAAACCCAAATATAGAGTCAATTTGCTGTCATATAAGACAAAGAAAAGGCTCTTCTTATGGCAGCAACTTTTTTTTGGAAACCCTGTTTTATCCATCTTGCTGTCAAACTTAAGACAAACTGTACAATACATAGTTGGAGTTTTGTCCAAATAAACTCCTGTTGCAAGTACACCTGCTGCCATTTTTGTGCAATTCCCCAATTTACTTTTCACTTACTCCCTCCTGTAACTAGGGCGCCGCACGCCTGTCAAGCTTTGCGTTTCTCTTTGTGTTGCAGCGGTGTGTAGGAGGCTTTGAGACCAGCAACACTCAGTGTGTCATGAGTCTGGATGGTGGTGTCTTTTTTTTGTAGTCTTTCAAGAATGTAAGACAAAACATGTGGTGAATGGATTAAACTTTGTCTTTACCTGCTCTAATGTAGGTTGCGAGCGTTAGCTGTCTGGCTAACTAACGCTAGCTTACTAGCTGCAGTAACGTTAGCCCCAGCCAGACTCATGTTACCACTGCATTTGCCATTGACAGTCTGGTTGGCTGATTGTCTCAGAGTTGAAGTTAAGCTGCACTTCATCGAGTCCCTGTACTTCGTTTTCCCTCATTGATGAGTGTATTTCTGTGATCTGTCATATTTATATGTTTCCTAGTTCACCATCTGGTCAGTGTTTGCTACAGTGTAAGTTAGCTTTAGCCTCATTCTTTTAGTATTAACGTTATATCATGCATGCAACCGTTAAGTAACTGTAATACACTTTGACAGGATTGTCATTTTGTCAAATATGGAAGTACATGTCCAATATTGTACAGTGTTTGTCAGCTGTTGAGGTTGTTTTATTTTTGGTTTGTAGAGAAGCTCCACTGACAGATTAACTGCACATTTACTGCTGCTGGTGATTACACTGAATTATATGGAAGAAAGACAGAAAACCAGCAGCAGCCTGTTTAAAGAGTCAACAACAGCTCAGATACAACAAGTGTTAGTCGGGATAAATACAAGGCTGCAAAATCATGCCAGAAAGACAGAGGAAGAAAAATATCCATAACATTTAAATCAAAGACAGTAAGAACGGATAAAACCAAGAAAAAAGAGAAACATGTTATCAGAACCCGAAGATAAAAACTGAATAACAAAAAAGCAGATTAGCAAAAAATTAAACAAAGAATCTTGTTCTGAAAAAGCTGAAAAAGGAAAACAAGAAAGAAGAAAAACAAGTAAGTATATTAAAAAGACACTCGACAAACAAGGAAAAAAATTAAGAAAACCAAGCGAGCAATAAAAAAGATTTCAAGAAAACAAATGATGCTGTAAGATAGAAGGCAGAGGGGCCAAAGGACAGAAAGATAGATGAAAAACAAACCAACAAACATCCCATCGTACCGTTCTTGGTGTTGTTGTTGGCGGCGTGCAGCGGCTCAGGAGAGGGGGAGGACGAGGACGAGTGTTTCAGAGCGTCCTCCACTCTCTCCCTCCTCTTTGACTCGAACTCCAGCGCCTCCTGCAGCTTCCTCTTGGCCTTCTTCTCCTTCTTCAGACGCTTCTGGATGGAGGCTGAAGGAGAAAATATGATGGAGTGGTGTTATTTCAACCCCTCTGACTGTAATAGAACAGATTTCTCTGTGTATCATTGTTCAGAAAGCTTGTTAAAATTGTCTGTCTGTGTGTGAGTCAGACCTCTGCTCTGTAGTTCGGAGGTGAGCTGTCGTTCCAGACTCTCTCTCATCTCTCTTTCTCGATAGAGCTCCATCTTCAGCTCTCGTTTCTCCGCCTGGATCTGTTTGTCCTGAACCCGGGCGTTCTCCACTGCCACCTTCAACAGGCCCTGAAAAAAAGACATTTGGTAAGAAGTCTGGTTTTAGATAAATAACCTTAAAAGACACCAGTTCTACTATTTTGGACAGTATGCAAATTTGATAAGATGAGCCATATTTTCAGTATCTAAAGCTCCTGCCAGAATTTCCTGATGACATCTGTTAATAGTGTCCAGTTTTAATATCTGATGTTCTTTTTTTTTTCACAATACTGCATCTTTTACTGTAATAATGTGTGAGGCTTTTTAATGCAATAATATGATTTTGACATTTGTATACCACAATTAAAAGATTTACTGGAATTAGCTGTTTAGTTGTGATTTTTTTCAGCGCTGACTGATGCATTTTATTTTCATCGTCATTGCAATATCAACATATGCAATAAACACATAACAAAAGTCTGCCTAAATGGGATAAATAACAAAAATGGAGCTGCAACTAACTATTATTTTCATTGTTGATTTATCTGTTGATTATTTATTCGATTAGTTAAGTAGTTGTCTGGTATATAAAATGTAAAAACAAAACAATGGTGAAAATTATCAGCCAGTGTTTCCCAAAGGCCAAGATGACATCCTCAAATGTTTTGCTGTTTCCACAACCCAAAGATATTCAGTTTATTGTCATAAAGGAGTGAAGAAGCCAGAAAATATTCACATTTAAGATTAAACAATTCTGAGAATCTCCACCACGTTTTGGTGTCATTTGCAGGAACGCCTCTTTCATCCTCTGTGCTGCCTGTGTTGAAGTTTGACACAAACACACACAGTGATTCATGGTGCTTTCAGATTCACCTCATGAACTCCAAAATCAATACTCAAATGGCCGTAAAGGTTGTTAAAAACAGGAAGGTTTCTATTTTTCCCTTATTTTCCTTTGTTGAAATACACAGGCCTATATCTGTCATTGCTTGTGATTAAAAAAAATCTTTAAAAAAATCTTATTAAATTATCTTCAGCAGACTCAAACAGGTCCCTCAGCACCTCTGTGACAATTTTCAGTTTTGTTTTGTTTTTTTGCAAAATGTCACACAATTTAATGCTTAAGCATAAAAACAATATGCACATGTTTTCACTTAAATATTTGTTTACTGTCATTAAGTCATATCATCGTAACAAATGTGTCAGAGATTTAAGGCCATGCTGCGACCATAAAGGCCTTTGAATTGTTTTAAAAGAGAACCTCAAACTCAGTTGTATGAAGGATGTGCTTCTACTCAAACATTTTTAACAAAGAACGTGTTGTACTCTTCAACAACCCTTATTGATGATATTGTAAAACTGTAATAAGCCAATGATATCCATCAAAATTTCTACTTTTTCCAGACAGTTAACACAACCGTTTTTATAAACTGACAGTGAAAACAGGATCTTACCTGTATGTTGGTGAGCAGGGTCTCCACTGACGACAGGCCATCAGCGAATAGGAACGGAGCAGGGAAGCCGGGGGGCAGGGCTTGTCCCAGCGAAGACTCTTCTGTGAGGAACAAAAGACACAACTTTAAATGCTATAAATTAACTTAAAATGAAAACTTTAAAGTTCTTAATGTAGCCTTTTAAAATTTGTTTTAATTTGAAAGTTTTTTTTTCTAGATTTAATTTCTTCATTTTGAGCTGACTGATATCAGTCTTCTCATCTCTCAGTGAGGAAGAGAACGACCACATTTCCCAAAATGTGGGACTACTCCTTTAACATACTAAATTTAAAAAGACGAGTGTGTTTTCCATCAGCGATTCGTCGTCACGAGCTCGAAGTGAAGTTTATGAAATGTTGATGTTTACTAAGGTATAAAAGGCAACGAAGCAGCATCAGAGAAATCAATTACAACACACACACACACACACACACACACACACACACACGTAGAGGTCGTTAGTATTCAGACAATCATGTGGGGTACTAATTGGCAAGGATTAAAGACATCCTTGATTTGTGCGTGTGTGTATGTGTGTGTGTTCATTGCGAGTGCGTCACAGTGTCTGATCAGCCCTTAATGCCTAACACACTGACAACTGGGTTAACTCTGCTGTGAAATTAACGCTGATTAAGATGCACTCTAACACACACGCGCACACACACACACGCACACACACACACACACACACACACACACACCATCTCCATTCCCTATCTGCCACTTCATCCATACATCCCTTTACTCCACCTTTCCTCTCTCATATCTTTCTTCATCACCTTTTCTCCGTCACTTCCACACTTGTTTTTCCGTCATCTTCATCTTCCCAACCATCTTATTTCTGTCACTCATTCTCATTTTATTTTTCCTTCTTTTCCTTCTGTCTTTCCAAATAATACTTACTTCCTTTACTTAATTTTTCCCAAATTCATGCCTGAATTTCCCTGAAGGAAGAGAAGAAAGAAGCCTTCTTTTTTCTTTAAGTCAAGTCAATTTTATTTATACAAATTTGCCTCACGGGCCTACTTTCTGTGCTTCTCTCATCTCCATCTTTCCACTGCGACTTTATTTCCTTAAATCCTTTTCCTCTCTTGCTGACATTTTCTACTCTCCCAACATCTCACCATCACCTATTCTCTTCTGCGATTAGTGTTGACAGATCTTTTTGGGAATTTTATCTAAGCAATCTAGCAATAAAAAAAATCTTTTTTTGGCCAGTAAGTGTTGAGCTGAAAAAATTCTTTTCATTACCAATTAATCTACCGATAAAATGTCATAAAGTTGTGTTGTAAGTTATTCCCAGAGGTCAAACCGACATCTTCAAATTGCTTCCTTTGTCTAATAATAATTGAGTTTTATCGATTCTCTCTCGAAAGATTATGAATCGATGCAGAAAAGTTGATGACATTACGATCGCCTGTAAAAATTTTGTAGGACCAGACTATACGATTCTTCTGGCTGAATCAACTGGATAATGAAATGCAGCGGACATAAACCTGAGCGTCATGTTTAAACTCGGCTGCAACTTGAGTTTTGATGAGGATGGCTGAGCCTGAGCAACTGCACATGGATATAATTGAACCGGCACCCCCCTGGCTTAAAAGCTTAAAATTTTGATGCATCAAGATTAATGCTCCAACTACCGAGTTTGATTCTGTTTGTGATGAAATAAACAGTCAAAAACTAGGCAGATGTTTGTAACTTGACATTTCTGCTCGGATAACAATTTGATGAGTCACTCACAGTATTAAAAACAACTGAATTTTTTAAATTTAATTCATACCAAACACCAAAAAACTGAACCTCAATATTTGATGTTTCCACTGGTCACAAATTTGAAAGAATCGACACTGTGATTTCAGCACAAACAGAGTATAACACAACATGCAACACAATCTGGAGACCAAAAAGGAAACAAACACACAAAAACCGAGCGAGGAGGATATGACACACAGGAAGGTCATTTTCTATCACAAACACAGGTTTAGTTTATTATGTAATTCTGCTACAGTAATTGCTCCAATATACCTTCCAGATGGAGGGAGGCCACAGAGAACATTTTGTTGTCTGTTATTTTCCCCTGAGATGGGCAGTAAAGACTTTTAAAAGTTTTCTAGTTATGAACATGACTGAAATACCCGCATGTTTTTAATGAGCTGTCCACAATTGTTTTACTTCAGTATCTTTGAATCATAAGCAGCAGATTTCAACCTACACAACCGACTCACGCAGTCCCACTTTAGACACAGACAGACATGTTTCTCAGCAGCTAGGAAGTGCTGCACTGCAAGAGTTTGTGTTTTAACTTCCTTTTAATTTAAGTTTTTAGACCAAAGTACTGCAGATGCCAGACAGAATACAAAAAAGCTCAAAAGCAGCTATAAATTCAACCTAGATGGGTCCGTGTATCTTTTGGTCATTCGTTTTTCCTTTCAGAAACGGTATTTAAAAACAAAAGGTGAGTGGTTATTTGACTTTTGTTTTAAACTACAAACTGCAAAATTTAAATAAATACATTTTTCATACATTTTGGACACTACACATATGAGCACTGGTACCGTAACAGCGTTAATAGACGTGCATCAAAATCCAAGCAGCAGCTGTCTTGACCAGGTTTTGGCAAATGATGACTCACTTGAACACAGTGAAATTTCTGCAGATGAAAGGCCTGTTGTTTTGCCATCTCTAAAATCATATCAGAGTAGAACTCCAAACACATTTTAGCCTGGCCTAAAGCTTTGGCTGGGCAATATATCAACATTACATCAATATTGTGATATGAAACTACATATCTCTTGTCTCTTGAATGACGACAACCAGTCTCAGAATATGAAAAAACAGACTTTTTGTTCATGTTCTTGTGTTTTTTTATACAAAATAGAAAATAAAAGTCCAGCCGTTTTAAAAATTGTGCTCATCCTCTTTTGGCCATGAAAAAGAAAAACATTTTGTATTTCAGTTTTAACTTTTGAAATTTAAAATGAAGGATCAAATAATCACTTATTTTTGTTTTTTAAAACCCACTTCTGAAAAGAAAGTCAAATGACCAAACGATACACAGACCCAAATAGCTCTACCTTAGATAAAAACGTCAAATTTCTCTAAACGAGTTCAACACATTTAGTTTTCTTCTTTCATTGGCCCACTTTGCACATGTGAACCCCTTTTTCCATTGGACCAAAAAAACACCACAAACTTGTCTCCTGGCAATAAGAAAGGAGTCAGTCACCTATTTTTTTTTAGCAGATTTAGTCAAGTTAAAAATAAAGTGCTCATACATGCTAATTGTGGTGTAAAAAGGAATTTGGTAACAAGTGCATTTAGCTGGAGTGTGACTGTGTTTTACCACCCTATGTGCAGACAGCTGCGGCTAGAACGTGTCACAAACCACAAGTTAAAACCGTCACTTAAAAATATCAATAAACAGCTTTTTTCCTCTTTTCAGTGACCTCACACTTCAAGTTAGAAAAAATGGCGATGTTCTTTATTTTTTTCTGTTGTGTCAGGTTAGGGTGAGGTTTTTAAATTCAAGTGGAAGTCAGTGACATTTGGACACTTTGACTTGCACGTACGGCCAGAGAAGCTCAATTTCTTTTAAGATCTGTGCTCCTCAGAGAGGCAGCAACAGATTCTCTCTCTTTTTTTTTTGTGCCCTTATTGATTTTGAAGAAAGCGTCCCCTCTGCTGCTCCTGCTGATGTCTGCAGCGGAGCTCCAGGAGTATGAACGGAGTGGAAGTGAAGGGAAGGAGGTGGAGAGAGGAGAAGAATTAGATGAAAACAGAATGTGTTATAAGAACGGAAAATACAGAGAGTGTGATGGAGGGAGGAGAGGCCCCACATGCTTTTAGTGTGTGACCTCCTCACCCCTTTTAGCCATGCCTCCTTCACTTAGCCTCCCTCCCTCACCCCCTCCTCCCCGCCTCAATCTATCTATCTATCTCCCCCTCCTTCCCTCGTTCCTCTGATTGATGGCTCGGAGACAGGTGATCAATAGGGGGGGGCAGAACATCCTGACGCTTCTATTTCTCTGTTTGTGTGTCCATGTATTCGTCCCTGCGAGTGTGTGTGTGTGTGTGTTTTCAGTCTGTGTGTGTGTGTGTGTGTGTGTGTGTGTATAAATACAGTAGATGAGGAAAGCCCTCCTAAGTGAGGACCAATTTGTCAGTTGTCAAAACGAAATGGGTGAGGGTTTAGATTAAGGCGGGTAATGGATTATCCCCACTTATAGAAGCGTGTGAGAGAGTGTCTGTTCTGTTGTCGAGCACTAAACAGGCAAAAGTGTTCGTGTGCATTTATGAGAATACCTTTCTGTGTGTGTGTGTGTGTGTGTGTGTGTGTGTGTGTGTGTGGTCCAACCTTTGTCCTTTGTTATTTTCTTGATGGGTGTAGCAGGGTTTGGCAGCGCAACATCTGCATCAGCTGACACCAATCCTGTTGAAAGAAAAATTACAGTGAATCTGAGCGTGTGTGTGTGTGTATTGCATGTTTGCATCCATGCATGTGTATCTACACATACAGGGTGTTTGTGTTTGTATGATACAGAGTCGGTGCACCTTTAAATTTATGTTTTTACATTTAAGTAGTTTATACACTCTACAGTACATACAGAAGTATACAAATGGGTATGTATGCATGTATGTTTAATGAATCTTGATGTACAACATATGTATGCATTGTGTGTCTGTCTAGCGGTATGTATATGTACAGCACTGCCCTACAAAGGAAAAAGTAAGTCATTTCTCAGCATGCAGAACTTAAAACAAAATGACTTGAAAGTTTTCTTGCTGTCGAGTCAAAGTAGTTGCAGGCAGATAATTGGATATGTGGCAGTTTCATATCTTTATATCAAGTTATTCTTTCTACATATTAATCCTGACCTCTGATTTGACATTTGACCTTATTTGGAAGTTATTGCCTTTGCAGAGGTTACTCAAAACTGTTGG
The DNA here is from genome assembly GCF_056507025.1 of Lutjanus erythropterus. NCBI lineage: Eukaryota > Metazoa > Chordata > Actinopteri > Lutjaniformes > Lutjanidae > Lutjanus > Lutjanus erythropterus. Next base: position 4,141,034 of record NC_139339.1, on the reverse strand, counting down.
ATCATAGCAAAGAAAAAGCTCTAACTTCCATTTTCTTATCACTTTAACCCTCTATGGTACACATTATGATGCCAGTGAGGGAAAAAATGTTTGGAGTGTTTTTATGTCTCAAAATAGACTAAATAAACATAATCTGAAGAAATTTTATTTTTATTTTTATTTTTGGAAGTTTTTTGGGTTCGTTGCCTGTAGGCAACATTGTACCATAATGGTGCATAAGTGAAAAAGAACGTTCCTTTTCCAATTTGAACATTGTTTATTTCATAAACATATGCAAAAATATTCAATAACACCAAGAAGTCACAATTCATTTTAAATTTTAAATTAAAAAGAATTATGAAAAGAATTTATATATATATGTATGTATGTATGTATGTATGTATGTATGTATGTATGTATGCATGTAAGTATGGTCATATATATGTATGTATGTATGTATGTATGGTCATATGTATGTATGTATGGTCATATGTATGTATGCATGGTCATATGTATGTATGGTCATATGTATGTATGTATGGTCATATGTATGTATGCATGGTCATATGTATGTATGTATGTATGTATGGTCACATGTATGTATATATGCATGGTCATATGTATGTATGCATGTATGCTCATATGTATGTATGTATGTATGTATGTATGCATGGTCATATGTATGACCATATGTATGTATGTATGTGTGTATGTATGTATGGTCATATGAATGTATGCATGGTCATATGTATGTATGGTTATATGTATGTATGTATGTATGTATGCATGGTCATATGTATGACCATATGTATGTATGTATGTGTGTATGTATGTATGGTCATATGAATGTATGCATGGTCATATGTATGTATGGTTATATGTATGTATGTATGTATGGTCATATGTATGTATGTTTGTATGCATGGTCATATGTTTGGCCATATCTATGAATGTATGCTCATATGTATGTATGCTCATATGTATGTACGTATGTATGTATTCTCATATGTATGTATGTATTCTCATATGTATGTATGTATTCTCATATGTATGTATGTATGTATGTATGTATGCATGGTCATATGTATGTATGTATGTATGTATGCATGTATGCTCATATGTATGTACGTGTGTATGTATGTATGTATGTATGTATGTATGCATGGTCATATGTATGACCATATGTATGTATGTATGTGTGTATGTATGTATGGTCATATGAATGTATGCATGGTCATATGTATGTATGGTTATATGTATGTATGTATGTATGTATGTATGGTCATATGTATGCATGTATGGTCATAAGTATGTATGTATGTATGTATGTATGTATGTATGGTCATATGTATGTATGCATGGGCATATGTATGTATGTATGTATGCATGTATGTATGTATGTATGTATGGTCATATGTATGTATATATGTATGTATGTATGCTCATATGTATGTATGTATGCATGCATGGTCACATGTATGTATGCATGTATGGTCATATGTATGTATGTATGTATGTATGTATGGTCATATCCGTCTATGGTACACATTATGATGCCAGTGACGGAAATGTGTTCTTATGTCTCAAAATAGACTAAATAAACATAATCTGAAGAATTTTTTTTTTTTTTTTTTTTTGGAAGTTTTTGGGGTTTGGGATTGTACCATAATGGTGCATAAGTGAAAAAGAATGTTCCTTTTCCAATTTGAACATTGTTTATTTCATAATCATATGCAAAAATATTCAATAACATCAAGAAGTCACAATTCATTTTAAATTTAAAAAGAATTATAAAAAGAATTTATATATGTATGTATGTATGTATGTATGTATGTATGTACGTACGAATGTATGTATGTATGTATGTATCTATTGTCATATATATGTATGTATGTATGTATGGTCATATGTATGTATGTATGTGTGTATGGTCATATGTATGTATGTATACTCATATGTATGTATGCAGCGTCATATGTATGTATGTATTCTCATATGTATGTATGTATGTATGTATGTACGGTCATATGTATGTATGTATGCATGGTCATATGTATGTATGTATGTATGTATGCTCATATGTATGTATGTATGTGTATGTATGTATGTACGGTTATATGTATGTATGTATGTATGTATGTATGTATGTATGTATGCATGGTCAAATGTATGACCATATGTATGTATGTATGTGTATATGTATGTATGGTCATATGAATGTGTGCATGGTCATATGTATGTATGGTCATATGTATGCATGTATGGCCATATGTATGTATGTATGTATGTATGTATGGATGGTCATACGTATGTATGTATGCATGGTCATATGTATATATGGTCATATGTATGTATTTTTGTATGCATGGTCATATGTTTGGCCATATGTATGAATGTATGCTCATATGTATGTATGGTCATATGTATGTACCTATGTATGTATGCTCATATGTATGTATGTATGTATGGTCACATGTATGTATGTATGCATGGTCATATGTATGTATGTATGTATGCATGTATGCTCATATGTATGACCATATGTATGTATGTATGCATGGTCATATGTATGACCATATGTATGTATGTATGTGTATATGTATGTATGGTCATATGAATGTGTGCATGGTCATATGTATGTATGGTCATATGTATGCATGTATGGCCATATGTATGTATGTATGTATGTATGTATGGATGGTCATACGTATGTATGTATGCATGGTCATATGTATATATGGTCATATGTATGTATTTTTGTATGCATGGTCATATGTTTGGCCATATGTATGAATGTATGCTCATATGTATGTACATACATATGACCATACATACATATGACCATGCACACATTCATATGACCATACATACATATACACATACATACATACATATGGTCATACATATGACCATGCATACATACATACATACATATGAGTATACATACATACATATGACCATGCATACATACATATGAGCATACATACATACATATGACCATACACACATACATACATACATATGACCATACATACATACATACACATATATGACCATACATACATACATACATACATACATACATACATATATAAATTATTTTTATAATTCTTTTTAATTTAAAATTTAAAATGAATTGTGACTTCTTGATGTTACTGAATATTTTTGCATATGTTTATGAAATAAACAATGTTCAAATTGGAAAAGGAACATTCTTTTTCACTTATGCACCATTATGGTACAATGTTGCCTACAGGCAACGAACCCCAAAAACTTCCAAAAATAAAAATAAAAATAACATTTCTTCAGATTATGTTTATTTAGTCTATTTTGAGACATAAAAACACATTTCCCTCACTGGCATCATAATGTGTACCATAGAGGGATATGACCATGCATACATACATACATACATACATATGACCGTACATACATACATACACATACATACACATACATACATACATACATACATATGAGCATACATACATACATATGACCATACATGCATACATACATACATACATACATACATACATATGAGCATACATACATACATATGAGCATAAATACATACTTACAAACATATGAGCATACATACATATGAGCATACATTCATACATATGGCCAAACATATGACCATGCATACAAACATACATACATATGACCATATATACATATGACCATGCATACATACATACATACATGTGAGCATACATACATACATATGACCATACATGCATATATATGACCAAATAAAATTTCTTCAGATTATGTTTATTTAGTCTATTTTGAGACATAAGAACACATTTCCCTCACTGGCATCATAATGTGTACCATAGATGGATATGACCATACATACATACATACATACATATGACCATACATACATACATACATACGACCATACATGCATACATACATACATACATACATACATGTGACCATGCATGCATACATACATACATATGAGCATACATGCATACATACATACATACATATGACCATGCATACATACATACATGTGACCATACATGTATTCAATAACATCAAGAAGTCACAATTCATTTTAAATTTTAAATTAAAAAGAATTATGAAGAGAATTTAAATATATATGCATGTATGTATGTATGTATGTATGTATGTATGTATGTATGTATGTATGTATGTATGGTCATATGTATGTATGTATGTATGTATGGTCACATGTATGTATATATGCATGGTCATATGTATGTATGCATGTGTGTATGAATGTATGGTTATATGAATGTATGCATGGTCATATGTATGTATGGTCATAAGTATGTATGTATGTATGTATGTATGTATATACGTATGGTCATATGTATGTAGGTATGCATGGTCATATGTATGTAGGTATGCATGGTCATATGTATGTATGGTCATATGTATGTATGTATGCTCATATGTATGTACGTATGTATGTATATATGTATACTCATAAGTATGTATGCTCATATGTATGTATGCAAAAATATTCAATAACATCTGTATGTATGGTCATATGTATGCATGTTTCGTCATATGTATGTATGTATGTATGTATTCTCATATGTATGTATGTATGTATGTATGTATGTATGGTCATATGTATGTATGTATGTATGCATGGTCATATGTTTGGCCATATGTATGAATGTATGCTCATATGTATGTATGCTCACATGTATGTATGCTCATATGTATGTATGTATGCTCATATGTATGTATGTATGTATGCATGTATGCTCATATGTATGTATGTATGCATGTATGCTCATATGTATGTATGTATGTATGTATGTATGTATGTGTATGTATGTATGTACGGTTATATGTATGTATGTATGTATGTATGTACGGTTATATGTATGTATGTATGTATGTATGTATGTATGTATGGTCATATCCCTCTATGGTACACATTATGATGCCAGTGAGGGAAATGTATTTTTATGTCTCAAAATAGACTAAATAAACATAATCTGAAGAAATTTTATTTTTATTTTTATTTTTGGAAGTTTTTGGGGTTCGTTGCCTGTAGGCAACATTGTACCATAATGGTGCATAAGTGAAAAAGAATTCCAATTTGAACATTGTTTATTTCATAAACATATGCAAAAATATTCAATAACACCAACAAGTCACAATTCATTTTAAATTTTAAATTAAAAAGAATTATGAAGAGAATTTAAATATATATGCATGTATGTATGTATGTATGTATGGTCATATGTATGTATGTATGGTCATATGTATGTATGCATGGTCATATGTATGTATGTATGTATGTATGGTCACATGTATGTATATATGCATGGTCATATGTATGTATGCATGTATGCTCATATGTATGTATGTATGTATGTATGTATGTATGTATGCATGGTCATATGTATGACCATATGTATGTATGTGTGTATGAATGTATGGTTATATGAATGTATGCATGGTCATATGTATTTATGGTCATATGTATGTATGTATGTATGTATGGTCATAAGTATGTATGTATGTATGTATATACGTATGGTCATATGTATGTAGGTATGCATGGTCATATGTATGTATGGTCATATTTATGTATGTATGTATGTATGTATGTATGTATGTATGGTCATATGTATGTATGTTTGTATGCATGGTCATATGTTTGGCCATATCTATGAATGTATGCTCATATGTATGTATGCTCATATGTATGTACATATGTATGTATGCTCATATGTATGTATGCATGGTCATATGTATGTATGTATTCTCATATGTATGTATGTATGTATGTATGTATGTACGGTCATATGTATGTATGTATGTATGGTCACATGTATGTATGTATGCATGTATGCTCAAATGTATGTATGTATGGTCATATGTATGCATGTATGGTCATAAGTATGTATGTATGTATGTATGGTCATATGTATGTATGCATGGTCATATGTATGTATGTATGTATGTATGGTCATAGGTATGGTCATATGTATGTATATATGTATGTATGCTCATATGTATGTATGTATGTATGTATGTATGCTCATATGTATGTATGTATGTATGTATGTATGCATGCATGTATGGTCATATGTATGTATGTATGTATGTATGTATGTATGTATGGTCATATCCGTCAATGGTACACATTATGATGCCAGTGAGGGAAATGTGTTCTTATGTCTCAAAATAGACTAAATAAACATAATCTGAAGAAATTTTATTTTTATTTTTATTTTTATTTTTGGAAGTTTTTTGGAAGTTTTTGGGGTTCATATGTATGCATGTATGGTCATATGTATGTATGTATGTATGTATGGATGGATGGATGGTCATATGTATGTATGTATGCATGGTCATATGTATATATGGTCATATGTATGTATGTTTGTATGCATGGTCATATGTTTGGCCATATGTATGAATGTATGCTCATATGTATGTACGTATGTATGTATGCTCATATGTATGTATGTATGTATGTATGTATGTATGCTCATATGTATGTACATACATATGACCATACATACATATGACCATGCACACATTCATATGACCATACATACATATACACATACATACATACATATGGTCATACATATGACCATGCATACATACATACATACATACATATGAGTATACATACATACATATGACCATACACACATACATACATACATACATACATATGACCATACATACATACATACATATATATGACCATACATACATACATATATATATAAATTCTTTTTATAATTCTTTTTAATTTCAAATTTAAAATGAATTGTGACTTCTTGATGTTAGTGAATATTTTTGCATATGTTTATGAAATAAACAATGTTCAAATTGGAAAAGGAACATTCTTTTTCACTTATGCACCATTATGGTACAATCCAAACCCCAAAAACTTCCAAAAAAAAAAAAAAAAAAAAAAATTTCTTCAGATTATGTTTATTTAGTCTATTTTGAGACATAAAAACACATTTCCCTCACTGGCATCATAATGTGTACCATAGAGGGATATGACCATACATACATACATACATACATACATATGACCATACATGCATACATACATACATATGAGCATACATACATACATACATATGAGCATACATACATACATATGAGCATAAATACATACATACATACGAGCATACATACATACATACATACATATGAGCATACATACATATGAGCATACATTCATACATATGACCATGCATACATACATACATACATATGACCATACATGCATACATATGACCAAATAAAATTTCTTCAGATTATGTTTATTTAGTCTATTTTGAGACATAAGAACACATTTCCCTCACTGGCATCATAATGTGTACCATAGATGGATATGACCATACATACATACATACATACATACATACATACATACATACATACATACATATGAGCATACATACATAAATACATACATATGAGCATACATACATACATATATACATACATATGACCATGCATACATTCATATGACCATACATACATACACACATACATACATACATATGGTCATACACTACCGTTCAAAAGTTTGGGGTCACTTAGACATTTCCTTATTTTTGAAAGAAAAGCACTGTTTTTTTCAATGAAGATAACTTTAAACTAATCAAAAATATACTCTATACATTGCTAATGTGGTAAATGACTATTCTAGCTGCAAATTTCTGGTTTTTGGTGCAATACCTACATAGGTGTATAGAGGCCCATTTCTAGCAACTATCACTCCAGTGTTCTAATGGTACAATGTGTTTGCTCATTGCATCAGAAGGCTAATGGATGATTAGAAAACCCTTGTGCAATCATGTTAGCATAGCTGAAAACAGTTTAGCTGGTTAGAGAAGCTATAAAACTGACCTTCCTTTGAGCAGGTTGAGTATCTGGAGCATCACATTTGTGGGGTCGATTAAAAGCTCAAAATGGCCAGAAAAAGAGAACTTTCATGTGAAACTCGACAGTCTATTCTTGTTCTTAGAAATGAAGGCTATTCCATGCGAGAAATTGCCAAGAACCTACAACGGTGTGTACTTCTCCCTTCAGAGAACAGCACAAACAGGCTCTAACCAGAGTAGAAAAAGAAGTGGGAAGCCCTGCTGCACAACTGAGCAAGAAGATAAGTACATGAGAGTCTCTAGTTTGAGAAATAGACGGCTCACAGGTCCTCAACTGGCAGGTCATTAAATAGTACCCGCAAAACGCCAGTGTCACCATCTACAGTGAAGAGGCGACTCCGGGATGCTGGCCTTCAGGGCAGAGTGGCAAAGAAAAAGACATATCTGAGACTGGCCAATAAAAGAAAAAGATTAATATGGGCAAAAGAACACAGACATTGGACAGAGGAAGATTGAAAAAAGTGTTATGGATGGACGAATTGAAGTTTGAGGTGTTTGGATCACACAGAAGAACATTTGTGAGACGCAGAACAACTGAAAAGATGCTGGAAGAGTGCCTGACGCCATCTGTCAAGCATGGTGGGGGTAACGTGATGGTCTGGGGTTGCTTTGGTGCCAGTAAGGTGGGAGATTTGTTCAGGGTAAAAGGGATTTTGAATAAGGAAGGCTATCACTCCATTTTGCAACGCCATGCCATACCCTGTGGAGAGTGCTTGATTGGAGCCAATTTCATCCTACAACAGGACAATGACCCAAAGCACACCTCCAAATTGTGCAAGAACTATTTAGAGAAGAAGCAGGCAGCTGGTATTCTATCTGTAATGGAGTGGCCAGCGCAGTCACCAGATCTAAACCCCATTGAGCTGTTGTGGGAGCAGCTTGACCGTATGGTACGCAAGAAGTGCCCATCCAGCCAATCCAACTTATGGGAGAGGCTTCTAGAAGTGTGGGGTGAAATTTCTCCAGATTACCTCAACAAATTAACAGCTAGAATGCCTAAGGTCTGCAATGCTGTAATTGCTGCAAATGGAAGATTCTTTGACGAAAGCAAAGTTTGAATGAAAAAATTATTATTTCAAAAACAAATCATTATTTCTAACCTTGTCAATGTCTTGACTATATTTTCTATTCATTTTACAACTCATGGTGGTAAATAAAAGTGTGACTTTTCATGGAAAACACAAAATTGTCTGGGTGACCCCAAACTTTTGAACGGTAGTGTACATATGACCATGCATACATACATACATACATACATACATACATATGAGCATACATGCATACATACATATGACCATGCATACATACATACATACATGTGACCATACATACATACATACATACATATTAGCATATATACATATGAGCATATATACATACATACATATGACCATACATACATACATACATATGAGAATACATACATATGAGAATACATACATACATACGACCATGCATACATACATATGAGCATACATACATACATACATACATACATACATACATATGAGAATACATACATACATATGACCATGCATACATACATATGGCCAAACATATGACCATGCATACATACAAACATACACACATATGACCATACATACATACATACATACATATGAGAATACATACATATGAGGATACATACATACATACGACCATGCATACATACATATGAGCATACATACATACATACATACATACATATGAGAATACATACATATGAGAATACATACATACATACGACCATGCATACATACATATGAGCATACATACATACATACATACATACATACATACATATGACCATACATACATATGACCATGCATACCTACATACATATGACCATACGTATATACATACATACATACATACTTATGACCATACATACATATGACCATGCATACATTCATATAACCATACATTCATACACACATACATACATACATATGGTCATACATATGACCATGCATACATACATACATACATACATACATACATACATACATACATATGACCATGCATACATACATACATGTGACCATACATACATACATACATACATACATATATATGACCATGCATACATACATATGACCATACATACATACATACATACATACATGCATATATATTTAAATTCTCTTCATAATTCTTTTTAATTTAAAATTTAAAATGAATTGTGACTTCTTGATGTTATTGAATATTTTTGCATATGTTTATGAAATAAACAATGTTCAAATTGGAAAAGGAACGTTCTTTTTCACTTATGCACCATTATGGTACAATGTTGCCTACAGGCAACGAACCCCAAAAACTTTCAAAAATAAAAATAAAAATAAAATTTCTTCAGATTATGTTTATTTAGTCTATTTTGAGACATAAAAACACATTTCCCTCACTGGCATCATAATGTGTACCATAGAGGGATATGACCATACATACATACATATGACCGTACATACATACATACACATACATACATACATACATACATACATATGAGCATACATACATACATACATATGAGCATACATGCATACATACATATGAGCATACATACATACATATGAGCATACATACATACATACATACATATGAGCATAAATACATACATATGAGCATACATACATATGAGCATACATACATATGAGCATACATTCATACATATGGCCAAACATATGACCATGCATACAAACATACATACATATGACCATATATACATACAGTATGACCATGCATACATACATACATACATTCATACATATGACCATACATACAGACATACATACATACATACATACATATGACCATACATGCATACATATGACCAAATAAAATGTCTTCAGATTATGTTTATTTAGTCTATTTTGAGACATAAGAACACATTTCCCTCACTGGCATCATAATGTGTACCATAGACGGATATGACCATACATACATACATACATATGACCATACATGCATACATACATACATACATACATACATACATGTGACCATGCATGCATACATACATACATATGAGCATACATACATACATACATACATACATATGAGCATACATACATACATATGACCATGCATACATTCATATGACCATAAGTACATAGACACATACATACATACATATGGTCATACATATGACCATGCATACATACATACATACATACATACATACAAAAGAGCATACATGCATACATACATACATACATACATACATACATACATACATACATACATACATATGACCATGCGTACATACATACATGTGACCATACATGTATTCAATAACATCAAGAAGTCACAATTCATTTTAAATTTTAAATTAAAAAGAATTATGAAGAGAATTTAAATATATATGCATGTATGTATGTATGTATGTATGTATGTATGTATGTATGTATGTATGTATGTATGCATGGTCATATGTATGACCATATGTATGTATGTATGTGTCTATGTACTTATGGTCATATGAATGTATGCATGGTCATATGTATGTATATATGTATGTATGTATGCTCATATGTATGTATGTATGTATGTATGCTCATATGTATGTATGTATGCATGCATGGTCACATGTATGTATGTATGTATGTATGCATGTATGGTCATATGTATGTATGTATGTATGTATGTATGTATGTATGTATGTATGTATGGTCATATCCATCTATGGTACACATTATGATGCCAGTGAGGGAAATGTGTTCTTATGTCTCAAAATAGACTAAATAAACATAATCTGAAGAAATTTTATTTGGTCATATGTATGCATGTATGGTCATATGTATGTATGTATGTATGTATGTATGGTCATATGTATGTATGTATGTATGCATGGTCATATGTATATATGGTCATATGTATGTATGTTTGTATGCATGGTCATATGTTTGGCCATATGTATGAATGTATGCTCATATGTATGTATGCTCATATGTATGTATGTATGTATGTATGTATGCTCATATGTATGTATGTATGCTCATATGTATGTATGTATGTATGCTCATATGTATGTATGTATGTATGTATGTATGTATACATGTATGGTCATATGTATGTATGCATGTATGCTCATATGTATGTATGTATGTATGTATGTGTATGTATGTATGTACGGTCATATGTATGTATGTATGTATGTATGTATGTATGTATGTATGTATGGTCATATCCCTCTATGGTACACATTATGATGCCAGTGAGGGAAATGTGTTTTTATGTCTCAAAATAGACTAAATAAACATAATCTGAAGAAATTTTATTTTTATTTTTATTTTTGGAAGTTTTTTGGAAGTTTTTGGGGTTCATATGTATGCATGTATGGTCATATGTATGTATGTATGTATGGTCATATGTATGTATGTATGTATGTATGTATGTATGTATGGTCATATGTATGTATGTTTGTATGCATGGTCATATGTTTGGCCATATCTATGAATGTATGCTCATATGTATGTATGCTCATATGTATGTACGTATGAATGTATGCTCATATGTATGTATGCATGGTCATATGTATGTATGTATTCTCATATGTATGTATGTATGTATGTATGTATGTATGTATGTATGTACGGTCATATGTATGTATGTATGTATGTATGTATGGTCACATGTATGTATGTATGCATGGTCATATGTATGTATGTATGTATGTATGCATGGTCATATGTATGACCATATGTATGTATGTATGTGTGTATGTATGTATGGTCATATGAATGTATGCATGGTCATATGTATGTATGGTTATATGTATGTATCTATGTATGTATGTATGTATGTATGTATGGTCATATGTATGCATGTATGGTCATAAGTATGTATGTATGTATGTATGGTCATATGTATGTATGCATGGTCATATGTATGTATGTATGTATGTATGTATGTATGTATGTATGTATGTATGTATGCATGGTCATATGTATGACCATATGTATGTATGTATGTGTGTATGTATGTATGGTCATATGAATGTATGCATGGTCATATGTATGTATGGTTATATGTATGTATGTATGTATGTATGTATGGTCATATGTATGCATGTATGGTCATAAGTATGTATGTATGTATGTATGCATGCATGGTCACATGTATGTATGTATGTATGTATGCATGTATGGTCATATGTATGTATGTATGTATGTATGTATGGTCATATCCGTCTATGGTACACATTATGATGCCAGTGAGGGAAATGTGTTTTCATGTCTCAAAATAGACTAAATAAACATAATCTGAAGAAATTTTATTTTTATTTTTATTTTTGGAAGTTTTTTGGAAGTTTTTGGGGTTCATATGTATGCATGTATGGTCATATGTATGTATGTATGTATGGTCATATGTATGTATGTTTGTATGCATGGTCATATGTTTGGCCATATGTATGAATGTATGATCATATGTATGTATTCTCATATGTATGTACGTATGTATGTATGCTCATATGTATGTATGCTCATATGTATGCATGCTCATATGTATGTATGTATGTATGTATGTATGTATGTATGCTCATATGTATGTATGTATGTATGTATGTATGTATGCTCATATGTATGTACATACATATGACCATACATACATATGACCATGCACACATTCATATGACCATACATACATATACACATACATACATACATATGGTCATACATATGACCATGCATACATACATACATACATACATATGAGTATACATACATACATATGACCATGCATACATACATATGAGCATACATACATATATATGACCATACATACATACATACATACATATATATATAAATTATTTTCATAATTCTTTTTAATTTAAAATTTAAAATGAATTGTGACTTCTTGATGTTATTGAATATTTTTGCATATGTTTATGAAATAAACAATGTTCAAATTGGAAAAGGAACATTCTTTTTCACTTATGCACCATTATGGTACAATGTTGCCTACAGGCAACAAACCCCAAAACCTTCAACATCAAAAAGAACGTTCCTTAAAGTGAATGATGGCACATTGTTGCCTCAGGGCAACAGCTGCATTTTAACACGTATCCACTATTAAATTAGTAAATAAGTTGCATGAAACTATCAAAACTTAAAGTTTACTCACCTATTAGTGTGAAGACATTTTTTTCCAGGTGGAAAAGGGACAAAAAATAACTTTTTGAGAGTCTTTTTTTGCAGCAAGATAGCAGAGCTGTCTCCTTAGAAAAAGCCCGCCAAGAAGGGTTTCAAAATCGCTTCCTGGAGGTCATGTGACAACTTAAAGCATTGTTAATGGTTCCCTATGGTTTTACCTCTTTTTTAAAGTATCGCATCATTTAAAGGGATGCATTGTGGAGATGTGACAGGGCAAAAATGGGTTTGTTGCCTGAGGGCAACATGGTACCATAGAGGGTTAACTTTAAAAAGGACGTAACTTTGGGCTCCAGAAAATTGCTATAGACTAAATGATTAATAAACAGCAGATTCATTGATAATGAAAATAACGGTTGCAGTCCTACTTCAAATGTCTAAAAGTTTTATCTGACCAACAGTCCAAAAGTCACATATTCAGTTTACTAAGGAAACTTGAAATTATACACATTGAAGAAGCTGAAACATTTAAATATTCGACTCACTGTATAATTAATCATTAACTAAAATAGTTGCTGAATAATTTCCTTTTGATTGACAAACTGACTAATCATCTATGTTTTCCCACTTTCTTCATATTGGTTTGTGCGTGTGTTTATAACATCACGTGTTATACGTGCGCCTGTGCGTACCGAGTCTTTCGGGCGAGCTGGAGGCCGAGCTGCTGGGCTGCGACTGCAGAGGAGTGTTGGCCTCATCAGCAGATGGAGAAAGAGAGGGACTGTCACACACTCTCTCCTGGAGAAAAACAGAATGAATGAATGAGTGTATCAATACAACAGAGACACTTTGGGTTACCAGTGACTGGCATCAGAATAAACAAATAAATGATACATAGAAGAAAAGAAACTATATATGTAATAGTTTTTTTTAATCTAATTTTGCAGATTTCAGAGTGTTTCGAAACACCAGATAAGTGTGTCTTTCTGAGGTTTCTTTGATAAACGCCAGTGATGTGTTTTTTAGACTACAGAAATGATCATCATATCATGGCATCTAGAGAGCTACATCTGTTTGACTGGCTTTGCTAAAACCTCCAGTATCTTTTTATAACACTCAAATGTACTGTATAGAGGAAAGGCAAAGGCAACTAAACTCTCTGCTCGGACTTAAAGATGCTTCTTCACTCATTCAAGAGGCTTCGTGAACCGATAAACTGGAAAACCAAAAAACTTTTTAACTCTTTTTTATATATATATATATATATATATATATATATCAGTCCTCTGGTAATGACCAGTATCCACACATTCTGAAAGAAAACTCTAAATTACTTCTTGCATAACTTTTTGGAAAAGTACATAAAAAAAAAGTTCTTTGTGGAGTTCCTGAAGGAACCTACTTGGGTTTTTGTGTGTTTTACCTTGATGACTGGTGCGCGGTGTACATGAGTGTGTATCTGCTGGGCTGCAGCGGCCATGTTGGCGATGGTGTTGAGGTGGTTCATCTGTGACATTGCCATGGCTACAGAGGCAGGCGGCAGCCCCATGGGCAGCAGAGGGTGGGGCATCATCATGAAGGGCAGGTCCAACCCTGAGAGAGACAGAGAGAGACAGTAGGTTAAGAAGAACAGTTACTGTGAACTGAAGGGCAGGTTCATTATTACTATTACTAGATGCAGTGACGACTACACCAAGGAATTGTCTTTTCTATGCGTTACTGTCCCGTTGATTTAGTCTTAATGTGAAGGTGATTCTCAGTGATGCAAATTACAAATAAACAATTATTCCCCTCAAATGCATTAAAACGAAAGTAATGAGCCTGTTTTCAAAATTTAAGGAAAAGAAAGTACAGATACTTGTTAGAATATAGGGAGAAAAAGTAAAAACTTCTCAGAAAAATAAAGAGTCAAGTAAAACACAGACACCTGAAAACTCTACTCATGCACAGTAACAAAGTATTAGTACTTAGTTACTTCCTCCCTCTGACATTAACACCCTAATTTACAGAGTTAAAAGGCGGTTGTGGATTTGGGTTTCTAGAGGCTTTAAAGCAATAACTTTTGTCAAAGAAGTGTTGACATTTCTTCAATGCCAAAATAACAAGTGTTACTCTCACTTTGGAGCTGCTCTTTTGAAAGTTTTTGGGAAAGTATTCTTTTTTTCTTTTTTGTTAATGCATTTCTTTCCTTTTCATAATTTTTTTTCATCACAAAATTGCCAAATTTAGCTTGTTTTTAGTCGAATGTAAACACGTCCACATTCTGTCTTTTGTACAGTCAACAAACAGCAGAACATGACAAACCATCAGTCATCTTGATTGCCAGACTGTGCAGACTGTCATTACTATTTAAAATGTGTCAGCTGTTGTATTGTTTTGTTGTTTGTTTTCAATACATGTACCAGAGACTCCCTGGAAAGAAGTATTGATACTGGATGGATTTTACTGGTGAAATGAGACATTGATTGAGCTTCCAGATCAGCCACCTCGACTGTGAACAAGCGTCATACTGTAGGTAGCACCAAATCAAATCCTTTTCTTTCTGCTTTTTAAAACGTTTGTCATTTCTTTACATTTGCCTCTTGGAGAAACCGAGCAATGACGCCTGTGAGAGAACAACAGACAGAGAGAAAGAGTGAGTGGATGATGGTATTGTGTCTGTGAACTCGTGTTGAACTTAACCTTGAGGAAAGAGAGAGGCAGAGGTGTCATCTGAGTGTCAAATGTCTCGCTAATAAAAGTTGACAAAGCAGAGGGAGGGGGGAGAGAAAGAAAGGAAGAGGAGAAAATATGGAGGTCAAAGGGTTAAAGGGTGATGAGGCGAAAGAAGGTCATTTTTTTATTCTCTGCTTTTTTCTCCCTTTTCCTGATTGTGTTTGTCTTGTCTGTTTTTATTTTGCGCCGTCTTACAATAAATTGTTTCTATTCCCTTTCTATGTTGCTCTCCTATTTTACTCCTCCCTTATTTTGTTTTTCATTCTTTCCTTAACTTCTTTCATCCCTACTTTGTCTCTCCCTGTCATTGTTTTTGCCTTTTTTCTCCAATCTTTTTATACACCCTTTAGTGTCGATGTCATGATGACGTCAGAGTGTTACCCCGGGGACACACGGGAGGCGAGAGCGCTGTGAAGCCCTGCGACACGTCAGCTCTGGAGCGAACAGCAGCAGCATGGCTGAACACACCGGGAGCGCATTTCTCTGTGCTGGTCAAAATGTATTTAAGCTCCACTGCTGTTTTCTAATCACACATAGAGCCGGTCTTTATTATAGCCTCATTAATTTAAAGCTTTTTATGTGTTCCTGGATATAAAATGGATCCTGTCTCCCTCCTGCCTGTCTGCTGCTTGTCTCTCTCTGTAGACACAACTGATACAAATGTGTGGAATAAGTGTCTAATTTTAAAAAAAAAACAACCAAAATGGCAGTGATAGTATTTCTAATAAATAAAGATTTTGAGATATGAACATGTGGATATTGTCATAATTTTGTCATAATAAATTTGACCTGCATTACCTGAGAGCAGTAGGCTACATAACCAAGCAAAAATGTCATCTTGTTGTGTTGTTGGCTGCCAGAATTGAAGTCATAATGCCTCAAAATTGAAGTTTTGTCATGGACCACCTGCTAAAGATCATATACATGTGGTTAAACATGATAAAACTAAAGGATTAAGCTGAAAAAATGTTTGTCTTCAGAGCGTACATTTAATTTCAGTTAAAGTTAAAGTATCGTCTGTTGTAGGTATGGATAACGTTGTGTAAAGGTTTGTCGTGCCAACCTAATCACAAGTTGGGGAACAAGTAAGTTAAGAAAAGTTATATGCATAAGACTAACTCTTTTAGCGCATTAGCTATCTTAGCTAGTTGTTAGCTCTGTATTTCCTGAGCCAAAGCAAAACGAGAAGGCTGGCTGAGGTTCCAAGTTTGCTCAACTGTTATTGGAGCACAGACCAAAAAGGGGCGGGACTTAGCATGTACCAGTCAGCCAGTCTGGTCCCACCGGTTAATGTTAACTTTTTCACGTAACACTGGCGGTCCTGGAGAGTGACATATTTTGAAAGACTCATATTTTCTTTAGCTGTTGTTAAAACCAAGCCAACAAAACTTGCTAGTGTTAGCTAGTGTGTTTAGGGAAATATTCTGCCTCCTGCTAAGCTCCGCCCACAAAAAACAGACAAGAAAAGGGGTCTCATTCGACATCAATCTCTTTCCATCATCCATCTCTTCACCTCGTCTCCTTCCTTTCTTCCCCCCTCCTCTCTTTTACACAGACACACACCAGCTACATCACACAGCGCTGCGTTTGTGAAGACATTCCATTAACTTTGATTCATCTTTTAACCCTGAACCTCCTAAAAAGCATAACCTTGACCTTTAACCTCAGACCCCCCCTTGACCTTAAAATAGCCTCCATTTTCAAAGGCGAGCTCCCACAAGATGTGCACTCTAGAGACGAGTCGCCTCAGCTGTCACACACACACACACACACACACACACACACACACACACACAGAAAAAAATGGCAGCGGCTGCTTTCATTCCAATGAAACAATAACACTGATTGCTGTTGTCGTGACGACTGAAGTGATAGAATAATCAATGTGAGTGTTTGTCGCCTCCCGCTGCCCAGTGTGTGTGTGTGTGTGTGTGTGTGTGTGTGTGTGTGTGTGTGCAGACACATTACTTCTGCAGTAAGAAAAAGAGGGAGTTTGAGTGTGTTTCTGTTTGTTTATGTGTTTGTGCATATGTGTGACTGTGTGTGTGTGGTGTTGATAAATTGAGTCATTTAGTAGAGTGTGTGCTGATTAATCCAGGCAGAGTGTTAATACAGGAGATGGGAACAGATTAAATGGCGTACATTAACAAATATTGCCACCCCTTTAAACACACACACACGCACTCAGTGTGTGTGTGTGTGTGCTTTTCTGTCCTTTTCCCATGTAGTTTGTCAAAGTGTGTGTCTGTTTGGATGTATATCTGTCTTTATATATGTGTGAGAGTGTGTGTGTACTCACTGTTGGCCAGTAGCTGTTGTTGCTGCTGCAGTTGTTGTTGATTGACAGCTCCGATGGCCGGCCCCCTCCCTCCTCCTCCGCCTCCTCCGCCTCCTCCTCCTCCTCCTGCTGCTGCACCACCTCCTCCTCCAGCTGCCGGTCCTACTGGTGCACCTCCTCCTCCTCCTCCTCCTCCGCCACCTCCTGGTCCTCCGCTGTGGGCTCCAGCAGGGGGGCTGGTCAGACGCTCCTTATCCCAGGAACACTCACTCCCTCCTGGGTAGAGACAGACACACACAGGCCTGGATATTTAGAACTGATCAAAACACCTCAACAATAAATCAGAAAAAAATATGAACATAAATTTGTAGTAATATTTTGAAACAAAAGCTCTGGACAGAAGCAAACAAAATCAGTCTTTTAATTTCTGTCTGACCTTGTTTTTGCCCTCTGCTAGCATATTTTAACAAGACACTAACAGCTGTGTTTCCACCTAATTGAACTGAAAAAGTCGTCACAAAATGAAGAGTGCAGTTTTGTCAGAAGTTGGCGATGGAGAAGTAGAGGTAGAGGTCACAAACCAGGAAAAAAATAGTTGTTTGCCAACCACCAATAAACCTCAAAGATGACGAAGAAACAGAACCATTCACCTTGACCCTACAAGAGAAACAAGGAGAAAGGTCTACAGGATTTTTTTTTCAGTTGGGTAAGTTGTAATTACCAGTAATTATAGTATTTCCCATCTAAAAACTGCCTAGTTACAGTTTTGACTGGACAGTCGCTGATGTGAAGTCAACATTGTGGAGGCAAATCCATTATTTTCTAAAGCCCCTTTTACGCTGGACAAAAAACCCCACTAACCTATGGCTTTTGTCTTTAGTACAAAAAGGGTACAATCGATGTTCAGTCCTGCGTCAGATGACTCTGTTGTAGTCACAGGTATTTATCAGCTCCAGCTCTGATCAGCAGTGATGTAAACATAACACCCAGGCGGACACACTAATTTTTCTAATGGTGCGATGCTGTAAAGGCTTGTTGTCTCTGTCGATTACTTCCACAACTCTTTTTCTACTTTTCAATACACATGTGCTGCTTGATTTGACTCGGTTTGACTTGGTGTGTCAGACCAGCACAGCAGAGCGCGCACCTGCTCGAAGGTGTGTATGTAACTGATACACTGTTGTCTTGAATCAAGCAGCTAAGCTGTGGATAAACACAAGTCCCCTGTTATTTTGTTATTCAAAAGCTTTTATTGTGAAGCAGCGAAATCAGGTAGTATTGGATTTTTATGTGAGTAACTTAACACGACTCCTATACAGCTGAAAGCGAACATGAAACAGTAAAATAAAGCCACACAACACAGGAAGGAAACTAAACTAAGCCATCATTAATAAACACATTATATTTTGTTAGTTAATAATATTGGATATTATAGAGCTTGATAACAGTTAAAGATGAATGATTAACAGTTAATTGATTTGTTGTCCACTATCAAATTTATTGCCAACTATTTTAACAATTGATTGATGGTTTTGATGAATTTTTTAAGAAAAAAAATCTTTTTTTTTTTCTTTTTTTTTTTTTTTTTTTAAATTTCAGCTTCTTAAGTGTGAATAGTTTCTGGTTTCTTCAGAAAACAAGACATTGGAAGACGCCATCTGGGGTTTCGGGAAACACTGATCAACACTGTTCACCTTCTTCAGAGATTTTACAGAGCAAACAACTAATTAATTAATTGAGAAAATGATCAACAAATTAGATGATTAAAAAAATCCCTAATAATGATCATTATTATCATCATTATGGTGAATATTATTAAACCAGTTTCTCATCTTCAGGATGAAGTTTCCTATTTGAAAATGATTGTTGTCACCTTCTCTGTTCACACCTTCATTCCTGCACTCCTCCTCCTCTCCTCTCTCTCTCTCTCTCTCTCTGTGTAACACTCCCTCTCTCATCCTCCACCTTTCTCTCTCTGCTCCCTCGTTCCCTCTCTCATCCATCTTCATCTCCCTCCATTAGTTTGAATTAGCAACCGTCTCTCTCTATTATTGCCTACTGAATTCCCTGCGCTCTGTGTGTGTGTGTGTGTGTGTGTGTGTATGAGTGTGTGAGAGAGTGTGTGTGTGAGAGTGTGTGTGTGTGGATGACAGCTGGGCCTCATCCCCTCTGCCATTTACACCAGGGAAGAAAAGAAGTATAAACAGATGGGCAGATGTTCTCTCTCTCTCACTCTCTCTCTCTCTCTCTCTCTCTCTCACACACACACACACACACACATCTCTCATTTTTTCCTTGGCCTTGTCCTGTCCTCCTCTTTTCTCTCCTCCGTCACTTTATTTTCTCTATTGAATTTTTTTTTTTTTTAATTCTTTGTAGTTTCCTTCATCTCTCCATCTTTACCTCCATCTTCTCTTCTGTCTCACAAACGTGCTGTTTTGCTCTCAATCCACTTGAGTTCGAGTCTGTTGAGTTTTATTTAAAATTTAGTTGATAAAATATAGCAAGTAATACAAGTCTACAAGTTTAGACCCACATTTCTGTTTGCCCCCAAGTACAACCTAAAGTTGATGATCAAACACTTCAGACACAACATCAAAAAACTAGCTGTCTTTCAGGTTTTTTAAATACTCCTCTGTTGAACTCATTATCAAAAACATTCACAGGGAAGTCTTCCAGAAATGTCCAATGTAGCAGTCTAATGATCCTGGACAGCGTCCTGCACGCAGACCCTGTGGCAGCTGTCGGAGTCACAAAAGTTTCCGAACAACTACTGAACTGTAGGACAGGAGTTTGCACGACAAAACATGCCAACAAAATCGTAAAATCTATTTATTTAAAAACAAAAAAAGAACGAAAGGAAAGAAAGAAAGAAAAACGCTGCCAAACCTCGTTACAGAGTGTATGTAAGCCAGAATGTGCATGGTGAGTAATACATGCAAATACAGACAAAAGTCGAAACTCTGCGATACTACGCCGTAGGCAAAACTGCAGACACTACTGCAAATCATGTGAGAACTTGTATTTAAGCAGAAAAATAAAAACTGACACTTGTCAGGAGGAAGAAAATATTGTAAATCACTTTTTTTTCCCCACATTCATACAACTACATTGGTCCATAAATCTTATCAGGAGCATAAAAGCCACAATTTGTGTGGCTTTAGATGACGGATGAACATCTTATCTGAGCTGCCCTTTGTTCTAATGACCCATTATTCCAAAACCCCAATAGTCCCAAAATTTGTCTTACAGTCCGTTAGATCGAAAACAAACCCACTGCTCCAAAAACACTCCCTACAATTGTTCGGTTATGTGTGATACAGCAGGGAGAGAGTGTATTTTCTGTAAAACTGGCATTTGTTTTGGGGACAACAGACTGTTAGAAAAAATGTTCAGTTGGACTGAAGGCCCATTTGACGAACAGACCGTTATCCTGAAAGGGTTTTTGCCCTTAATAGATTTTCTTTCTGGCCTCACATCAAACTTTATTTCAAGCTTTTTCACTGTGCTGCACAAACTCCCAGTGTTGGATTAAAGTTTTCCTGCAGTTGGTGAGTTTTGGTCATGTATGTATGTATGTGTGTGTTTTTGAGGCAACGGCCGTTTGTTTCAAGAAAACATGACATAAATGGGGTTTTGGTCCAATGGACATAATTAAGATAAATTATGTGCAGGAATTAAAGGAATGGATTTAATTAAATCAAGCACAAAATTTTTCATGACACCTCCTGAGCTCAACGTTTATTTTTAGGGATGTCACATTATATTCAATATCATACCGGACTTGTTCTTTTATTTCATTAAAAAAGGAAAGAAGAAGCACTTTAAGTTAAAAGGAAAAACTAATTTTAAAGAAATAAAAGTGCTGTACACGTCAGATTTTTTATTTAATAATAGACATTTTGTTTTGTTTTTTAATATCACAGTAAATATATTTGACTTTTTATTGTTTATTACTTTATTGCTTTTATAACTTATTATCATAAGTTTTTGGCATTATTACATCGCTATTTATTTTATTATTTACTTTATTTTTGTATAATTTTCAAGTTCAAGTTCAATCAGAATAAGACAAATGCTCACATTGATGAAAGCAGAATATCTGTATGTGACAGTGACACTTGAGAACTTTGTTCTTGCAGAAAAGAAACAAAAATATTTTCTTAAATTACTAATCACTTACAATTTCATCTTTTTTTCTGTGCCTTTTCTCTTCTTTTTTACACTTTCTATCCTTTTTCTACCTATTCTTCCGTCATGTCTCTGACAAAAACAAAGATATGGTTTCTATTGTCTCATAAATCTGTCCCCTCTCTTTCTCCGTCACTCCTCTCATTCATCCCTCACTCCAATCCGTGTTTTTCTCATTTCCAAAAAGGAAGAAAAAAAAACAGATATGACTGTCACTGTGAGCAGGACAAGCCCGAGTGATCGACTTTCACCCATCAAACACCAGAACATCTCTTCTTTTTTCCCCCCTCGTTTTCCTCTCGCCCTAAATATCCCTTTCTCTCATTATGAGTCTGTTTTTCCCCTCTGTCCTCCCTCTCTTTATTTTCTTTTTCATTCGTACACTCGTTCCTCTGCTCTATTGTCCGCCAGAGTTTCCCAGGCCGGTGTGAGTGTCTCTTACAAAGAAAATAAGGTCGGACAATGAAAAGAAGGCTTTCCACGCACTCGCAAAACAAAACAAAAAACACTCTGAATGAAATAAAAGACGGACGAAGAAGAAGAGCAGGAGGGAATAAATAAAAAACGACAGGCTGAAAGAGAATAAAACCAGAGAATAGAGTAACTCTATCAGCCCATTTGCCAGGTCAGCTGAAGAAAAGGAAGAAATGGAAGAGGAGAAATAGAAACAGGGGAGTCTGGCTGGAAACAGAAGGAAGGATTGCACGCTCTCCCTCTCTCTTTTCTTTTCTCTTTGCTTTTTGTTTTCTGTCTTTTTAATAATTCAGAGAAGCAAACACAGCAGAGATGGAGTGGGCCGGAAAGTGTGTGTGTGTTCAGTCTTTGTTTTTATATATGTCACTTCGTACTCTGGTACCTTTTCCTGGTACTTTTAGTCTGCACATTACAATCACACAAGGATAATTGATGTAAGCCTCCATACTCTATTTTATTATCATTATTATCATTATTGTTTCTTCAAGGTGTTTTTTCCACACATCTACTGCCACATAAACCTACAAAACTGGTTCTAATTCTCATATATGTTGTCTACGTAGGATGTAATTGCACATATTCAGTGTTTTATCCCGTGTCTGGACCTCAAGTGTCCCAGCAGCCTTGAACTCGCCTGACGACAGCATTCTCGCGATGCTGAAGCGACGTTCTATACCTGCACATTTCAAAGCGTCGAGCAGCAGCCAAACTTTCTGTGCAGTTTTCCTTGTGAATATTCCTCATCTACTTTTCCATCAACACTGATGCTCACAGTTGACAAAAACTGATATTTTTTAAATGAAAGATGATGTCATGTTAATAATACACGTACAATATTGTGTAAATAATCCAGCGTATCTTAAACATACTGAATGTTCCTAAGCCCTTTACATTTCTTTCCTTACTCGCTGCGTCTTCATCCTTCAAACAACACCGCCTCACAAAATCAAGTTTGAAGTTACAGTTTCTCTCTCTCACCCTAAGTGTAATTTGTTTGCCAAAAATGGACGATAAACGAAGTTAAAGGTGACTTTGACTGATAGCATTCTCTTTTTTTCATAGCTATCTCAATAATATTGTAATTGTAAATAATTTCACACTGAATCTGATGGGAAATAAGTTATTTTCATATTTTAACTCATTTTTAAAAAAGCCCTGGGCTGCTGTTTACATATGCAGTGCCTTTCATAGCTAGAAAAGACTGACTTTTTTTTGTATTTCTCTTAATTTCAGGAAGTCTGCTGTGAAATACATTGCTTAATTCACCTAAATGCATTTATTTAGTGCCTCTTTATCAGACATCAGCCTCGTGTTTCCATGCATATTGTCAAAAAAATACACTTGAAGTGTAAATAAACCCCTCAGGTTGCATTTGTGCCCTTGAGACGCAGTTGAGACATGACTCTGCACAGAGCCGCTGCAGACAGCTGCATAAAGAGAGACGTGCTTGTAAAAAGCGGATCAGGTACACTTGAGGTCGAGACGCAGTGTTTCAAGTATTGAATGGTGGTCGATAGGTGCATACATTCCTTGTTTACACATGCCCTTATTTCCTAACTTTTTAAAAACACGTCTACTCATATGCATCACATCTATATTTATCTACTTTTTAGTGTTCATGCAATTATTTCCACCTTGTAACCTGGATATTAAACAATGCCTCCATTTTTGTGCCCCTTGCAGTGTTAGTAATAGACTGATCTTCACCTGGTCTGTACGGGCAGGAACAGCCCAGTCAGTCAAACATCAGACTTGCTAGCGATTATTTTGTTTGTGGAGTGTGTGTATATGTGCATGACAGAGGGAGCAAATGACAGAGAAGAAGACACTGAACAGTATTGAAACCTGACCGGCCAGCACTTACATAACACACACGCGCACACACACACACACACATTTGTGTAATGGAGGTCTCTGTCATGTGTTCATATGTTTGCAGTCGGTGTAAATGTTGAAACTGATCTCAGTGAAGAGAAGATCTGTGGCATGAGCTCAGGTCGAGTTTCAATACTAAATGATACTTTCTCTTCTGTCTTTGGTTTCCGTGATGTAAAGTCAGGTAAGAAAAGACGACATTACTCAGACATAATACTTAGTAGACTGATCCTCGGGGCGAGAACAAGAGAAAGGTGAAGGTGTGAGAACGGAAGGTGTCAGAGCAGAGACCCTAAAAGGTTTTTATGTCATTAGAGAAAAGTTATGAAAATGTTCATTACTGTCATGAACACATTTTCTGTCCTTTTTCTGTTATTTAAGTTTAGCTGGGCTAAAAGAGGAGGTCTCTGAAGTTATCGGTATTATCTAGGGATGCAAGTGATAAGTTGACTACAGCCCCATCAGACGGCAGCCACTCTCGCCCAGCACCGATGCCCCGATCGCCCACCCAACCCCGGATGTTGTTATCAGCAAAGCGGGACAGATGACAGCTCGCAAACAACGCGGTTTGTCAGTGTTTTGATACAGAAACCAAAAATAAAGTTGATTGTAGGCTGTCAGAATAAACTGACGTGTAATCACTCAACTAGAGTAATGTGTGACCACATTCAGCACAGACGGGGACATTAACCTGCAAGCAGAGCAGGCTGCTCTGTGTGTGTGTGTGTGTGTGTGTGTGTGTGTGTGTGTGTTTGTTTTACCTGTGTTGGAGTGTAAGTCATCATTGTCGGACTCGTTTCCGTTCTGGAGACTCATCATCATCTTCATCTTCTGCAGCTTCTGGAGCTCGGCCATGGCTGCTGCTGTCAGGCCTGTGACACACAAACACACACACACACACTAATGTTAACCTTCATCATCATCATCATCATCATCATGGAACATCTGTAGCAGCACTCATCAGCTGCCCTAAAATCCATCAATTTCTGACAACCATCCAGTCAAGCATTGGTTGACTCCTCCCTCTTGGACCTCACAGGTGCTGCCTGACTCTACCCATGATGCTTTGCAGCGAGCTGTGACACACATACTGACACTGGTGCTCGGCTGTCAAAATTTCTTTTCAGTCGGAGTGTTTTGTTGAAGTGTTTCAGGGTGTGAGTGCTGTTTCAGACGCCTCGGGGTTGAAGTACGTCCGCTGATACACACACATGCAAAAAAACAAAACACACACACACACACACTCAGAGAACACACCCCCACCGCTACACACACACACACACACACACTCTTTTGTACGGACTAAGATCCCTGGCTCTGTGCACTGACCTGGAACTGACTTCTATACACAACAACCAGCAGAGTGAGAGTGATGACCCTGTGTGTGTGTGTGTGTGTGTGTGTGTGTGTGTGTGTGTGTGTGTGTGTGTGTTTTATTGTGTAAATGCACTATTATGTTTGTAAGTGTACGTGAGCTTTCATGTCGTGCTGAGTTTGTATGTACAGTTTGCTTTCATGTATAAGTGTGTGAGTGTGTGTGTGAGGGAATGTATGCATGCTTATCTGTGCATACTACGTGTGTGCGTGCACGTGTGTGTGTGTGTGTATGTGTGTGTGTGTGTGTGTGTGTGTGTGTAGGTCAGTTGGTTTTGCCCCAGTCACGGTTGACGGCCTTGGAGGAATGTCCATTACACACACAGTACAGTTGTCTGCAAGCTATAAAGAAAACAAGATAGAGGGAGGAGGAAAAAAGGAGTAGAGGGAGGGAGGAGGAGTTGTCGCGTTGTTTGAAATTTAATTTAAAGCAGGATGGATGATGGAGGAGGAGGAGGTACGTAGGAGAGGAAGAGGGTGTATTGTGCAGGTTACATTCTACTGGAATTCCTCAGTTAACGGTACAAAGTTAAAAACTCTCAGTTCAACACAAAAAAAATCCTCAGTTCCTCAAGTCCTAAAAGTTGGTGGAGACCAAAACAGAGCTAAAACAGATGTTTAAATAGGCAGGTGTTTTCTTAAAGACTCATTTATGGCCCCTCTTGCGTACACAAATTGATAAATCTGTTTCAGATGATGTAACCATCACTGCTCACATGTTTCCAGTGCGTTCTTTATGTCGACATGTTGAGCATTACATCCACTAGAGGGCGCCGGATAGAGTCGAAAGTTTCTGACAAATATGACAGCGCTGAACTTGTGGATTTTTAAAACTTCTTCACCGCGTGCTGTGGTCATGTCTCACTCGACTTATTGACTACACTGTTACAACTTTTTTTCTCCCAGTTTTCATGTTGAAGTAAAAAAGACTGAAAAGTCTTTCTGTGCACACCAAAGGTTTTTTCTCTCAAAATTCTCACCTAAGGATGCAAATAAGTTTTTTTCCCAGGAGGGCAAAGACATGATGCCCTACTTTGCCTCTGATTGACTCCTTGTTTTCTTTGACTGGGTTGGTTAGGTTTAGGTATGAGGAGTGATTGGTTAGGGTAAGAAGATCAGCGTGTGAATTTGACCCTGAATCATCCAAAAACATGTTTCGTGTCAGAAATGGACGGAACCGTGGTTCGGTTTGATGCAGACCGAGACCACCTCTGTCAGTCAGACCTACCAAGGTTCTGGTGGAGGTCTCACATCTGTAATTTTGGTTTAACAGACAACTTGTACAATATTAGCATGTAGCATTTAGCAGGTCATGACTTTGCCCTCCTGTTAGATGTCTGTAGCCACGATTGACTGCAAAACAAAACTTCACATTTTATGTGTCCTTTTATTGTGACCAGTCCAAGGCACAGCTGTCAGGTGGACGGATTATCCAGGCAAAGGTTTAACATATATTTGAACAAATTTGTGAATAACATTTGAGAGAATTAAGCCTTTTATTTGCACAGAAAATGTCTGAGGTCCTTTACTTTAACTCAAAAACAAAAGTCTTGTGTTTATATTTTTGTTGAGTGCATAAAAGTTTGATTCAAGTTACACTTTGTCACATTTGTTGACATCCTCACGCCATTGACAGTTGATCAAATGAAATGCCTTGAATAAATTTACGTTTTTATCTGAGTTTGAACATTTTATATATATAATAGTTCTCATTGTTTTTAGACACTGTAATGTTGAAAATGTTACATATTATACCTTTAAAAACTAGCAGCTTAATGAAGAAAAGAGTCATTTATTTTATCTATACATGTATTTAAATGTGCTCCTTAACATGGAAACAATAGAGATCTATTTTATTAGTCCCTTAGTTGTGACTATTTCAAATTTAAATGCCCTAATAATACATTTTAATCCAACTCTGAATTTGTGCCAAACTCTACAAGAATCCAAGTGGTTTATAATACAGTCTGTTTCACAAGTACACTACTGTAATGTAGTGGCGACCGAGTAAGAAAGGAAAAGGACAGAGAGAAGCCTGAGGCAGAGTGACCAGACGTATTGTCTGCCGTCCTGCTGAGAGAGAGGAGGAGGAAAGAAATGGAGAAACATGATGGAGGAAAGGAGGCCAAAACTGAAGAGAGGAGGAACAGAGGACCATAAGGAGCTGCTGCTCACAAGCACAAACACAAAATGAAGGTTACAGAAAATAGTGTCAGTTGGATCTAAAAGATGCATGAAAAGTGGAAAAAGGGGGCCACATTTTTCAAAATGCTTTCTCTGATTTAACTGGTGATGCATGCAATGATATATATATATTTATAAAAACTTAACATGTATTAATTTTGTTTTCCACCACAACAGAAGGTGCAAACATGCTCATGAAAAATGCATTAAAGGTCAAGAGAATGAATAAAAACTAAAGGAGGCTGAGGAAGACAACGATGAGGGGGGAAAAACAAGGGACGAAATGAAGTAGGATTGATGTGAAAAGAAGAGAGAAAAGATGGAGACAAGAGGATATAAAGATGGAAGGGCGGCAGAGAGAGGTGTGGAAATGGAAAAACAGTCAGAAAGAAGAATGAGTGACACAAGGAAGTGGGATGGATGGAAGCAAAGAGGGTCAAATAGATAAGAGAAGAGAAACTGGGAGGAATAACGCTGGGCGCTGTTGTCTGGGAAAACAAGAACGAATGAAAGAAAAAGATGAATGGAGTGATGTTTGGACACATCCTCTCATTAAATGTTTATTTCTATTATTTGTCTACAATTTAGATTCATACTGGAGAAATCAAGCTGTGAAATATGCAAATAAAGTATATGGAATCATATAGTAAGCAAAAAATGTGAAATCAAGGCAAAATGTTTTTAGATTCTTACAAACCAAAAAGTCTCACACACTGTTCTCTGCACTTGCAAAGGTTTAGTAACACTGTTATTAAATCTTTGACTGCAAGTACAGAAGATGTTTGCAAGAATCTTTTTGCTTTTTGTTGTCGACCCATGGTTTTCCCCTCCGCGCCTGTCAACCTACAAGTTTGCAAAAGTTTTTAGCTGTTTGAGATTTTAGCTACGATGATAAAAAAAATCACACTGCAATTATTGACTGAAACTGTGATTGCAATGTGAGATACATTCAGTGGAAATGATCATTTTTACATTCCATTTTTTAATTTAAAAAAAAGTGTGATGATATGACATTTGTTGGAGTCTGTACCAAACATACTTACTCTGGAGAGCGAGAATTTTACGCTATGTGATTTGAATATTGCATTGAATATCAAATGGCCTGGCGTTACCTGGTTAATTCACAAATGTGAATCTTTATAGCAAATGAAAACATGAGCTCTGCAGATTTGTCTGGTTCGCAGGCTAATATTTAAATGAAAGACTGACTGAAGACATGCATGTAAACACAGCTTCTATTCAAAAAGATGACACCTTATTTAAAATTAGGAAAAAAGAGACCTACACTGCAGTACCTTGGGCTAAATGCTAAAGACAGCATGCTAACGTGCTGATGTTTAGCAGGTATAAAATTAGCACTGCTAAAGCTGCTAATTAGCTGAGACTGATTGGAATATCATTTGATTTGCACACATTTGGTCTTAAACTAAGGTACTGGACAAATTTAAGTTGGTTCAGTTCATCCTCAGGGGAACATGAATGTGTGCATCAAACTTTATGACAATCTCTGCAGTAGTTTTCAAGATATTTCACTCAAAACAACAAATATTAACCTCATGTTGGTGTCACTGAGGTACATCCTCCTGGGACCACGGATGTCAGAACTAAATCTGGTCCTAATAGTCGAGCAGATGTTGACACAGTTCAGTCTGGACCAAAGTGGTGGACAAACTCTGTCCAATAAAACCAGTAACATTAATTTCTTGTATTCTGGGTAAAAAAAAAAACAAACAGACTGCTATTTCTGTTTCATTCTGGCAAAAGTCAAAAGTTCAAGTGGAAATTTTGGCAGTTCAGTCTTTTAAAATTTAAGAATAAACACTTGGTAACAGTAAAAAGAAAAAGTGAGAAAAGAGGGCGGGAATGAAAACGGAAAATGGAGTTGCACATTGATTACTCAGGAACACCTTGAAACCCACACACAAACACACAAAGATGCATATAGATACAGGAAACAGCCCTGCACACACACACACACACACACACACGGGTGGACACTCACACAAATCATGGATCACACACACACACACACTCGGACACAGAGTCAGAACGCCCGCTTCGCCTCAATGCAACCAGAAGACAATCAATAGTGAGGGCAGAGCCACAATACTGTTCTCCATCATGACTATCAAACACACACACACACACACACACTCTCTCTTTCTCTCTCAGATCGATGGCTGTCCGCTGTGTCCACGGTTACCGAGCATCGACCCCGTCGCTAATGGCGACCACGGAACCTTGGGAATTAGTGTGTGATTGATTGACAGACTGCTTCAAAGACACACGCATCATATAGAGCCTGTGTGTGTGTGTGTGTGTGTGTGTGTGTGTGTGTGTGTGTGTGTGTGTGAGTGAGAGAGAGAGAGAGAATAAATATATTCCTGTGTGTGTGTGTGTATGTGTTTCAGTGGTCCCCTGTGGGTTGTCCATACGTTGTTTACCCATCTCTTTTTCCTTCGCGTGCATCCTAATGCTTTCCGAAGGACGAAGGAGGGAAAGGAGAGAAGACGGGAAGAGGAAGTGAGAACAAACGGGATTGTGACAGGAAAGAAGTGAATCGTCGGCGTAACGTGACAGACATCGCCAGAAAAATCAACTCGAAAGAAATCAAGAGGGATTTTAGCACCAGTGTTTACGTGATGCGGACTTTGATCTGCCTGATTCAAAGGCCATATAAGAGTTTGAGGGGAAATGCAAGTCAAGGTTGGTTTTAATAAAGACTTTAATTTTGATTTATCATTCAAAATTCTATATTTTTCAGGCTTTTCAGTAGATATTTTCAGGCCATGCCTTACATCTAGCTTTCTTTTCCTGTATGAGATCCTAAGGCCGACCATACTTTATATTTTGGATGGTGAGAGCAGCCCTTGGAAAACTGCGGCTGTTGCGTCCAACGCACAAAGTTGGGCGTTCTAGGGTCAAACACCTCTGCCCAAAGAGGAAGTCAAAACACTGATGCTACTTATACTGTTACAGGTAGGTATTATTTTCCCTTAAGGTAATGAATATATAACATTTTCTTATTGTTCCCCCTGTAATTTTGATATCTCCTATAAATAAGGACAGGAAATGAGTTTAGAAAAAGGTTAAATCATTTCCACACAATCTGTGGAGCCTTGTTTATAGAGAGGCAAAGTTTGAGGGGAAAAAAAAAAAGACTTTCATCCTCTTGGAAAATAAATGAAAAGTGCCAACAATTTTATGAGTTGACTCTTTATGAAGTTGTCGGACCAAATGTCACTTTAACTTGATCTGTTCCTCTGTTGTGCTTTATTGTTCCTTTTTCCAGTTCTGACAGTACCTTCCTGGAAAGTGCAGAAAAATACCCCAGTCATGGTTCAGTTTGATCTTTCGGTCAGACTGACCCAGGTTCGATTAAATTAAGACTTCTGCCTTCAGGTGACCAACACACATTTTTAGTTTCACTCTCTATTAGTGCATTCTTCATTTTGTTCATGTGGAAACCCAACAAACGTCCGGTTCTCAACACAACATCTGGACTTTGTGTCCAGTACTTTCATTAACGCCCCGCCCATCATAAAAAAAAAAAAAAAACGTGTACCCTGTCCTGCTACTGTAAGGCCTTTTTCAGTAAAAGCATCCACCACATGCCACATGGCAGCAGGCGATACGCTAAATGAGATCTGACAGTGTCCTTCCACAGCGCAGTGCGTCAGGATGGTCTTTAATAGCTTTGAGTCCGGCGGTGGAGGCTGTTGGGTGATCTTCGAGAGTCCTGAACCCCCCTCCTGAGCTCGCGTGAAACCCACCCCATTTGGCCACGGCTGTAAATATTTAATCCGCTGCACCTACATCTCTGACGAAGTGCTCTGAACGCGCTCTCAGAGACGGAGTGACACTTTGAATAAAACAAACAGGAAAACAGAGAAATTGCTCTTTGTGTTCTGAATTTAGAAACACACTGTTCTGGCCTTCTTTTTTTGTTTTGTTTTTTTTTTTTTTTTTCTTTCTTCCTGTGAGCACTCGGAGTGCCAATTTACAAATGCAGTCGATTGCTCTTGTGCTGAGTCAAATAGATTTCAGCCCCGCACTCGGGCACTTAGGTCGCCCATCTTTAGCTTTCACTGGAAGTCCAAGGCGCCCATTTGGAACCATTTCACAGCGGCCATTTTGTGTCATCTCTAGTAGACAGTCACCGGCTTTATAGTCATTATTTTTGCCAGGTCTTCGACTTCAAGACGTTTTTGAGTCTCTAAAGAGCTCAACAGGAAGTCTTTCGATTTTACCTGGAAGAACAGCTGGTTTTGTCGGTTGACGACTTCAGTAAACCAGTAACATTAGTGGTGTTAGTGGATCTACTGTTGAAGTCAATGGGTTACAGTTCAATTAAATTCAATGTTAAGTGGATCCATTTGTTATAAAAGACAATGATTATTGGTTCTTTTGTCTATTAAAGTGGATCATTTTGGTTGGTGATTCCATTAACGGTTTATGTTGATTGTCATGGGTTTTGTTGCCTAATAAAGATTAATAAAGGGTTCTATTGTCACATTAAAGTCAATGGTACAGGCCTCTGTTGTCCCATACAGGGTTCATCAAGTCCATAAAGTCAATGATTGAAGATTCTCCTCCTAGTTAGAGATGCTGGTTATTGGCTCCTTTGTATGTTAATGTCAGTTATTACGGGTTCTGATACCTTGCAGAGTTAATAGACTGGAATTCTATTGCTTAATAAATTCAATAGTCTGAAATTATATCACCCCGTTTAAAGTCAGTGGTTTGAAGTTTTCAGTCCCTCAACGATTTCGCAGGTCTTTCAGGGGAATTGTTGCGACCTAAAATGCCTGATTTCATTGCAGCTTTTCTAAAAACAAAACAAACAAAAAAAAACAATATTGTATACTTCATTATACATCGTTCAAAAATGTAGACAAAATATGCTTTAAATGTAAATTAGGTTTTACAAAGAAGCAAAATCAAAACATCGAGTTGGTTACATCTATGATTGTGAGGGAACTCGCAGGAAACTACAGTCATTAGTCAAATTTGTGGCATTTGAACAAAATTGCAAAGTTGTGCAGAATTTCAAGGATATTGGCTGAATTTGCGTTAATTGTTGCAATTGCAACTTCCTGGTGTGACTGTATATTTATCAACAAGTCACAGGGCAAAATATAAAAAACACTTGGTTATGGGTTATGTGTTGTCTAATAAAGTAAATGATGGGTGTTCTACCCCTTGATAAAATTAAAAAATTATAGACTCTATTTCCTGTTTAAAGTCAGTAGTTTGGGGCTTAAGACAGTTGTTGTATGAGCCAGTTTTTTGTTGTACTTAAATAAGTATAAAGCATCGCAGTTTGAGTTAAAAATTATGTAATCACCGTATGTTCATCATAGCTAAAGATCCACAGGTGTGTGACACGAGGACGCCGTAAAGAAAGCCTTTCAACGCCTCGTTTGCAAGTGAAACTCTAGAAAAGTCTTGTAAGAATCCTGTGGATCCACAAATGCAGGTTTTTGATGCATGTATGAGCTTCACGTTCCCACGCACAGCTCAGTCATTCACTCATTCATCCTGCTGCAACACAAGAGCAGATCTTCAAACAAGCCAACTCAGCACGTTATGTGAAATGCAGAATATTGTCGATATTCAGGAAGCAAGCTGAATCAAGTCCGTCCATAAAGGCACCAATTATGCTGAAGTATATGACTGAAAGCTGTGACGGTAGTTAAGGTCGATGCTGTACTGTAAAATGAATTTGAAAAGTAAAAAAACTTAAAGGAGCAGGAGAAATGAGGAGGTGTTTTTTTCCACCTTGCACTGCAAAGTCCAATAAATCATCATGTAGGTGGACATCAAATTTTTAAGCAAAACAACCACCAACAATCTCCTTTTATTAGCAGCAATTACTTGCAGGCTGATAAAAACAAGCAGTTCAGAGTGTTTTATTGTAATGAAGTGTGCTGCAGGTTATTATAGTTTATAACCTCATTGATTTTGCTCTGGCAGAACTTCACACTTTTAGCAGTTTATGAGCACGAGATCATTTCAATTAAACTGTAATCTTACAGAATTATGTTGTTGTTGTTGTTGTTTATTTGGTCCTGTGCTCAGTGTTGTGGTGTTTCAGCCGTCAGTCAAACCGTCTTTTTCCACGTTAGTTTTTGTTGCTTTTGATTGACGTTCTTGTAGATTTTTTTCAGCAGCTGAAAATAATAGAAACAAGCTTATATTATTTTGTTATTTTTTAGTATATTTTCACTACTTACTGATGGTTTCTACAGCAACAAGCTCGACCAATAGGGGGCGCTAGCAGCCACTCATCATGGTGTGTATGTGTGATTAGTTTTTCGTTTAAAAAAAGTGGGAAAATGTGATGCAGGAGGTGGAAGAAGAGGAGGAGGAGGAGAGATAAAAAAAAAGACTTAATGTCACTTTAGTCCTCTTCAGCCCTCCTCCTTCCCTCCCTCTCGCTTCCCCACTCCTCCCCCTTCATCCCCCCCCCCCCCTCCAGTCCTCCACCCTCCCTCTGCCTCTCTCTGCAGGTGCACATAAGAGTCCTCAGATGAGTGTATTCTTTTCATGACAAGATTGAAAGCACTTCATCTGTAACCTACACAGAGTGCTCGTGTGTGTTTGAAAGTGTGTGTGTGTGCATGAACAAGTGAGGTAAATGCGTTTGAATGCTCATGTGCCAGATGTGTTTATGTTTGTCACTGCAAAATGTCTTTATTCGTGCCAAAAAGTGTGTCCATGTACTATGTGTCTGTACAAAGTGTATTTGTGTTTTGTGAGAAGCGAGTGTGTGTTCGAACAAGTGCTCATGTGTCAGAGGTATGTATGTTTGTCACTGCAAAAACAGGCATTCATGATCTGTATGTGTGTTTGTGCAAAGTGTATTTTGTGTTTTTTAAGAAGTGTGTGTTTGTACGAAGAAGTAAGGTAAAATGTGGGGTAAATGCGTGTGAATGCTTGTGCATCGGATGTGTTTGTCACTGCAAAACGTGAGAATTTGTGCAGGCTTTTGCCAGTGTGTGTGTTTGAACAAGCAAGGTAATGCGTGTGAATGCTCATGCACCTGATGTGTTTAAATTCATGTGTCACTGCAAAATGTATGTATTTGTGTTTTGTAAGAAGTGTGTGTGTGTGTGTGTGTGTGTGTGTGTGTGTGTGTGTGTGTGTGTGTGTGTGTGTTTGAACAAGCAAGGTAAATGTGTGTGAATGCTCATGCCCCAGATGAGTTTGTGTTTGTTACTGCAAAATGTGTTTGCGCCAAAAAATGTGTTATTGTATGGTATGTGTATCTGCACAAAGTGTGTTTGTGTTTTGTAAGGAGAGCGTGTGTGTGTGTGTGTGTGTGTGTTCGAACAAGCAGGCTAAATGCGTGTGAATGCCCATGCACTGGATGTGTTTATGCTTGTTACTGCAAATTGCGTGTATCTTTGCCAAAAATATGTGTTCATGTTCGATGTGCGTATCTATGCAAAGTGTGTATTGTAAGAAGTGCGTGTGTGTGTGTTTGTGTGTTTGTGTGTGTTCGAACAAGCAAGCTAAATGCGTGTGAAAGCTGATGCGTCTGATCTGTTTATGTTTGTCACTGCAAACGTTTTTGCCAAAAATATGTATTCATGTAGTGTGTGTGTGTCCATGCAAAGTGTATTTGTGTTTTGTACGAAGTGTGTGTTTGTGTGTGTGTGTTTATATGTGTGCATTAAGTGTTTGTAGGTTTGTTTATGCGCCTCTGTATCCCAAGTGTTTGTAGCTGTGTGTGTGTGTTTGTAGCTGTGTGTGTGTGTGTGTTTGTGTGTGTTAGAAGACAAGGCGAACCATTGAGCTGTTTTTGAAGTGAATTAACAAGTCAAATGAGTGCCGCAGCACGCTGCATAGGTTACCACACACACACACACACACACACACACACACACACACACACACACACGCACACACACACACACTCCCACGCTTATCATCACAGCTTCTTTGTTAAGGAAGATGAGGCCAATTAAACTGATATCACTCTCTTGTTGTCGTTTATGCCTCCTCCCTCGTTCTCTAATCTTTCTGTTTCATCCACTTTCTGACTTCTTCCTCCTCTCCTCGCTCTGCTGTCGTCCATCTATTTGTCTTTCATTTCACCCTCTTTACTTTCTTTCCATCTTAATTTCTTGTATACTGTACCCTCTCATTTCTGTCTTTACTTCTTCCATCTTTCATCCTCCCATCCCACCGTCTTCTCTTAGCAGCTCCTTCCCTCAAACTCTTTTTCTTTTCTTCCAGTTTTTCACGCTTCTTCTTCTTATCAGTCTGTTCAAAATTCTTCCTCCATCCATCTTTTATCTTTCTTTCTCCTCCTCTTTCCCTCCTCTATTTACCAAGGGCGCCGGATTCATTGATTCATTATAAGTGGGGGGCCAAAATCTATAGAGTATACATCTGATGGGTGTCCTCTTCGATTGGAATCAATTTAAACAGTCTTCCTATTTTATCCAATGCCACAGAGAGGATGGGAAATTATCACTCCGACTTCTCACCAAGAAATATCACTTACTAATAATTTCTTACATGTCTGTAAAAACACATAACTAGACTCACAGGATGAAAGGCGTCACATGTCGACAGTCTTCTCGTCAATTCAGAGTCAGTATAATACATAAATTGTATTTCAGTACAGACTTTTTATTTTAAAACTTGGACTGTTGATTAATACATTTTCTGTCCACCTCTCTTTCTCGACTTCTACCTCATTTTCCCCCCCTACTCCCATCTTTTTCCCGGGGTCATCCCCATTTCTCCGTCCGTCTCACGTCTCACTTGCCTGACGTGGCAAATTGTAAAACAAAGAATTAAACTTAAAATATTTTGATAAGCGACAGAAAATGCTGTTTTTCGATTTTCTTCAAACTTGGCACAAATGTCTGCCTGGACTCAAGATTAGGTGATTTGGGTCATCAAAGGTCAAAGTTCAAGGTCACTGTCACCTGAAGTCCACCCGTCCCATTCTCGTGAACGTGATATCTCAAGAATGCTCAGAGAGAATTTCATTACATCTGACACAAACGTCCACTTTGACTCAGGGATATTTTGGGGGTCAAAGGTCAAACTTTAAGGTAACTGTCTCTATCTGTCCCATTCTCGTGAACGCAACAAGAAAGCCTGGAGGGAATTCCCTCAAGTTTGATAAAAAAGTCAAGGCTGAGCTGATTAGATTTTACGGGGTCAAAGGTCAAGGTCGCTATTATCACACAAAACATATTTTTGGCCATCAAAAATTCCTAAAATAATGGTGATAAAATTTCACACAGATGTTTAATAGGTTAAAAGAAAAAGGTGCTGTGAGACATTTTACAAGATCCTCTGTACTGTGAGAATAGTCTCTAAGTGAAGACAGCCTGTTTTTGACCAGAAATTTTTCACCACGCGATTCTGTTCTCTTTTTCCACCCTTCTCTCTCTTTAATCATTACTTCTGCCTCTTCCTCCTTCACTCTTTCTCCTCCAAACATCGTTCTTCTTCCGTCTTCCATCCAGTTTTCTCTCCTCTTCTTTCACCTCTCTCATCTTCTCACGATTTTCTCCAAACCCTCTCTCCTTCTCCCACTCTGTGTTTTCTAACAGTGTGATAAATGTCCATCTGTGATTGGCCGATGCCCCCCATCGCCGTGGCGCCCGCGAGGTCGTAAACAACAGCCCGTCTCCCCCGGCAACGTGGCGTCTCCATGGACGCAGGGCCGCTAAGACGACCAACTCTGCGTGTGTGCGTGAGTGTGTGACTGAGGCGGAATGCGACATCCGACGACTGCCAAGAGTGTGTGTGTGTGTGTGTGTGTGTGTGTGTGTGTGTGTGTGTGTGTGTTGTATATATGTACTGCGTGTGTGTGTGCGTGTGTGTGTGTGAGCTAATGAGCGATCATAAGTGAGCAAATGTTTTCTCTGGGTTCCACTAATGTTCGACAAACACACACACACTTCTGCACACACACACTCACATACCTGATGTGTGTGTGTGTGTGTGTGTGTGTGTGTGTGTGTGTGTGTGTGTGTGTGTGTGTGTGTGTGTGTGTGTGTGTGTGTGTGTCATTAGTATGCCACAGTGAGCTGTGTCCATATGTCACTAAACACAACCATGTTTTATTTATCCTGGAGAGAGAGGGGGGAGGAGGAGGAGGAGGAGGAGGAGGAGGAGGAGGAGGAGAGAAGGAGGCCAACAGTCACTGTCAAGAGGACGGAGCGAAGGATGGAGGGGTGGATGGAAAGATGGAGAGGAAAAAGAAAAAGATTTGAAGGAAAGAGTGAGGTGAGAAGGAGAAGTGAAGGTTGAGATGGAGCCGGAAGTGATACGGGGAAGAGAAAGACAGAAAGAAAGGAAGGAGTGAAATGAGAGGATGAGGAGGAGAGAGGGAAGGTAGAAGATGGAAGGATGCGAGGAAGAAGAAGAAACAGTAGGAGAAGAGACAGCAAGATGGCAGGTGTGAAGTTAGAAATGAAAGAGAGGGAAGAGAGAAGGGAGGAAGGAGAGGGAGGCAAGGAAGGAGAGGAATGAGGGAGTGTGGAAGGTGTGATTTTAGAAATGAGTGGGAAAGAAAGGAGAAAGGAAGGAGGCAAAAAAGAAGGGCAAGAATGAGAGATCAGAAGGAGGGTTAAAAGAAAGGATGGAGGACTGAAGGAGACAAAAGGAAAAGGGTAGAGGAATGAAAAGGAGACAAAAAAGAGGGGAAGATTAGAGTAAGGAAGTTGAAAAAGAAAGATAAGAAAGGAAGGAGGTAAAGGAAAAGACATGAGGAAAACAATGGAGAGAAGAGGAGAAGGAAATAAAGGGATGAGGAGGAGAGGAAGGAACCATTTATTTATTTAAGCAATTGTAAAGTTTCATAAACATAAGTTTCAACTTTTATGTAACACTTCCTCAACTACGACACTGTTGGTTACCTTCTAGCGTTTTGCACAAATGAAAAGTTTAGTGGTAATAAATATGCAACGTCTTTCAAAATAAAGGCACAAAAACTACTTGGGTAAGTTGAGACAACAAAATTACATAGATAAGTTAAGGAAAGATGTTTTGGATTAACAAAAGTATTATTATCTTCAGTTCATAACAGCCATTCAAACAATATTTATAGACGTTAGAGTTTTGCAAATCATTTGTTATTATTAACAAACACTTAATATTGTTTGTTAAAGCCTCTGTGAACCTAAATCTTCTACTGTCTTCTAACCATGTAATATAGGATTTTATGTACATAATAGTGAGCATATAAAAAAGTTAGATGACAAAATGACAAAATGAATTTGGATTAAATCTGATTTCTAAGTTTTTGCACACTTTTCTGTTTTGGGTTTGAATTGGGTGTTTTATTTTAATTTAGATCTTAATGCATTTGTTTTTCAAGGCAAGTTTTACGTAGCTTTAATGTTAAATTAACTATCAATTTACCATTTATTTATGATGATTAATATAAAATGCTGGCAGTAAAATTTGCAGCGATGACGGTAACGAGCTCATCTCTGCATCAGGCATTATGTGACCGCGGTATTATGGTCATCGTCACAAGGAGAAGGAAGAAGAGAAAGATAGGAAGGATTGGAGGAAAAAGAAAGAAGAAAATGGGGTGAGGAAGGATAGAAAGAAAGGAGACAAGAAAGAAAGAAAGAAAAGGAAAATAAGTACAGAGATAGTGGGATAAAAAAGAAATAAAGGTGGGAAAAGGAGACAGTAAAAGGAATGAAAGTGAAGGAGAGATGGAAGAAAAAAAGAGGGAAACACTGAAGAAGGGATGACAGAGCACAGAAAGAAGGGAGGGAGATGAGTCGAGAAAGAAGGAGGGAAGAAAAGAGGGAGATAGGAAGGGAGGGAGGGAGGGAAGGAGGAGGGAGGGATGGACAGATGGAGGAGTGGGACCCCAGAGACGTGTCATTCATCACACCACCATGCAGTCTGCACTCGTTCAGCCTCTCTTTCTCTCTCTCTGCAGGTCTTTTTCTCTTCTTCTTCGACGTCTTTTTTCTTCTCTTTTCATCCGTTCATTTATTCTCTTGTATCCAGATCCCTCCATCGCTGTCACACGTCTAGATCTCTGTTTTTAATCTTTTTATCCTTCCACTCGTTTGCTGTCAACTCCTGAACAATCTGTCTTTCTTTTCTTCCCACCATCTTTTTGCTCTCCATCTCCCTCCCTCTCTCTCTCTTTGGCACTCGTTTTTAGGTTTCATCATCTCCTCTGGCGACATTCCTCCTCTCTTCTCTCCATTTCCCCCCTCTTTTTTCCCCTTCTCGCAGCTTTCTCTTTCTGCCCATTTTCACTTTTAGGGCCGAAAAAAAAGGAAAAAAAAATCCCTCTTTTTTTCCTTCTTTTTCTTTCACTTATGGATCAAAGAGGAAAGGTGTGAATGGAGGGATGGACAGAAAGAGATAGAGAGGAGAGGATGAGGAGAAATGAAAGAGGGTTGAGGGATAAGCAAAGAATAAAGGATAGAAAAGCGAGGTAAAGACCAGAGAAGAGGATAGAGGAAATACTGGAGGAAAGGAGGAGGGAACGGAGAGAGGAAAGAGGGATGAGTGGAGGAAAGAAGAGCTTCAGAGGAAGAAGAACGGAGGAATGGACGGTGAAAGGAATCAGTGACGAGAAGAGTAACGGAGATAAAGATCAAAGGGAAACATGGATGAAGGTAGAAGGAGAAGGAAGGAAGAAAAAAAAAGCATTTTTCTCCTGGACTTCCATCATAAAAGTTGGTTGAAATAACAGATTTTACACAGATTTCCACGAAATGTTGCACAAACATTCATTGTTTACAGAGAATTCATCTTAATGACTTTGATGCTAAACGTCGATGTCTGATGGGAATTAAGAACTGGTTCCAGTTAAGAACAGGTTCCAAATCGTCTGATCCATCGAAACTGTGTACCCCAAAACTTTTTTTTTTAATTCCTGTCATCAATGCCGGCATGTAGGCCTGAGCAACACTGCTAAAAAGTCTCGCCGGATACACACTGCTCGCGGCGTCCGCTATCAACGTTTTCAAAGTCCCCGGGAAACGAGAACGACCTTCTAGCTGCAACCTAAACGCTGAAAACGGCAAATCGGCACCTGGGTACGAACGTGAACAAGCAAACAGCTGTTGCCTTTTCTTTTGCAGCGATGTAGTCGCTTCCCGACGTGCAAATGTTCCACCAAAACAAATTCCCCCTTTACATTATTTTGCAGCAGCACCGTCGCTGCATCCTGTGCAATTAGATTAGTTTAAAGACAAACAAGGTAGGGTGTTTGTTTTTCCTTCTATGCACGAGTGCCACTACTTTCCAACCAAACAACACATCTGTC
Organism: Lutjanus erythropterus; assembly: GCF_056507025.1. Classification (NCBI taxonomy): domain Eukaryota; kingdom Metazoa; phylum Chordata; class Actinopteri; order Lutjaniformes; family Lutjanidae; genus Lutjanus; species Lutjanus erythropterus. The sequence goes on along the minus strand of NC_139339.1, from coordinate 4,098,670 downwards.
ACCGACAGCAAAAATCCTAAAAAAATGCACCTTTTTTCATTTTTCTCTCATTTTATTTTTTCCCTGAACTTCCATAATCACGTGCCTCTGCCAGACAAAACGACGCCAAATTATGCACCATTACTCCCATTTTCCAGAGTTGATTAAATATTGATTTAAACATTTTTAATCAGTTCAATTCCCAATGGCGGTCAGTGATAAGTCATTAACATCCCTTGTCTAAATATTTTGTGCTCTTTCAAAGGGTCTATTTGCATTATTATGCTATTGTATCAGTGACATAAAATGGTATTAAAAATGACAATAACATCTTTTATCACAGTTATTTCTGGGACAACACATCAACCAAATTGTAGTTATTTTTACACGTGAGCACGGTGACATCAGCATCGAGCTCAAAGCACCGCTCTGAAGTGTCGCCTCATAGAGTCCTTATGACTGTAAACTTTAAGTCTTGTTAATGAATGGAGGTTTAAAGTTTTGTAAAACTTTCCCAAAGACTAGAACAGCTGTGCAGTGTGATGTAATAGAGAAAAAGGTGTTAAAATAGACAGGAGAGTTGTGTTGTCGTTTTGTTACTTGGAGAAATATAATAAAAGAAAGAAAAAGCGTAAAAAAAAAAACAGGAGAAGAAAAGTTATTCTCATGTAAGTGGTTTCAGGTAGTTTCAGGGTTCGTGCACCTTTTCCAAAGTCAAACTGAAGCACTTTTCAAGCATTTTAAAGGTTCATTTTCAAGCTTTTCCAGCACCTCACAGCTGTGGTAAATGAAATCTGTACAATCTGGCTCAGTAAATGTCTGACTTATTTTATTTCTTTATCTAAAAAGTTATCGAATTACTTTATCCAAAACCCAAACACTTTTCAAATCGTTCAAACATGAAAATTCAAGTGTTTTCAAGGATTTCCAGCACCTGTACGAACTCTGGACCCAGTGGAAACATAAATGTGGTGATTTGGATTTTTCCAGATGAACTAAATGAGAGCGTTCTTATTTGGCTTATTTCAGAACCTAAATAAATCATTTAAAAGCTCATTTTCTTTCCTTTTTCTTCAATCATTAAACGCTGACATTTTGAAATACACGGTTTTCAGAGGACAGATAGTAACTGTACTGTCCCAGTTAAATAAAAATAAATAAATCCACGGAGAGAAAGAAGACGAGGAGGAACTGAAGACTGAGAGTCAGAGAGAATGAGGGAGAAAAGAGCTGAAAAGAGATCAGAGTCTCTGTGTCTCTGTGTCTTACCGGTGTGTGACAGCAGGTTGGGGGACAGCAGGCCGGGGAGGCCCGGGTGGAGCAGCCTGGGGCTTTCCTGGATCCCTGCACCGGAACAACGCTTCGGAGGACGGCCCGGACGAGAGCTGCAGGGGGGGGGACAGACAGACAGACAGATTAATTACTATGGAATAGAGTTACATCCACAGAGCCGAGTACGGAGAGACGGAGGGATCGGGATCGCTCACGCTGGCGTCTCTGGACTGTTACGTGTCTATACGTCTCATACCACCTGATATGTCCACGGTCAAACAGTAACAGCGTTTCCCAAACCTTTTTTTTTTCTGGGGACGCTTTTTACAAACAACAAACCATCAAATCAAAATACATACGTTTGGACCCATTTTTCATCTGGTGATCATTTTTACAGTAATCAATTAGTTTTTTGGTCCATAAATCTTGTCACAATCTTGTGAAGATTAGGACTCCATAGATAAAACTGTTTTTTTTATTATTATACTGTATAAAAATTAAAAATATGTGCTGTGCTGTTGGTGGAAGTTGACAGCTGGATGTTCCTGCACAGACAGCAGGTCGCTCAAACGTAATCGAATCACAAACTGACAACACGCGGCGCTCAGGAGTTTCAGAGCGCCTCCACCGGGGCCGCCATACCGGAGAGCGGCGACGCTACACCCGATTGGCCGATGTCAGGACGCTTCATCAGACGCCAGAGCGAAGCCTGATTGGTCGTTCTTGCAGTCGGTGTCTCCGGGGGGAACGGAGTGATCTTTTCTCTGTGACATTTTCACACCTCGAAGTACTAAAACCAGCAGAAGCAGCAGGAGTCGTCACATCATCAAATATTCCCACTCCGAGACGGAAAGAGCTCAATCTTTATCGACTCCTGACATGAAACAACAGAGGAAGAATCCTGACGCAACATATGGAAATATTTCATTTGTCATAAATCACATTTTATGTCACCATCACAAAGATTCAACAACAGATAACACAAATAATAATATTCTGAAAATACAAATGATTTTAATAATCAACTGTGCACTCTGTTTGAGCTTTTATTTTGTATTCACCGCTCAAATGTTTCACAATAAAAGCCCCAAAACAACCAGGGCTGTGAGATTTTGTTCGGCTTTTCACAATTATTACATTATCAAATTAACTTCAGTATTGCCTGTTGTGTTTAGATGCTTGTGCCTCAGTCAGACAAACTAATGTCAAATCATGATGCACAGTTACTCCCATTTTCCAGACTTGATTAAATATTGATTAATACATTTTTGATTGGTTAAATTCCCACTGGTGATTAATTGATTAATCATTAATATCCCTAATCTGAATATTCTTTGCTCTTTGAAAGGGTCTATTTGCACAATTATGCTGTTATATTATTATTATTATATCATAAAATGGTCTTAAAAAGGACAATGTCCTTTATCGCAATTATTTCTGGGACAATACATTATTCAAAAAAGCAGTTAGACATTTAAAAAAAATATATTCTCCAGTTTTGTTTTGTTTTTTTAATGTACACATTAATGTACACTTAAAATATTTTAGAGATTTTCTTTTTGCTGTCTGGTTCTTGATGGACTCACTGAAAGAATTGTTGGACCAACTAAAAAAACGTGCCGTTGTTTTAGTTGAGCTCCTTAACTTGATTTGACAAAAGTTTATTTGTGTGTTGTAATTGAGGATTTTTTTTTCATTATTACCAGTAAAGTTATTCTCTTTTTCAGAGAGGGATGACACCGTCTTGATTCATGCCTTTATATTATTTAAATCTTTGCAGCATGAGGACTTTTATTGTGAAGAGGCCACAGACAGGAAACCTAGTAACACTAACAATGACTGAAAGTTAAAATATATTTGTAGATTTTTAGGTCTGTGTTGCCAAAAGTGACATTTAAATCCAAAATGAAAGGCAGATAAGGAGACATTCGCGTTGACTGGAGCTAAATATGCTAACACTGATGTAAAACAGTGTCTCACATCCACCCACAAGCACAGGAAGACATGTTCTACATGTGCAAGTGAGCCTGAATACACTCCTACAACACAAGCAGCTCTGTCTTTATTTCTGTCACACACACACACACACGTACAGAACCTACTGTATTATGCATGTGCACGCAGGCATAAATAAACACACACACACACAGAAAAACAAGAATACAGTAACTGCACACGTGCAACTAAACATAAAGGAAGGTGCATGCACACACACACACACACACACACACACACTAACACACACACACACACACACACAGGAGGTGCGCATGCAGGCCAACTCTCTGCAGGGAGGCTAAGTAACAGATGGCCGTCCAAAGTCATTTACACCTAGAGAGAGGGAGAAAGAGAGAGGACCAAAAAACTCAAACCTGTACAAGACATCAGCACAGTGCCACCGGATGAAAATAGAAAAAAAAGAGTGGAAAAGAACAGACAAAACCCAAAATAAAGAGGTTAGAATGGGACAGAGGCATAAAACTGAAGAATAAAATGACAACACAATAATGTAGATTAAAAAAAAACACAGACGCAAACTGTAATAAACTGATTAAAATGTGTTTGTCTTCTCTAATATGAGCTGCTAACGATAGCATGTCCAGCTAACCCCCTTACTAGCTGCAGTAGTTAAACTAGAGACAGGAGTAGGCTATCATTAGCTAGCCAGGGAGAATAAAACAACTACACAACCATGTATGTAATGAACTGATTAAACTGTGTATTTGTCAGCTCTAACATAAGCCACTAATGATGATGCAGGAACACTGCAGGAGTACTGCAGGAACGCATGACGTGTGCAACATTATACTTGGACAGTAACAAGCGTCAGTGAGTCCTCCACTGCAAGTTGATCAACTGTTTATAACTGTTAGTTGTCTGTTGATGTAAAATGACGCGTTTTATCCTGAAAACAAAAACCCACTGCTCTGAAAATACACGCTCAGTGACCAAACTCCATTAACATTTTGGTCAATTTAACTATTACAGACATCTACTCCCTCTACAAGATTATTAATGATTTCTTACAGCTCATAAACGGAAACTTACTCATTCTGCAAAACATTCGGCTTTAATTTGAACTCTAATCAACGTTAAATGGGCAAAAAAAAAAAAAAAAAACTTTTTCAACTTAACATATCCGTTATTTCTGATGACATACCACGGCCATTTTATACTAAATTACAGTAAATATATTACAGATTTCTCCTGTGACTACAATAACACAGAACAGAACAGAACAGAATAGAACACAATACAATAGAGTAGAGTAGAGTAGAGTAGAGTAGAGTAGAGTAGAGTGGATATTGAGCTGTTCAGGAACATATGAGTGTGTCTGTCAGATCCCACTGGGAGGAGCAGAGAGCGGGAAAAGAGAACGTGTGCAAAAAGATGTGGAGAGAAAATGTCTGAAAATGTTTTGGGGTGTGATTCTGTACGTGAGAAAAAGACACACACACACACACACACACACACACACACACACACACTGAGCGGGAGAGAGAGGGAGAGAGAGGCAGAGGAGCATGAAGAAATGAAAACATGAACCTTCACTTTTCCTCTGAACTCTGCTTCACCTCTCCCTCTCTTTCTCCTTCAATCACACACACACACACACACACACACACACACACACACGCACCTGTACAATAAACACACTATTCTCTCTCTCATTCACATACACACACGCACACACACAGGTGTTTGCATTCAGACCTTAAAGCCTTTCCATCAGTAACCCCCCCTTTGCTACCTTTCAACTCTCCCACCCCCCCCCCCCACACACACACACACACACACACACATTCACAATGGATACATGTTACAGTACCAGGTGTGTGTGTGTGTTCACCTGCATCCATCCATGTATAAGCAACATCAAGGTGTGTGCGTGCGTGTGTGTGTGTGTGTGTGTGTATCCATGTGAATCCATGCCGCGTGTGTGTGTGTGCAAAGGACACATGATATCGCCTTCTCATTAGCCTTACAGTTCTTTGTTCAGAGTAATGACTGCAGCGTGTGTGTGTGTGTGTGTGTGTGTGTGTGTGTGTGTGTGTGTGTGTGTGTGTGTGTGTGTGTGTGTGTCCCGTAGGGTTGCCATATGTTGGGCATTAATCCTCGTCAACGGTCCACTCTCCTTACTGCACCGAGCACAGGAACAAAGAGCAGGTCACACACACACACACACACACACACACACACACACACACACACACACACACACACACAAAATGCATGAAGACATACAGTTACACACTTGCATATAGATGCACAAGCCTGGCTATACACACACACACACACACACACACACACACACACACACACACACACACACACACACACACACACACACACACACACACTCTCTCTCACTGCCAGTCCACTGACCTACATTCATTTGTTAACCCTTAACCTTGACTGCTTTCAGACCCTTAAATAGAAACGTGTCCATTTGTCTCCTCTGGCTCTCATTTCTCCTCACAAACACTCCGATATGAAATCATCACAGGACAGGTGAGACAGTGACCTTTGACCCCCATTGACCTCCTTACCTGCACACATTCACACTGTGAGCACACTAAAAGCATGCAGGACGCACCAATCAGAAGCAAAAACAGGAATAAACATTTCTGAATTTTGAGCAGCTACATACAAAAGGTAGGACAATATTTTCCAACTCAGTATGGAATCAGTTGGAGTTTGATCTGATTGGTTAAAGTTAACCGCCGATCATTTATCCTGTCACCTGCCGGGTGTCTTTTGAAAGTGCCCGCCCTCTTCCAAACAGTTTCTATGGACGACTTCCCAGACGGGTCAGGTTAAACCAATCACTCCTCATGCCTCAAACCTAACCAACCCCGTCAATGAAGGCAACGAGCACTAGCCAATCAGAGGCAGAGTAGGGCAGGTAATGACTTTGCCCTCCTAGGAAAAAAAAAAAGGTATCTGTAGCCCTGTGTGAAAAAGTCACACTCCAGTCCCTAATTTCAAGATCAAACCGCACATTTCCTTTTTATTGTGACCAGTCCAGGACACACCTGAGCAATAATCATCCTGTTTAATCAATATCTCTATAGGCCACATCTGTCAGCAGGATGGATTATCTTGGCAGAGGAGAAGTGCTCACTAACATGAATTTTAACAAATTTGTCAACAACATTTGAGGGGAAATAAACCTTTTGAGCATATTTCCCAACCCTCCCAATCAGCCGCCAACCAGGATCACAGTTCTTCTATATTTCTCCAGATTGATGACAGTTTTTCACACCTTGTTTCTGACACTGTACAGTACGACTCTGTCCAGCTGCACAACAATACAGCTAAACAAAACCAGACCTCCTAATGAGTTTCCTCTGGAAAGTTTTAGGGGAAAGGGGCATTCTGTAAAACTTCTGCAACTGTTGCAGTCTCCGGTTTGTTTACATCTGCTTCCATCACGTTTCCTATGAGATCTTGCAACATCTCACTCCCCTCTGTACATCATGTTAATATAATAACATAAGTCCTGGTTGTCACCTGGAACAATCAGCAGGTCAGGTCAGTCGCTACAGGAAGGAGTTTTCACATCCATGCATTATTGCAAGTACACAAAAAGAGTTTGATTTCAACTTCACACACTCTTCATTCAAAAAGAACGACATGTAAACTCAGAAAATACAACGTTGGTATGAACGGCACAGTTTGATGGATTGATTTACAGCAGAAAACAGGACAGACGTCCCCTAAACATCTGACACAGCGGTTCAAACGGGAACCTACAGAGCCGCAGCAGCTCAAAGCAGACAGTCTGCCGCTGTTTGTTTGTTTGCAGTAATTATAATAATGTCTCATAATTAAAGAGGTAATGACTTATTGATGTTAATTAACATGAGACACACAGCAGGTTCAACGTGTTTGCTGCTGATGTATTTTTGTCTTTTGATGACCTTTTAATTGGCCAGGAACACAAAAACATGCCGCGAATTGAAAACGTGGAGCTGACATTTTGCGCACACACACACACACACACACGTGCACGCACACATGCGCGCCGGATGATCTGATGAGCCACCTTGAAGTAAGTCTTCCCACTTTGACACACGCGCACCCTCGCCTGTCCTCCCAAATGGCCGTTTCTATGGTGACGGAGCCTTGATCAATACTCCGTCATTGGCTCTGATGGCCGGTCAGGGTCGGTCACACACACACACACACACACACACACACACACACACAGAAACACACGCACACAAACAGGCATGGCGGTGAATAAGCACGGACTCACTAACACGTTTGACAGATTGATTTAGCTCGGAACGTGCAGAGGTCACACACACACACACACACACACACACACACACACACACACACACACACACACAGTGTAGTTTATCAAAGCGCGGCGCGGTCAATACGAGGGGTAGAGCGAGGGGTCAACCCTCTTTAGCTAAAATCTTTCATCTTTTCTTTTATCTCTCCATCACTGCACTGATCTGTTTCTCCTCTGTCTTTTCTTTTTTTTCCTGTTTGTTGTTGTTATTTTTATTTTTTCTTTCACTTCTTTCTTCTTTTCCTTCTTTCTTTCATTTCTCGGTTTCCTGTTTCAGTCCTTCGTCATCTGCAGCTTCGTGTTTGTCTTTGTTCTCGTATTTGGTTTCTAGGTCGAAATGTGTTTTGTTCATTGTTGTCGTCCAGATGAAATTAATTCCCACGCCAGGATCTGGCATTGAATGAATTATTTTGTTTTCATTCTTAAGATTCATCAGCTAGTATTTTATTTATTGAATTCTCAAGTTTTCCTCTTTTTTTTAGTTTTACTCACGTATTTTTATGTACATTTTCATTTAAGGCGACATTCAGTTTGTTCTTATTCAGTTTTTATCTTATTTTTCTGCTTATTCTGTTCATTTATTGCTTTTAGAACAACTTTAATTACAGATAAATGGAAAGTGAGTGTTGAGGTAACATTTTCTCAGGGTTTGTTCAATATTTTCTTTCCTCTTTTTTCTTCTGTCATTTGGATTTCTTGATTATGTTGTTGTTGTTGATGTTTCTGTGGAGGTGTACTTGCATCAAAAAGCAAACTGTGTGTATCTGAACGATTCCAGTTGTGATTTTCTCACAAAGTGATCTTCTTTTTCTCAGTTTTATTAGTGAAGATGTGAATTATCTGCCACTGAGCATGAAATTAAAAAAAAAAAAAATTAAATCTAGTTTAAAGGAAATGTTTCAAGGATACAGAGAGTCACTGTATGATTGGAAAATCATCTCACTAATGAATTGATTAATGGTTTTTAATTACTTGCTGACAGTGTTGTAACTATATCGTGTCTCTCTATTCTGATTTTAATATTGATTTTTGTACAGAAGAGTGTTAAAGCCACGCATGAGATTAAAAAAAAAAAAATCAGCAGAGGATTTTATTTTATCTTATTTTGTTTTATTTATTTATTTTTTTTAGAATAAAGTCAAAGATATAAATATAAATATATAAATTAAAATGAAAAAATCAAATAAAAATCCTTTTCTCTTCTGATTTATTTTTTTTGTAATGATTGCCACTAATGTTGACGACTATTCTTCATATTTTCACTTTATTCTAGATGTTTTAACTTTCTCGACAATGCAACTTTATTCTTGATATTAAACTTTATTCTCTGATGTTTAAACTTTATTCTTGATGTTTTGAATTTATTTTCAACATTGAAACTTCATTCTCAAAATGCTAAGTTTTAAAAAGTTGCTCCTCTCGTGTGTTTTTTTTCTTCAGTACTCTTCCGTACGCTTGTTTTCCAGCTGCCATGTTTAAATTCACTCTAACCGTCAGCCTGTGGATCAGTGACAGACTCCAGATCAGATTCGTTATCTTTGCCTTCATGTCATTTCATCACCGCTGAATCATCAAAGAAGAAAGAAATCAAAGATGAAACTAACAGCAAACAGTAACAGCGAACAGCTGGTTAACTGTCTGTACTGATAATATGAGTCACTGCTCTCAGATACTGATATTAAACCAATATGTCGACTAATAAATCACTTAAAAAGAAAAAAATAATATTTAATTTTTGTAATGAGATATAAACTGACTTCTTATTAATATTGACCTCTTATGAAAAGATAAATTTTAATTCTGATTCAGAAACACACCTCTCTCTTCTTTTTTTCTGCTTCAGTGTCACTTCTCTTTTTTATCTATCGCTCCATTAATCTCCCTCGTCTCCCCCTTTACTCCCTCTTTCATCTCCTGCCCTCCCCCAGCTGGAGGTCAAATCATGATGTCACAACCTCGCCATCGATTACTCGCCTCTTCCTTCCATCCTCTTTCTTTCTTCTCACTAATTCTTTCTTTCTATCTGTCTTGTCTGTCATATAAATTTTCTTTCTTTCAGTCGGTCTCTTCTTTGTCTTTTTCCTTCTGTCTCTCTCTTCCATTCTCACTTTTTCTTCCTGCATGCCTCTCTCCTTTCTTTCCATCTTTCTCACCCTTTATTCATTTTATTTTTCTCGCCCTTCCTTTTTTCTTTCTGTCTGTCTCACCCTCTTTTCTTCCTTTTTTTCTCTCACCCTCTTTTCCTTCTTCCTGTCAAACCCTGCCTTTCTCTTCCTGTCCTTTCATCCCTCCTCTCTCTCTCCGTCTCATCCTATCCTTTCTTCTTTCTGTATCTCTCCTCTTTCCGTCTCTCCCTTCTTTACATCTCTATCCCCCATCTTTATCTCCCTCCCTCTCCTTCTTTCTCTCCCCCTCCTCTCTCTGTCTCTCTCTCCGTCTGTTTTCCGTCTCTCTGTCTCTCTCTGGTCCGTCATAAATCGTGTCAGACGTTCATCCCCTCGTCTTCTTCTTCTCTCTGTGTGTCTTTACTCTTTGTTTGTAGCAGAAGAACAATCTATTCTTTTTAAAGAGACACCAGAGAAATGGGATATATGTCCACACACACACACACACACACACACACACACAGGGGCATCATAATCATGGACGCTCACGGACTGGCGGAGAGACAGACAGACAGAGAGAAAGAGAGAGAGACAGAGAGATGGATGTTTACTTTCCTCTGGGCTTCCGCCTCTTTGATTGGACAGATGAATGACTTCATTGTGTGTGTGTGTGTGTAAGTGTGTGTGTGTGTGTTTAAGTGTGTGTGTTTCCTTCCTCCCTCTTCTTTCTGCCCCTCTTTCTGACAGAGGGGGGGAAAAGACAGAAATAAGGAAAGGAGGATGAGTAGAAGTGGACGCAGGAGGTAGAGAGACGGAGGTGTCCAATAATAAGTATTGATTGATAAGGGAAGTAGAGCGAGAATAATAAGGAAGAAAAAAATCACCTTAAAACACAGAGTGGAGGGAAACAGAAAACTACATTGATTAACTGATGACACCTCTCTCCTCTTTTCATCCCTCGCTTTTTTCTTCAGTCCGTTTATCTGTTCTGCTTCTCTCATTATTGTAGTTACCTGTCGTCCCTCTACTTTCTCTTTTATTCTGTTTATTGTCCTCTGTTATTCTATCATCCATCCGTCAATCACCTACTTCGATCATCCATCCGTCCATCTTTTTGCATGTTTATCCATCCATCCTTTCACTCAACCATCCAGTCTTTCTATCCGTCCATCTATTCCTCCTTCAGTCACCTGCTGTACTCATCCATCCATCCTCTCACCATCCATCCATCCAGTCATGTATCAATCTGTATCCATCCATCTACTTCGATCATCCATCCCTCATTTTGCACATGTAACATCCATCATCCATCTATTCCTCCATCCATCCATCCCTCCATCCATCCCTCCATCCATCCATTCCTCCATCCTTCCATCAGCCATCTATTTCTCCATCCATCTATCCATCCATCCATCCCTCTGTCCGTACCTTATTTCACTCATCATCCATCCATCTACTTTTATACATTTTGCTGTCCATCTCTCTATTTATCCATCCATCTATCATCCTTCCCTCCATCATTCATTTATCTGAACATTCATCCATCCATCATGTATCTATCTATTCTTCTATCCATCCATCCGTTTCCATCAGTCGATCATCTGTATGTCCTTCCTGTGATCCTTCTTTCCTTCTGTTCACCTCTCTATCTATATTCACATCCATCTATATGGATCTATCACTTTATCATCCATCCATCCATCCATCCACCGCTCCTCCCTCCCTCTCTCTCTCCCTCTCTCTCTCTCTCTCTCTCTCCAGAGGAACAGGTGTGCTACGGGACAAGAGACAAAAACACTCCTGCATTTTTAACCAGCGCCTATTAAATATTAAACACCACACACTCACACACACACTCTCTCTCTCACTCACACACACACACACACACACACACACACACACACACACACACACACCAAGGGAGCGACACACAATCGCTGACGAGACAAGTTATACAGGTCGATGGGCTAACGTGTGTCTGCATGTCTGCGTGAGTGTGTGTGTGTGAGTGCGAGTGTGTGTGATGGCTTTAAGCGTCATTACCTTACTTCCTAGGCATGTGGGCACACACACACACACACACACACACACACACACACACACACACACACAGAAAGAAGCAGGGATAATTCATACAGGCATACACGGTGCTCTCACATGTTAGCATTTAAGAGGTAAAACTATAACAGACTCCATGTTCTCTCTCTGTCCGTCTCCCCCTCTCCTCCCCTCTGCTCCCCCTCTCCTCCCCTCTCCTCCCTCCATCTCTTTGAAGTGCTCCATAACAAACTATAACAACAGGAAGTTTTCAATGCACCACATTGAGAAGGAATGTCACATATGGTAGGAGGGAGAATGAGATAGATAGATAGATAGATAGATAGATAGATAGATAGATAGATAGATAGATAGATAGATAGATAGATAGATAGATAGCTTTTGAACTAAGATGATGAGTAAGGAAAATATCGCACTGAAATACAAAAATCGAAGCATTGCCACTTTGAGCATGTTAGCATGCTGATGTTCACATTAGCCCAAAAGGATTAGGGTTTGGGTTAGTGTAAACAGGCTAGCAGCATGGCTAATAATTTAGGGTAGCTCATTTGAGCTTTGCACAGAGGAGAAACATGTAAGAAAGATAAAGAGAGAGGAAGGTGTTGGCATACTAACATGCTAGACTAAGCCGGTGAAGATCATACCTGTTAAATGCCATGATGATAGCATGCTGAAGACTGCATTTAGTCTTATTATACTATAAACAGGGAATTAGCATTGCTAACCAGGTAGCTCACTTGATCTTTGCTCAGAGGGGAAAAATGTATGACCAATGAAGAGAGAGGATGCATGCTAACACGCTAAACAACTGGTTCTCAAACTTTTTCTAGCATGCTGTTAATGCTGTTAGCATCAACAATAACTGGGGAAGCAACTAATAAAAAAGATCCAAGTTGAACTTTTGTGGATCATATTCATTCGCCTTAGTTTCACCGTGTAAACAGGCTAGCGGCATCGCTAATCACTTAAAGCAGCTCACCCAATATTTGGTCAGAGGGAAAATTATGAACATGGTAAACATTATGCATGTTAGCAGTGTCACTGTAAACATGTTAGCATTCTGACATTAGCATTTAGCTCAAAAAGATTAGAATTTGGGCTCGTCTTATTAGAGTGTCAACTAGCTAGCAGCATTGCTAACCAGTCAGCGGGCAGCAGAGTGTCTCACATTGTTGATCTCTGCTCAGAGGAGGAAGATGTAAGAAAGATGAAGAGAGGGAGACGACAGAGAAGAAGGGATGAGAGTAATGAGGAGAGACGTGTGACACATAATCGAGGGAGGGAGGGGGAGGAGGAGCGAAGGAGTGCGGGAGACAAAAATGAAGAGGAAAGAAGAAAAGAAGAAGGGCAGTAAAGAAAAAGAAAAAGACTTGCCCCAAACATCGTCAGATCAATTTGATTCTCCTCTTTTCATCCCTCCATCTCTCCTCAACTCCATCTGTCCATCCCTCGCTCTCCTTCTTCTTCTACCTGTCCTCTCCTCCCTCTCCCTCTCTATCAATCTCTTCCTCCCCCTCTTCATCTCCCCCCTCTCCCTCCCTCCCTCCCTCCCTCTCTGCAGTTAAGTCAGTGTAATGTAAATGATGTGCCATCGATCGCCCCTGACAGTGCAAGGACGCTCACCTCTTCTCCTCCTCCTCCTCTTCTTCTTCATCGTCCTGTCATCTCCCTCTCTTTTCACGCACACACACACACTCCGTTTCTCTCTTTTTCACACCCCTCCTTCCCTCCCTCACTCTCTGCTCTTCCCTCCACCTAACATCTTTTATCTCTCTTTCTCCCCCGTCTCCCTCTTTCTCTCCCACGCCTGTCATCTTTCATCTCTCCCTCTCCCTTCATTTTACTCTCTCCCTCTTTCACCGACCATCATTTATGTCTTTCTCTTCCTCCATTGTTCTTTCGGAGCATCTGCTCTCTCTTCCTACCTATACCATCTTTTATCTCTGCCTCTCTTCATTTCTCCTCCTGTCTTTCTTTCTTTCTCTCCGTCTCTCTCTCTTTGCTGTCTCAGGTCTCTGCAGTCCATCTTTAGTCTGCTGCTGGCCTCGCTTAAAGGAACACAAACCAACACTACGGCGTCAAATCACCTTCTGTTTTTAAATTAAAAACATATTCAGTCTGATCAGGTCCAGATAACACCTCTTTATAGTCTTTAATTTGTTTTGTCAAATACATTTTGAAACAAAGCTACATATTGTATGTTGTTTAGGTTAATTTAAACAGCATTTTATGGATATTTGCTTATTTTAAAGTTCTTTTATAAGGCAACTCAATATATTTTATGCATATTTCTTGGTGCACGTGCATTGTGTAACGGATGGTAGAGAAATTACTGTACATTGTTGCATCTTAATGCTAGAATATGTAATATTTCTGCATCTCCACCAATGATGAAACACAGAGAAATCCATAATTTACTTAAGGTAATGTTGCATTTTCTGCTGCCCGTTAGCTGCTTTGACTTCCGGCATGGAAAACATGAGATGCATTGGATCTGAGAGTGAGGAAGGCAGCTGGCGAACATGACTAAACGTAAACTGAATAAAACTTTAAAGGGATAGTTCACAGGAAAATGATTCTACTCACCCTCATGCCAATTGAAGGTTGGGTTTAGTTTCTTTTAGTCCACAAAACACTGCCGGAGTTTTACAGGAAAACTACGTTGCAGAATCAGTGGAAGTAAACGGTGACCGGTTTTCAATAAAAACATAAAATGCCTCCATAAAGCTTGTCTGGTGTAATCAGAGTCTCCTGAAGTCCTGACTTTCCTGTGAAGTGTTTTGTGGACTAAAAAAAACTAAACCAAACCCGATCTTCAATCATCATGAGGGTGAGTAGATAACGCCTGAATCTTCAGTTTTGGGTGAACTATCCCTTTAAGATTACCTCGGTCCTGAACACGATTTCTCTCAGACTCATATCGGGTAGATTTTCATGAGTTATGGTGGTTGTTTAACTAAAAAGACAACACTCCCATGATTCATCTGTAACGATTCCAAGTAAATTAAAATTAAAAGTTTAAGTTGTTGCTCTCAAAGCCTCATGGGAGATGTAGTTGTTTTGAATAACGTGAAGAAAATAAATGGTTTTTATCTGTTTCACAGCACAAATACACATTTTTTTTTTATTATTTTAGTTCTTTTCTCCTTTAAACGATTCTTGCTCTGAATTAAACCCTTGAACAAATATTAAAGTCTGCAGTATGTTTGTATGTTTTTGGGTTTGTTATAATTCTGATCGTGTCCTTTTCCTCTCAGCTGTCATTAAACTGTGAAACACTGAGAATTAATAACAGACATAAATGACAAAATGTATTTCATCATTGTTATGGCTGCATGTACAGATTTACCTCTAAAACACTGCACCAATACACATTATTGCTCTAAAGCTGTTACTCTCAAGTTGGACATAAATGAGAAATTTATACAAGTAAACAGCAAATACTGTAATTAATTAATTAATTTACTTTATTTTATTTTTTTTTTGTTTGTTTGTTTTTTGGGGGGTGGGGGGGTAACTAACTAAGTAAATAAATAAATATTACAATCTAATGAACACATTTTCTTTTAAATTGAACATACTAAATTTGCGTGTTACCACTAACTATTATTTCAAGTTGTCTAACAATGCATATTTTTTTAGTAAATAAATATAAAAACAAACCGTAACAGTTGCTTTGAAAGGACGTCTAGTTAAATAATTAAATTAAATAAGTTGGTCCAACAATTCTGCCTCTTTCAGTGTAAATAAATGCAAAAACGATAAAGATAACTATTAAATACCACAATTTAAATTTACTTTGCCATCGGTTTGAAGAAAAATGTGTGTTACTGATGTAACTATTATTTTTAAGTTGGTCCAACAATTGTTTTGTTTTTTTAGTGTAAATAAATAAAGGAAAATAAAAGAAGTATATTAAAACAATTTACCAAGAATTAAATTACAAAATAAAAGTAACAAACAAATATATCAATATATTATTATGAATATATTATATTGATCTTAGAGGCCAATTCTTATACGTAATTGAAAAAATGAAAATGTATTATTATTAGGATTAATATCAGCTGATATTCACTTCTACTTTGTCCCTTACGTACTTCTTCTTCATATTTTTCTCTCTTCCACTGCCTGTTCTTCTTCTTCTCCTCCTTTTCCTGCACAGTGTCCTTTGATTCTTCTTCTCTGTCCTCTGTTTTCTGTTGCTCTTGTCGCTCCTTGTCCTCCTTTGTTCCCTCCTTCTTTCTCCTTCTCTTCTTCCTTTCTGCTCCCTCTTTCTTTTCTCCTTATCCAAATAGAGGACACAGACAATCCAATAAACGCCCCCGCTCTCAACAGCTGGAGTGTGTGTGTGTGTGTGTGTGTGTGTGTGTGTGTGTGTGTGTGTGTGTGTGTGTGCTCGCTGTGTGTGCATGTGTGTGTCTGTGAAGCACCGAGTCAGCAGAAAACTAGGATGACACCCTCAGCGCTGGACAGGAATGTCACAGAAAAAAAAAAAAAAAAGAAAAAAGAGAGATGAAGAAATAAAGAAAGAGAGAAGAGAGAGGGAGAAGACAGATGGGGGGAGAGCGGGTGAGGAAGGACATGAAGAGGAGGCAGGGAGGGAGAGGAAGAAGAGAAGAAGAAAACTCTGGGGACTCAGAATGACACATGCAGTATTACTCACCGTGCCCATACATCACACACACACACACACACACACACACATGTAGATGCACATGCGCATGCACTCGCACGCGCACGCACACACACACACACACACACACACACACACACACACACACACACACACAGCGAATCTTTATCTTGAGCACAAACAAACACACAAGGACACCAAAAGACAAACCGGCTCACTTTCTTTACACTCAAAAAAAAAAAAGGAGCTTTAGGGAAATCTACAGAATCTACAAAAAAAATCATTTTCATGTTTAACAGAAATCGTCAAGTTTCCTGTAAAATCCCAACTAAAATTAATGGAAAATCATCTAATTGAAACCAGGTCCATGCCAGCTGCAACATTAGCAACATTAATGCATCACTAATTATGTTTATTTCCCCCAAAAAAGTTGAGACACTGTGTAAAAGATAAATATAAACTGAATGCAATGATTTGCAAAACAATTTAAACCAATTTAAATGGCCAAGTGGAAAATCCAAATCACAGAAATCGATTGATTAAAGGATGATTCAAGCCTTCTGATGTCCACAACATATTTTGTTTTACAAGAAGAAAACATGATTGAATCAATTTGCAGTGATTGATCTGAGTAGCAAAATGATTGACTGCCTCAATTAATCAATCTGAGTCATTTTTTCATTAAAAAATGTCTGAATTCTCCAGTTTCAGCTTCTCAAATGTGAATATATTCTGGTTTCTTTAGTCCTCTTATGACAGTAAACTGAATATATTTGTGTTTTTTGACATAGAAAGACATTTGAGGACGTCAACTTGGGCTTTTGAAAACGGTGATCAACATTTTTCAACACTTTTTATCATTTAATGGACCAATCCATTCATCGGTTAATCAAGAAACTAATCAACAGAATGATCAATAATGAAACTAATCATTAGTTTAGTTAGTTTTTCTGTAAATATACACTGAATTTGACGCCTTCAACATGTTTTGAAAAAGTTCAGACAGGTGCAACAAAAGACTGGGAGAGCTGTGGAAAGCTATGGTATGGGTTAGTGCCCATTGCATCATGGGTAACTGTCACATCTGTGAATTAAAGCTGAAAGGTACGTTCAGGTTTTGGAGCGACACATGCTGCCATCCAGACGCCTGCAGTTATTTCCTTTTCTATCAGAGCCTGCAACCTTTAATTTATATTAATTTTTTTTTTAACCCGTTACTCGACGTTTTTTCCGGTCCGACCCGACCCGGTGCAGGACTTTAGTCCCCAGTTCCCAAATGCTTACTGACTGATGTTAAAAGGTGATATATCACAGAGGTAAACCTGCCCTTTTCTCAAGATTTTTGGAACATAATGAGTGTATATATACAAGAAACAATAAAAGTAGGAGTTTGAATATTAAATATCTTGTCATTGTGTTGTACTCAATTGTATATAAATCAAATTTGGTTTCCCTGGTGATGCATTTCCCACCAGAAGGGGGCAGTAATGCACCGTTTGGTTGTTTTCCAATAGTTTAACCGTTTTTTAAAATTGATTTTCAGCGTGAAAAACGTTTAGTGTGAGCAAAACCCTGTTTGACACGTAAACTGGGTGTTTAAATTTAACCGCACATGGTCTAAATCCAAGCCAGTACCCCCCTCACACACACACACACACACACACACACACACAGACAGACACACAACCACAAACACACAAGACAAGCTTTGTACAACACACACACACACAGAGTCAGAAGGTAAGCCTGGATCCTACAATAAGTCCAGTTTTATGACTAGTGTATAACACCAACAGCTGAATCAATATTAGTTTACACTGGGTCACAGTGGACACACACACACACACACACACACACACACACACACACACACACACACACAGAGCTCTTTCCTTTCATAAACACACACACTGAATCTCCCAGAATATATTATTATTGCAGATTTACACACACACACACACACACACACACACACACACACACACACACACACACACACAGAGAGAGATTAGCTTTTATTCTATTACACCCTCGTGGTAGGTCGTCTTGGCCATGTAAGGAAACACACACACACACACACACACACACACACACACACACACACACACACACACACAGTGAGCCATTATAAAAGTGATAACAGTAATGTAATAAAATACACACACACACGGAGCTGGTTATTATAAAAAAATGATAAACATTCAAAGAGTTGTAAAGTTTTACAGTGATGAACTAACATATCAACTTTATTAACGGCTGACTGTCCTCGTTCTCAGGCTGTGTTTTAACACGCCCGTTTAAACCTTTTTAATTCCCCTTTTTTTCCCCCCTCTGTTATACCAGCTGATGATGTGGAGTCAGAAACATTAAACCGCTTTATGGTGACAAAGTGACTTTAAGTGCAGAGTTTCGGAGTTGGACGTCTTTCAGCAGCAGGAAAACCTCGGGCCAGGAAAAAAAGTCAGAGTTTCCATCGATAATCAGAGAAAGAAGATGGCTTATCTGCAAATGTGAGACATTTGGAGTTATTCAGAAGATCCACTGTAGGAGGAGAGCGAAACTTTGGGGTTTTTATTTTCATAAAATATATTTTCAGTTCCCGATCAGATTCCGATATCTGAATTTGAATATCAATCCAAACACTATCCTGATACCAGCGCTCTTTTTTATTGATGTTGACTATTGTTTGTTGTTATTATTATTTTTTTAAACAAAGTTCAAACTGAACTTCAAGCCTGGAAAGTTTGCGTAGTTTGTGTAATGTGACTTGTGTAACAGCATCTTGCAATCATTGCTGAGAAATGGCCCTGGTTCGGATAATTTCCCATGATGCATTGCTGAGAGCTTCATAATTTATGTTCCAGAATGGAAAGGTTACTTTTTTAGTGTTTGTGATGTGTGCAGCTGATATCTGAATTTGAGTTTAATGTTTATGATTATTTATTGCTATTATTATTATTATTGCCATTATTATTAGTAGTAAGTTTACATGAGGCTGAAGCTGAACTTCAGTCTGGAAAGTTTGTTTAGTTTGTGTAATGTAACTCGTGTAGTGGTGCTGAGAGACTGCCCTCATCTGCATCTGAAGTTTATTTGACAGTACGTCATGTCACGTCAGAGGATTTGCACATGACACAACACCTGCCCTCATGTAGTGTTTTAGGACATTACCTATGCTAATTATTTTATTTTTTTTTTTATCTTTTTTGCATCTGGGGTTGACATCTTTTATTTTTTCTTTTATTAGAAAATTAAGAAATTTAAGATAATGTTGCTGCATGAAGTCCTGTGTGTCCTGTCCTGTCCTGTGTGTGTTCACTGTATGAACAAGTAACCAAAACTACAAATTTTCCCTAAACCTAAACTGACAAATCTTTTTGATTCCACCCTTAAAGAAATCAGTGAAAATCACGTGTGGAGAGGGCGGGGACTATTTGTATATACATGAATCCTTGAATAGAGCTGCATTTCAATAAAAAACATATCTGACACATTTTATTACTCTTGCAGAGCATTTTATGTCATTTAAAACATGACTAAATGGACTTTAATTTTCCCACAGTTCTAGGTTTCTTCAAGACAGGGTTGCATTTTTATCGTTTTTGATTATTTGGATTTCTTGACCCAAATAAAAATAAAAAAAAAACAGCATTTTCTCTGTTTATATTTCTCCACCAAATTCCATAAAAACTAAACTAAACAGAGCAACAGCCCAAACCTAACCCCACTTTGATAAAGGTTATAATGAAACATGAAGTGCCGTCAGTAGACCGTGACCTTTATCGACCTCTGATGAGGCCCAGACGACACGTACTGTAATGTGCCCCGAAGCTACGGTGGCCTGTAGATGACACAAACAATACAATCACATTTCCTCAACAGAGGGAGAAGTAATCTGGCTAATTAGAGCGGAGATCCAGGAGAACCGTCCAGCGAGGAGGCAATATATCACCGTGCTAACTACTGGAACAATAAAACTGCTTTGTCATTTGCTTTTTTTGGCATGAGAACAGGCCTTTTCATCCCTCGCAGGTTAAATATTCAGCTGTGTGGTGGTTGTTGTTGTTAGCGAGCAGCCGCGGGGAGGGAGGGCGGGGGGGGGTTCCTGCTTCAAAACAGAAAGTAAAGCCACAAACAGCAGCTGCTCAGGCAATTATTGACCCGCTCCTATTGATCAACGTCCTCCTACAGAGATATCACGGTCAGGTTGTTCAATCGGTTCATTTTAAGAGAAAAAAAAAACACAAAAAACGTACGTATGATTCTCTAGCTGCTCCATATGCACAAACACCCTCACTGCCGCTGATGTGATCCTGTCAGAGGAAGTCGAGCAGCGTTAACGGTGTCAGACTTTATAAGGCTGTCGATGGTATTTGATTACACACAAAGCGTATCACTTTATAAGGCTGTTAACTCTGTTATCAGTTAGTCAATGGGAATGGGGAAAACGAGGGGGCGGGGGGGGGTTCACTGTTGCCGTCGTTGTCGGGTCATGCTAACATTTCAAAGTACAACTTCACCGCCGTCTGTTAATGTCCGTCTGTCTTTATCTGTCAATAAATCACAGAGTTTCCAGTTTTTCCTCTTTTCTATCAGACAATGAGATTTTCTTTGCAAAGGTTTTGGAACTACAGCTCCCATAATTTGGGGACTTCAGGAGGAACAGGAAGTATTACGTCACAACGGATTCAATGATCTGTCGGCTAAAACTTAAGGCGAGTTCTGGGGTTTTACAGCACGTCTTTATTTCTATGATTTTTCCAAGCAGCTTTACAGAATTTTATCATGTGGCTTTGTTAAATACTTGATTCTGATTGGTCTATTCCAGCATTCTATGGTCTGTTATTTATTTGCGAGATAATGTACAGTGAACAGGTCGTTCTACGTTCGTACTAATACATTTTAGTTATTGGAGGGTTTATTCTTTCAGCTATGTTTAATTGTGTGCTGCCATATTTTTTATTCACTAACTGAAAGACTCAAAGGTTATACTGGACTGTCTTAATATTATTTTGTAAATATGTGTGACCTGGGGTCTTTTCTCTCAGGGTGTCAAATAAACTAAAGTAATTACATAACTGCAAGTGCACAAATCAACAAATCTGTATTTTTAGTTTCTTTTTTCTTAGAGCCAAATTACATAACGCTTTCCAGGAAACCTCTTCAGAAATAACCGGGAAATCCTGATGACGGTGTCGGTGTAAAAATCAAGCTCTGATAAAGGTCTTTGTTCTGCATTTATTCTAAAAACAAAGGAAAATAAAGCACATCACTTCTGCATGAAAGAAAAGATGTGATCCTTCATGATCTTCCTCCAGGTTTATTATCGTCAGATAAATGAAACCGGAGTCAAACATGAGTCAAAGGAAACCTGCTCATCTGTTGCAGTGGATGTTATCAGCTCAGAGTGATGCGATGCCTCATTTCAGGGGCCACCCTGGAACATTATGCTCCAAAACACAATCTATTTAATACAAAATGACACAGATTCTGCCATCAGGGGATTTCAGCAGGTCTCCAAACCAGGAGCGATGTCATTTTGCATTAAAGGACACCAGGTGTGCTGGAGCATGGTGGTGTGAGCTCTAAAGAGGAGGAAATGACGAGGTGCGTGTGTGTGTGTGTGTAAAACTGCTGTTTGAGACATTCAGAGTGTTTACATGAAGATGATTTCCTGGTTTCAGACACCTGGATAAACATATGTTACCTGTAGTTTTGTGTGCAGGTGCATTCTGAGCTAGTAGTTCAGTAAAATAAACAAAAAAAGTAGCTCTAAATGATGTAATAATGACTGACACACTGAAACAAAAGCGGGCGAATGACAAATCTGGACACCGACGCACTGATCTTTTCAGTTCATTCATAAATTGTCGACGCCTCCAATTGAGGCCGCGAGAGACCAAAGAAAAAACAAAACAAAAAAACAGCTGAAGTGTGTCAGGATCTGCTCAGCAGGTGATGATTGATTGATTGATTGATTGATTTTTCACAACATATTTTTATTTTTGCAGAAATTCATCAGGAGGATGAAGGAGAGGAAGAAGACAGCATCAGTTAATTTTGGTCAAATCACCACAAACTGAACGGGTCAGTGGTCCTGTGCTTCAAACTATGGCGCTGGAGGATGTGCAGCCCCCTCTGACATCACGTCTGGAGGTTTTGACGTGCCGTCGGAAGTCAGGTGATGTGATATAAAGTCGGCCGTCCGCGCTGTGATTTGCTTTATGTTTGACTCGTCTATGTTGAGAAGAAAATTTTGGAGATGGTGAAAAGATGCTGCTTTGGGACGATAATGCACGATAAATATCTGGGCCAACAAATTATCAGCCAATAATGCCTGTCACATCTATATTGATCTATATTGGTATCGGCATAGTTCTTAGTCGATAATTATCCATATCGTTCGTCCCTAACTGAGCACCAAGCTTGTTCAGCTATTATTAGAGCAAAGTCACTTTGGTGAACCTGTGACTTTTCCTCTGGCGCCATCATCAGGTCAAACTGTAATTTGTCCGATACTTTGGTTGATGAACTTGCAAACTAAAAACATTCCAGTTGATTTGATTGCTGTTGCTAGCTAGCTAACTAATGAATCTAGCTAACTAATGAATCTTAGCGCTGCGCTGCTAAAAGCTGTTTGACAGTGGACATTATGATATTATTGGTTGGTTCAAGCCTTCTTACGCGCGCATCATATTTTGTTTTACAGGAAGAAAACATATTGGATTTTTTGTGGTTTTCTTTGCATAAACAGGTGCACAGTATGAGCTGGAATATTATCAAAATCGGAATATGGCCAAGTGCAAAATCCAACTTGCAGAATCAGAAGTAAGTTGCAGCTTTTTGAAAAAGGAAAAATGTGTGAGAAATCAGCATTATAACTGTAGGCCTAAAAATCTTGTTCTCCAGATGAAAGAAAACATGTTTGTTTGGTGCAGACCCCAACAAACATCACATCATCCCGATTATAATAGTTTCGTTGTCCGTAAAAATGAAAATTGTAATGGAAAAATGATTATTTCTACTAATCCTATCACATATCACAATCACAACTTCAGTCAAAAAAATCAGAATATGACTTTTCGTCTTGTTTACGAAGGATGAAATCAATCATCTTTGTAGTCCGTGCACAAAAAGCCAAAAGAATAATGGATCTGTCTTCATGTGCGTCTGTCCTTGTGTCTCCCTTTTCCTGCATAACAGTTTGTCCTGTGTGTATCTCCAGATGAATAATCTCTTTTCTCTCTGCGTCTCTGTCTTTATACGTGTCTGTACGACTCAGCTGTGAATAGTAAGAATCTTCTGCTCATGAGTTCACCGGTGTTTCCAGTAAATAATCAGGCCCGGTGTGACACATCGCCTCTGTGTGTCTGTGACAGTCATTCCCTTTCCTGGAAGCAGCCGGCCTGTAAAAACGTGACTGACTGCGTTTCTGCCTGGTTGGATTTCACAGACAGCAGCCACACAAAACCAAACTTTTGTTTTTTTAATAAACCGGCTTGTTATTGCCCTCATTACGCTGTCGTCGTCGTCTAGTTAATCTGTTTTCAGGGAGTCCAATGTGCTCTCAGGATTGTGCCGAGTCAGCCTTAACCAGCCGCGGACTTTAATGGAGTCAGCATTAGTCTTCTATTAATTATAGCTGACTGATAATTTTCCTGTTTTGTTCTTTTTTATTTTACAATGTGCAGTAAATGGCTATGCAGATGAAGCCGTCAGTGCTGTATTTCTTCTGGTAATTGTTGTTCTGTTGATGTTTGGGTTTGTTCTGTTCTCATCACAAACTCCCCATTGTGACATCATCGGGAAAGGAGTTTTTTTCTTTTTACTTTAATTATCGTGAAGCACTTTGTAACTTCAGGAAAAAAAAAAGTTTTACAAACACTTTAAAATGAGTGAAGAAACTTAGTAAATGTACTGAAGTACAGTGCTTAAAGGGAAAGTGTGTAGATTTAGCGGCATCTAGCAGTGAACTCCTCGCCTCACCCTCCCCTTCCAATCGTGTAAAACAACTAAGAATCTTGAGCCCTTGTTTGGTTTGTCCGTTCAGGGCTACTGTAGAAATATGGCGGGGCAACACGTCCCACGTCCTCTCATTTTACTGCAACATAAACACAACAGTTCTTATTTTATCTTGAATGTTATGTTTCATTTCTTCCATGAAAAGACCAGAGGTGGGACTTGAGTCACGTGACTTGACTTGAGTCGGACTTAAGATTTGCTTTGACTTAAAGTGATTAAAGACTTGACTTGGCTTTGACTTGAGACTAACACTTCAGGCAGATGACTCGACAAGACTTTACTTTTTTAAAACAAATATTTGTGTTTTCTTGGCAGAGCAGCAGAGGCCAAAGCATCATGGAGGAGGTTCGTCCAAAAATGATAACAATTTAGATTCACTGCTGCAAAAAGCCAAATATGAGTATGATTGATTAGGTACAAGCAGGCTGCAACAGCTAAAAATGAAACTAAACTCTTTTAGAGTTGCTGATTTGCATTAATCATTGCTGATTAATCCGTTGATCATTTCCTTGATTAGCCGTTTAGTTGTTTGGTCTATAAAATGTTAGCAGATGACGTCCTTTAACATGTTTTGTCCACAAGTGACATATATTCAGTTTTTTAATAATTGATTAATACTTCTGCTCTACTGTCTTTTAACTGATTTTAAGGTGGAAACTGTGGACATCATCAGGATTTTGTGCGACTCAACTTGTGACTAGCACTACAGTAACTTGGGACTTCCTTGAGACTTTAACTACTTTTACTTTTGATACTTTATGTACACTTTGCTGATAACATTTCTGTACTTTAAGAATGCATGATCTGGAGGTTTTTTTTTTTTTATACGCTCTACTGCTACTTTTATTTGAAGATCTGATTATTTGTCCACCACTGCGAAGGCTACAAAACTAAATTATGAAGTGATGATGTCAGAACGGGAGAGGGAGTGTTGCAATGATTCCTGCATAAATTAACTTGATCAATAATGGCATCACAGTAAAACAGTTATTGAGTAATGTTATTATGTCCCAGTCTGAAGAGGAATGTTGTAATGCTCTGGTGTTGAGGTACTACAGTACAACATGGAGACCAGCTGCCTGTTTAATGAGGATGAGGATGATGATGATGATGATGATTATGGTGGTACAGTGGATACATAAATCACACGTGAGAAGTCTACCAGAGTCACCACAGAGGATCTATGATGATGATGATCATCATCATCATGAGGTCACAGTGCGAGCTGGAATATTATGATGATTTCACCACAGAGAAACTAAAGGTTTATGATCAACGTGACTCAAATTTCCAGGAAAACAGCCGACTAAACACAGACAGCTGCTTACATACACTGAGGGGCACAGCTAGTGCCTTTTCTATCTTTAAAGGGATAGTTACGATTATTTAAAGTGTGGTTGTTTGAGGTATTTATACATAGTCAGTGTATTACCTACAGTAGATGGCGGTCTGCACGCCCCGTGTTTGGAGAAACAGCAGGAGTGCAAGTGTAGGAAGTTAAGTAATGTACAGCTGTGGACAGGGTCAGCACGAAAACAAACTTTAGCCAGCTAAAAAAATCAATATCAGTTTAAGAGGATGCTGTATTTAGAAAATTTTCACTGCTTTAACTTGCCATCAGACAGCCTCTTCTGAAAGGAAACCGCCGTTATATCAGCAAAAAGTCCATCTCTCCAAACCAATCAGACTCCTTTTGCAAAATAAGTCATTTTTCCTCACAGAACACAGAAACTGCTGGTCTACAACTTCCTCCACCTGTTAGTTAGTGTTATTAATCCAAACTACACTACACAAAAACACTGATATGCAAAGTTCAGGTATCAGAATCCATATCGTGAAGGAAAAAAAATGGTATTGGAACAACTTTAATCTGTTTTTGTGTCCACTTTTGTACGTAATGTACTGGAAGTTACAGTCCTGAACTGGGTGT